>NW_028283667.1:0-308248 GCF_059441095.1 Idiotropiscis lumnitzeri | reverse complement strand
TGGACCCAATAGGCGAGGAGGCAGGGAAATGGATGATGTTAAGGGGAATTTATTGAAGGGATCAAACGAGGACAAACAGCGAGGCAGGATACAAACAACAAGGGCAAACAGGACGCGACTAACTGGGACAAGGATAAAGGGCCGGAACGAGGACGGAAACGAGAACCAGAGCAGGAACGAGATCTAGGAGCGGTCGTGACAGTCCGTGACGCAGCAACAGGGAGCCAAACGGGATAATGACCCGACACTGGGTTGAGGGCATGGGAGGTATAAATAGTCCGGTAATCAGGGGAGCAGATGGGGAGCAGGTGTGTGATCGTGAACTGGGAACAGGTGCGTGGCTGGTGAGAACGAAAACAATAACACAAAGCACATGGCAGGGAGGTGACGAAAACAATAACAAAAGACACATGGCAGGGAGGTGACGAAAACAATAACAAAAGGCTGTCATGCCCGACGCGTATCATGACAGTACCCCCCCTCAAGGGACGGATTCCAGCCGTCCCCAAGAATAACAAAAACGAAAAAACCATGTCCCAAAAACAAGGGTGGGCGGAAGGGGTCGGGAGGTGGGTCAACGACCCGTGATCGAGGCCGGTCTGGCGGATGCCCGGGGGGCCAGACCAGCGAGTCCTTTCGTGGCCCTTCAGGGGGCCGTGCGGGTGGCCAGACCAATACGTCCCGATGGGGCCATTCAGGCGGACGTCCGGGACGACCCGAACTCCACCTTGAGTCCGCTGATGGGGCTGAGACGAGGGGCGGCGGCGGGACGCTGGGTGCTGCAGAGGACGGAGCTTGGACCGGCGTTGAGGCGGGCGCAGCCGAGGCAGGAACTTGGAGTGATGGCGGGACGTCGGACGCCGCCGAGACGGAGACGAGGCATGGTGGAACGCCGGACCCCGCCGGAGCCGGGACGAGACGTGGCGGTGGGACGTCGACCGCCGTCGAGGCAGGCACTTGGTGCGGCGGCTGGTCGTCGACCGCCGTCGAGGCAGGCACTTGGTGCGGCGGCTGGTCGTCGAACCCCGCCGAGACCGGAACATGGAGCGGCGGCTTGTCGTCGAACCCCGCCGAGACAGGAACGTGGAGCGGCGGCGGCGGCTGGTCGTCGAACCCCGCCGAGACAGGAACGTGGAGCGGCGGCGGCGGCTGGTCGTCGAACCCCGCCGGGACAGGAACGCGGAGCGGCGGCTGGTCGTCGAACCACGCCGAGACAGGAACGTGGAGCGGCGGCTGGTCCTCGAACCCCGCCGAGACAGGAACGTGGAGCGGCGGCTGGTCCTCGAACCCCGCCGAGACAGGAACGTGGAGCGGCGGCTGGTCCTCGAACCCCGCCGAGACCGGAACGTGGAGCGGCGGCTGGTCGTCGAACCCCGCCGAGACAGGAACGTGGCATGGCGGCTGGTCCTCGAACCCTGCAGAGACAGGAAAGTGGAGCGGCGGCTGGTTGTCAAGCCCCGCCGGGACAGGAACGTGGAGTGGTGGCGGTTCGTCGGATGCCGCCGAGGCAAGGGCGGCAGGCGGCGGCTGGTCCTCCAACCCCGCTGAGACAGGAACGTGGCACGGCGGCTGGTCCTCCAACCCCGCCGAGACAGGAACGTGGAGCGGCGGCTGGTCCTCGAACCCCGCCGAGACAGGAACGTGGAGCGGCGGCTGGTCCTCGAACCCCGCCGAGACCGGAACGTGGCACGGCGGCTGGTCCTCCAACCCCGCTGAGACAGGAACGTGGAGCGGCGGCGCTTCGTCGGGAGCCGCTGTGACAGAGACGAGAAGCGACGGCGGGTCGTCGTCCACCGCCCAGGCAGGAAACTGGAGCGCCGGCGAATCGTCGAGTTCCGCCGAAAAAGGAGCTTGGGGCGACGGCGGATCGTCGAGCACCGCCGAGGGAGTGACGGGAAGCAATGGCGTGTCCTCGGGCGCCGCCGGGACAGGGAATTGGGTTGGCGGCGGGCCGTCTGGCACCGCCGAAGCAGGGATTTGTGGCGGACGCATGGCGTGCTCCGCCGGAACAGGGACTTGTGGCGGACGCAGGACGTGCTCCGCCAGAGCAGGGACTTGTGGCGGAGGCATGGCGTGCTCCGCCGGAACAGGGACTTGGGGCGGACGCATGGAGTGCTCCGCCGGAACAGGGACTTGGGGCGGACGCATGGAGTGCTCCGCCGGAACAGGGACTGGTGGCGGACGCAGGACGTGCTCCGCCAGAACAGGGACTTGTGGCGGACACAGAACGTGCTCCGCCAGAACAGGGACTTGTGGCGGACGCATGGCGTGCTCCGCAGGAACAGGGACTGGTGGCGGACGCAGGGCGTGCTCCGCCGGACCAGGGACTTGTGGCGGACGCCGAACGTGCTCCGCCAGAACTGGGACTGGTGGCGGACGCAGGGCGTGCTCCGCCGGAACAGGGACTTGTGGCGGACGCAGGACGTGCTCCGCCGGAACAGGAACTGATGGCGGACACCGGGCGTGCTCCGCCGGGATAGGGACTTGTGGCGGACGCAGGACGTGCTCCGCCGGAACAGGGACTTGTGGCGGACGCAGGACATGCTCCGCCGGAACAGGGACTGGTGGCGGACGCAGGGCGTGCTCCGCCGGACCAGGGACTTGTGGCGGACGCCGAACGTGCTCCGCCAGAACTGGGACTTGTGGCGGACGCATGGCGTGCTCCGCCGGAACAGGGACTGGTGGCGGACGCAGGGCGTGCTCCGCCGGAACAGGGACTTGTGGCGGACGCAGGGCGTGCTCCGCCGGAACAGGGGCTGGTGGCGGACGCAGGACGTGCTCCGCCAGAACAGGGACTTGTGGCGGTGGCGAGGCGCCGGAGGGGGGGTCAGCAGCTCTCAGGAGGCCAGAACGGGCCCCCCCAGCTTGGGGTGAGCCGGGACGGGGCGTATCAACTGGCGGGGAGCCGGAACGGGGTTCAGCAGCTGGCAGGAAGTCCGGACGGGACTCAACAGCTGGGGAGGAGCCGGAACAGGACTCATCCGCTGGCGGGGAGCCGGCACTTGACTCATCCGCTGGCGTGGAGCCGGAACGGGGCTCGGCAGCTGGCGGGGAGCCGGGAAGGGGCTCGGCAGCTGGCGGGGCGCCGGAATGGGGCTCAGCAGCTAGCGGGGAGCCGAGACGGGGCTCAGCAGCTGGCAGAGCGCCGGGACGGGGCTCGGCAGCTGGCGGGGAACCGGGAAGGGGCTCGGCAGCTGGCGGGGAGCCGGGAAGGGGCTCGGCAGCTGCCGGGGAGCCGGAACAGGGTTCAGCAGCTGGCGAGGAGCCGGGATGGGACGCTGCGGCTGGGGGGCAGCCGGGAAGGGACGCTGCGGCTGGCGGGGAGCCGGGAAGGGACTCAGCAGCTGGCGGGCAGCCGGGAAGGGACGCTGCGGCTGGCGGGGAGCCGGGGAGGGACTCAGCCGCTGGCGGGCAGCCGGGAAGGGGCGCTGCGGCTGGCGGGGAGCCGGGAAGGGACTCAGCAGCTGGCGGGGAGCCGTGGCAGGGCTCAGCAGCTGGCGGGGAGACTGCATGGGCTGCTGCAGCTGGCGTGGAGGCGACATGGGTTGCGGCAGCTGACGTGGAGGCGTGACCCCTTTCAGCCTGCTTTCTGTCAGCCAGCTGGGCCTGCAGCGAGAGAGACTGCCTCATGCTCTCCACCGTCTGGACCTTCAGCGCCGCGATCTGGGCTGTCAGCTCCTTGAGAGTCTCCCGGGATGGTGCCTCGGCGGCGCCCTTCGCCGCTATCGAGGCCACCCGCTCCGCTATCTGGGCCATTTGTGCACTCAGCTCAGTGCGGCGGGAGTCCAGCATGTAGACGACACTTGCGAGCTCGTCCTCGTAAGCGGGGTAAGCGGGTAGCGTGGCAGACGTGGTGCTGAGCTGATCGGCGGGTTGGTGGGGGGGGTCCGTGCGGCGGTGTCCATGACGCCGCCGCGAGCCCCTCGCTGGGTCCTTTTTTCTGGGTCGGGTCATTCTGTCAGGATTGCCTTATGGCAAGGAGGAGGTGGACCCAATAGGCGAGGAGGCAGGGAAATGGATGATGTTAAGGGGAATTTATTGAAGGGATCAAACGAGGACAAACAGCGAGGCAGGATACAAACAACAAGGGCAAACAGGACGCGACTAACTGGGACAAGGATAAAGGGCCGGAACGAGGACGGAAACGAGAACCAGAGCAGGAACGAGATCTAGGAGCGGTCGTGACAGTCCGTGACGCAGCAACAGGGAGCCAAACGGGATAATGACCCGACACTGGGTTGAGGGCATGGGAGGTATAAATAGTCCGGTAATCAGGGGAGCAGATGGGGAGCAGGTGTGTGATCGTGAACTGGGAACAGGTGCGTGGCTGGTGAGAACGAAAACAATAACACAAAGCACATGGCAGGGAGGTGACGAAAACAATAACAAAAGACACATGGCAGGGAGGTGACGAAAACAATAACAAAAGGCTGTCATGCCCGACGCGTATCATGACAGAAGGTTTGGATTTTTAGGAGCATGTGCAGGGGAGTTATTAAGCATTCATTTATTTGTATTAGGTTCATTTTGTCTTCTTATTATTGATATTTGACTGATTCATTAAAAGCAGACAATTATGTTTTAGGTTAATTTTTTACCTGACATGTTTCGGCGAGTCTTTCGCCTTCTTCAGAGTGTCGCATGATGGTGTCTTGAGACCCGTCTTTATCAGCTGATGTTCCATGAGGGTGTGACTTACCTGTCAAAAAAATGAAAAATCAGAGCAGTAAAAGAACAAGCACAACATGAACATTACAAATCAGCAATCACTGACCACTGCAAAAGCGAAAACCACATCATGGACCGGGAGAAGGGCAGGGTCATCCGCACCGAAGAGAACAAACAACAGCGCTGGATCAGAGAGGCCATTGAGATCTGCAAGCGAGGCATAAAAACCATGAACAGAGACAAGGGAGCCTTCATCCTCTCTACCACCTGGAGCAGCATTTTGGCGGAGTGAACGGACAGCGGGGGGCGTGACTTGCCTTCATTCTTGTGACAGGTAAGTCACGCCCTCATGGAACATCAGCTGATAAAGACGGGTCACAAGACACCATCATGTGACACTCTGAAGAAGGCGAAAGACTTTCGTATTGTGACATGCTCAAGGCCTAAACACTCATCCGAGCAAATATAAGGTAGATTTTGTTCACCTGCCCGGAGAAAAACATCAACGAAAATAATTTGTATTTGTTTTAACCAGTTGGTGGCGCTACCACTGCGATCAAAAATAAGTTGGCAGCCGTCTTCAGGGCCTGAATATCCTCAAATGTGAAAGATTTCCAGAAGATGGATCATCTGAATCATTTTGCAGGAACTTTTTTTGCCACGGAGAATAATCAGACTCTGCGGCACCGTAATAGCCACGCCCTTTGAAGGAAAGTCATAAAAATAGGGATAGAGTAAGATCAATGTCTTGAGTCTTTTCTAGCCAATTTTCAATCGGATTCGTTAAAAGGGCACCGTGCAGTACGTCAAAATGTAAAAAATGATATTGATTGGCGCAAGGTGTATAACTGAATATAAACTTATAGATGTCTTCAGGTACAGACTCTTTATGTACATGTGAAGTTTTGGATATTTAGCAGCATGTGCAGGAGAGTTATTAAGCATTTTGTCCATTGCGGCGAAGGAAATCTTAAGTGAAAACTTTGAAGCCCCGCCCCCGTCATATAGTATTTCGGAAACAAAAAATTTTAGCCCCAGTGTTTGTCCCAGGTCTTCAGATGCTACAGACAGAATTTTAAGGCAATCAGATGAAGCCTTTAGGATCAGGGTGCAAAAGAATGACCCCTGTAAACATGCAAAAAAGGGCAAAAGTCGGACTTTCAAAAATTCATAACTCACTTCCTGTTCATATTAGACGTTAAAATATCAAATTTTTCGCCATGCCCGATGAGACTGCCAAGTTTGGTGAGTTTTTGTGCATGTTTCGGGGGTCAAAAATGCGATCGAACAATCGGAAAAATAATAATAATAATAATTTCTACAAAAACAATAGGGACTTCGCAGCGGTCGCTGCTCAGGCCCTAATAATAATAATAATAATAATAATAAAAGTAATAATGTTTTCTACAAAAACAATAGGGACCTCGCCGCGGTCGCTGCTCGGGCCCCAATAATAATTTCTACACAAAGTCCATTGTGGTGACCCGCCCCCTTTTAAGTAAATTCAAAATGGCCGACTTCCTGTAAAACCTAGCTCATTGCTCCAAGAGACTTTTTTGTAGGTCTTGGTCTTATACATACAGTGAACCCTCGCTACTTCGCGGTTCACCTTTCGCGGGTTCAGTGCTTCGCGGGTCTAAAAAATATTCTGGGGCATTGTAGTTTCGCCGAGCGGCACGACGGGTCGCTGGAGAGATTAGACGGCCGGCGTGCGCCGAAGAAGAGCGTGGGCGAAGAGGAGAGTGGACGAAGAAGAGCACGTTCCCCCGGACACGATCGGTGGCGACGTTTCGCGCGGTTCGGACCGTACCAGAGCTCCGGCCGGCGTGCGTGGCAGTTAAGCCGTAGAGGAGCACCTTCCCCGGGCACGGGCGGTTCCAAGCGGCCCCTAAGTTTAACCGAATGGAAGCTCCGGAGGAGGAGGGCATGCTCACGTCACAGTAAGCCGAAGAGGAGCACCTTCCCCGGGCACGGGCGGTGCCAAGCGGCCCCTAAGTTTAACCGAATGGAAGCTCCGGGGGAGGAGGGCGGGCGTGTGTCACAGTTAAGCCAAATTGGAGCACCTCTTCTGCCCGGGCACGAGCGGAGCGCGAGGCTGTCAGTTATGAATGAATAAATGAATAAATAAATAAAGAATGCCACCTTTCATTTCACAGGGCACACCGGACGGCGTACCAGCAGGTAAAAGTCGGAGTAATTAAATAAATACAAAAAGAATGGCTGGGGAATAAAAAAATAATACGTTTTAATAATAATTTGGTTTTTTTGTTATAACATGAATTTCACTCTCTCTCTCCCCGTATATATATATATATATATATTTATTATATATATTGTATATTTTTTTTAAGCATTTTTGAAGGTGCGCCGCTACTTCGCGGATTTTCAGTTTTCGCGGGTGGTCTCGGTCCCCATTAACCGCGATAACCGAGGGTTCACTGTACTCCATAAAATTTACAAAAAGCGAGGTGAAACACTCAACCAGAGCTGCTTTTTTTAACATTTCTCGAGGGCCATGGCGAGCCATTTCAAAAAAGCTGCACAACTAACGTATAAAATATTGATAAATTTGCTCGGCCTGATGTGTGTGTAAAGTTTTACGAGTTGTCGTTCATATTTAGAACCTAATAATCAGCTTTGTTTTATTGCCGAACAGTGCAATGCCACTCCCACAACTTTTCACGAAAAAGGACGAATTTCGTATTGTGACATCCTCATGGCCGAAACAGTCATCCGAGCATATATGAGGGCGACCTTGTTGAGTTGCACGGAGAAAAACATCCAAGAAAATAACTTGTATTAGCTTTTACCAGTTGGTGGCGCTACTACTACGATGTAAAATAAGTTGGTAGATGTCTTCAGGGCTGAAGTATCCTCAAATGTGTACAATTCGAGAAGATAGGATCATCTGAGTCATGTTGCCGGAGCTTTTGTTGCCACAGAGTACAATCGGACTTTTCAGCACCTTAATAGCCACGCCTTTTGCCAAAACGTCACAAAATTCGGCAGAGAGTAAGATCATTGTCTTGAGTCTTTTCTGACTAATTTTCAGTCGGATTCGTCAAAAGGGCACCGTGCAGTACGTGAAAATTAAAATAAAAACAAATTTTTGATTCCACTTGGCGGCACTGTGTGTATAACAAAATAATAACATTACGATGTCTTCAGGTCGGGACGTTTTATTTACAGGTGAAGGTTTGGATTTTTAGGAGCATGTGCAGGGGAGTTATTAAGCATTCATTTATTTGTATTAGGTTCATTTTGTCTTCTTATTATTGATATTTGACTGATTCATTAAAAGCAGACAATTATGTTTTAGGTTAATTTTTTACCTGACATGTTTCGGCGAGTCTTTCGCCTTCTTCAGAGTGTCGCATGATGGTGTCTTGAGCTGATGTTCCATGAGGGTGTGACTTACCTGTCAAAAAAATGAAAAAAATCAGAGCAGTAAAAGAACAAGCACAACATGAACATTACAAATCAGCAATCACTGACCACTGCAAAAGGGAAAACCACATCATGGACCGGGAGAAGGGCAGGGTCATCCGCACAGAAGAGAACAAACAACAGCGCTGGATCAGAGAGGCCATTGAGATCTGCAAGCGAGGCATAAAAACCATGAACAGAGACAAGGGAGCCTTCATCCTCTCTACCACCTGGACCAGCATCTTGGCGGAGTGAACGGACAGCGGGGGGCGTGACTTGCCTTCATTCTTGTGACAGGTAAGTCACGCCCTCATGGAACATCAGCTGATAAAGACGGGTCACAAGACACCATCATGTGACACTCTGAAGAAGGCGAAAGACTTTCATATTGTGACATGCTCAAGGCCTAAACACTCATCCGAGCAAATATAAGGTAGATTTTGTTAACATGCCCGGAGAAAAACATCAACGAAAATAATTTGTATTTGTTTTAACCAGTTGGTGGCGCTACCACTGCGATCAAAAATAAGTTGGCAGCCGTCTTCAGGGCCTGAATATCCTCAAATGTGAAAAACTTCGAGAAGATGGATCATCTGAATCATTTTGCAGGAACTTTTGTTGCCACGGAGAATAATCAGACTCTGCGGCACCGTAATAGCCACGCCCTTCGAAGGAAAGTCACAAAAATAGGGATAGAGTAAGATCAATGTCTTGAGTCTTTTCTAGCCAATTTTCAATCAGATCCGTTAAAAGGGCACCGTGCAGTACGTCAAAATGTAAAAAATGATATTGATTGGCGCAAGGTGTATAACTGAATATAAACATATAGATGTCTTCAGGTACAGACTCTTTATGTACATGTGAAGTTTTGGATTTTTAGCAGCATGTGCAGGAGAGTTATTAAGCATTTTGTCCATTGCGGCGAAGGAAATCTTAAGTGAAAACTTTGATGCCCCGCCCCCGTCATATAGTATTTCGGAAACAAAAAATTTTAGCCCCAGTGTTTGTGCCAGGTCTTCAGATGCTACAGACAGAATTTTAAGGCAATCAGATGAAGCCTTTAGGATCAGGGTGCAAAAGAATGACCCCTGTAAACATGCAAAAAAGGGCAAAAGTCGGACTTTCAAAAATTCATAACTCACTTCCTGTTCATATTAGACGTTAAAATATCAAATTTTTCGCCATGCCCGATGAGACTGCCAAGTTTGGTGAGTTTTTGTGCATGTTTCGGGGGTCAAAAATGCGATCGAACAATCGGAAAAATAATAATAATAATAATTTCTACAAAAACAATAGGGACTTCGCAGCGGTCGCTGCTCAGGCCCTAATAATAATAATAATAATAATAATAAAAGTAATAATATTTTCTACAAAAACAATTGGGACCTCGCCGCGGTCGCTGCTCGGGCCCCAATAATAATTTCTACACAAAGTCCATTGTGGTGACCCGCCCCCTTTTAAGTAAATTCAAAATGGCCGACTTCCTGTAAAACCTAGCTCATTGCTCCAAGAGACTTTTTTGTAGGTCTTGGTCTTATACATACAGTGAACCCTCGCTACTTCGCGGTTCACCTTTCGCGGGTTCAGTGCTTCGCGGGTCTAAAAAATATTCGGGGGCATTGTAGTTTCGCCGAGCGGCACGACGGGGCGCTGGAGCGGTTAGACGGCCGGCGTGCGCCGAAGAAGAGCGTGGGCGAAGAGGAGAGTGGACGAAGAAGAGCACGTTCCCCCGGACACGATCGGTGGCGACGTTTCGCGCGGTTCGGACCGTACCAGAGCTCCGGCCAGCGTGCGTGGCAGTTAAGCCGTAGAGGAGCACCTTCCCCGGGCACGGGCGGTGCAAAGCGGCCCCTAAGTTTAACCGAATGGAAGCTCCGGAGGAGGAGGGCATGCTCGCGTCACAGTAAGCCGAAGAGGAGCACCTTCCCCGGGCACGGGCGGTTCCAAGCGGCCCCTAAGTTTAACCGAATGGAAGCTCCGGAGGAGGAGGGCATGCTCGCGTCACAGTAAGCCGAAGAGGAGCACCTTCCCCGGGCACGGGCGGTGCCAAGCGGCCCCTAAGTTTAACCGAATGGAAGCTCCGGGGGAGGAGGACGGGCGTGTGTCACAGTTAAGCCAAATTGGAGCACCTCTTCTGCCCGGGCACGAGCGGAGCGCGAGGCTGTCAGTTATGAATGAATAAATGAATAAATAAATAAAGAATGCCACCTTTCATTTCACAGGGCACACCGGACGGCGTACCAGCAGGTAAAAGTCGGAGTAATTAAATAAATACAAAAAGAATGGCTGGGGAATAAAAAAATAATACGTTTTAATAATAATTTGGTTTTTTTGTTATAAAATGAATTTCACTCTCTCTCTCCCCGTATATATATATATATATATATATATATATATATATTATTATATATATTGTATATTTTTTTTAAGCATTTTTGAAGGTGCGCCGCTACTTCGCGGATTTTCAGTTTTCGCGGGTGGTCTCGGTCCCCATTAACCGCGATAACCGAGGGTTCACTGTACTCCATAAAATTTACAAAAAGCGAGGTGAAACACTCAATCAGGGCTGCTTTTTTTAACATTTCTCGAGGGCCATGGCGAGCCATTTAAAAAAAGCTGCACAACTAACGTATAAAATATTGATAAATTTGCTCGGCCTGATGTGTGTGTAAAGTTTCACGAGTTGTCGTTCATATTTAGAACCTCATAATCAGCGTTGTTTTATTGCCGAACAGTGCAATGCCACTCCCACAACTTTTCACGAAAAAGGACAAATTTCGTATTGTGACATCCTCATGGCCGAAACAGTCATCCGAGCATATATGAGGGCGACCTTGTTGAGTTGCACGGAGAAAAACATCCAAGAAAATAACTTGTATTAGCTTTTACCAGTTGGTGGCGCTACTACTACGATGAAAAATAAGTCGGTAGATGTCTTCAGGGCTGAATTATCCTCAAATGTGTACAACTTCGAGAAGATAGGATCATCTGAGTCATGTTGCCGGAGCTTTTGTTGCCACAGAGTACAATCGGACTTTTCAGCACCGTAATAGCCACGCCTTTTGCCAAAACGTCACAAAATTCGGCAGAGAGTAAGATCATTGTCTTGAGTCTTTTCTGACAAATTTTCAGTCGGATTCGTCAAAAGGGCACCGTGCAGTACGTGAAAATTAAAATAAAAACAAATTTTTGATTCCACTTGGCGGCGCTGTGTGTATAACAAAATAATAACATTAAGATGTCTTCAGGTCGGGACGTTTTATTTACAGGTGAAGGTTTGGATTTTTAGGAGCATGTGCAGGGGAGTTATTAAGCATTCATTTATTTGTATTAGGTTCATTTTGTCTTCTTATTATTGATATTTGACTGATTCATTAAAAGCAGACAATTATGTTTGAGGTTAATTTTTTACCTGACATGTTTCGGCGAGTCTTTTGCCTTCTTCAGAGTGTCGCATGATGGTGTCTTGAGACCCGTCTTTATCAGCTGATGTTCCATGAGGGTGTGACTTACCTGTCAAAAAAATGAAAAAATCAGAGCAGTAAAAGAACAAGCACAACATGAACATTACAAATCAGCAATCACTGACCACTGCAAAAGGGAAAACCACATCATGGACCGGGAGAAGGGCAGGGTCATCCGCACAGAAGAGAACAAACAACAGCGCTGGATCAGAGAGGCCATTGAGATCTGCAAGCGAGGCATAAAAACCATGAACAGAGACAAGGGAGCCTTCATCCTCTCTACCACCTGGACCAGCATCTTGGCGGAGTGAACGGACAGCGGGGGGCGTGACTTGCCTTCATTCTCGTGACAGGTAAGTCACGCCCTCATGGAACATCAGCTGATAAAGACGGGTCACAAGACACCATCATGTGACACTCTGAAGAAGGCGAAAGACTTTCGTATTGTGACATCCTCAAGGTCTAAACACTCATCCGAGCAAATATAAGGTAGATTTTGTTAACCTGCCCAAAGAAAAACATCAACGAAAATAATTTGTATTTGTTTTAACCAGTTGGTGGCGCTACCACTGCGATCAAAAATAAGTTGGCAGTCGTCTTCAGGGCCTGAATATCCTCAAATGTGAAAGATTTCCAGAAGATGGATCATCTGAATCATTTTGCAGGAACTTTTGTTGCCACGGAGAATAATCAGACTCTGCGGCACCGTAATAGCCACGCCCTTTGAAGGAAAGTCATAAAAATAGGGATAGAGTAAGATCAATGTCTTGAGTCTTTTCTAGCCAATTTTCAATCGGATTCGTTAAAAGGGCACCGTGCAGTACGTGAAAATTAAAATAAAAACAAATTTTTGATTCCACTTGGCGGCACTGTGTGTATAACAAAATAATAACATTAAGATGTCTTCAGGTCGGGACGTTTTATTTACAGGTGAAGGTTTGGATTTTTAGGAGCATGTGCAGGGGAGTTATTAAGCATTCATTTATTTGTATTAGGTTCATTTTGTCTTCTTATTATTGATATTTGACTGATTCATTAAAAGCAGACAATTATGTTTTAGGTTAATTTTTTCACTGACATGTTTCGGCGAGTCTTTCGCCTTCTTCAGAGTGTCGCATGATGGTGTCTTGAGCTGATGTTCCATGAGGGTGTGACTTACCTGTCAAAAAAATGAAAAAAATCAGAGCAGTAAAAGAACAAGCACAACATGAACATTACAAATCAGCAATCACTGACCACTGCAAAAGGGAAAACCACATCATGGACCGGGAGAAGGGCAGGGTCATCCGCACAGAAGAGAACAAACAACAGCGCTGGATCAGAGAGGCCATTGAGATCTGCAAGCGAGGCATAAAAACCATGAACAGAGACAAGGGAGCCTTCATCCTCTCTACCACCTGGACCAGCATCTTGGCGGAGTGAACGGACAGCGGGGGGCGTGACTTGCCTTCATTCTTGTGACAGGTAAGTCACGCCCTCATGGAACATCATCTGATAAAGACGGGTCACAAGGCACCATCATGTGACACTCTGAAGAAGGCGAAAGACTTTCGTATTGTGACATGCTCAAGGCCTAAACACTCATCCGAGCAAATATAAGGTAGATTTTGTTAACCTGCCCGGAGAAAAACATCAACGAAAATAATTTGTATTTGTTTTAACCAGTTGGTGGCGCTACCACTGCGATCAAAAATAAGTTGGCAGCCGTCTTCAGGGCCTGAATATCCTCAAATGTGAAAAATTTCGAGAAGATGGATCATCTGAATCATTTTGCAGGAACTTTTGTTGCCACGGAGAATAATCAGACTCTGCGGCACCGTAATAGCCACGCCCTTCGAAGGAAAGTCACAAAAATAGGGATAGAGTAAGATCAATGTCTTGAGTCTTTTCTAGCCAATTTTCAATCAGATTCGTTAAAAGGGCACCGTGCAGTACGTCAAAATGTAAAAAATGATATTGATTGGCGCAAGGTGTATAACTGAATATAAACATATAGATGTCTTCAGGTACAGACTCTTTATGTACATGTGAAGTTTTGGATTTTTAGCAGCATGTGCAGGAGAGTTATTAAGCATTTTGTCCATTGCGGCGAAGGAAATCTTAAGTGAAAACTTTGAAGCCCCGCCCCCGTCATATAGTATTTCGGAAACAAAAAATTTTAGCCCCAGTGTTTGTCCCAGGTCTTCAGATGCTACAGACAGAATTTTAAGGCAATCAGATGAAGCCTTTAGGATCAGGGTGCAAAAGAATGACCCCTGTAAACATGCAAAAAAGGGCAAAAGTCGGACTTTCAAAAATTCATAACTCACTTCCTGTTCATATTAGACGTTAAAATATCAAATTTTTCGCCATGCCCGATGAGACTGCCAAGTTTGGTGAGTTTTTGTGCATGTTTCGGGGGTCAAAAATGCGATCGAACAATCGGAAAAATAATAATAATAATAATTTCTACAAAAACAATAGGGACTTCGCAGCGGTCGCTGCTCAGGCCCTAATAATAATAATAATAATAATAATAAAAGTAATAATATTTTCTACAAAAACAATAGGGACCTCGCCGCGGTCGCTGCTCGGGCCCCAATAATAATTTCTACACAAAGTCCATTGTGGTGACCCGCCCCCTTTTAAGTAAATTCAAAATGGCCGACTTCCTGTAAAACCTAGCTCATTGCTCCAAGAGACTTTTTTGTAGGTCTTGGTCTTATACATACAGTGAACCCTCGCTACTTCGCGGTTCACCTTTCGCGGGTTCAGTGCTTCGCGGGTATAAAAAATATTCGGGGGCATTGTAGTTTCGCCGAGCGGCACGACGGGGCGCTGGAGCGGTTAGACGGCCGGCGTGCGCCGAAGAAGAGCGTGGGCGAAGAGGAGAGTGGACGAAGAAGAGCACGTTCCCCCGGACACGATCGGTGGCGACGTTTCGCGCGGTTCGGACCGTACCAGAGCTCCGGCCGGCGTGCGTGGAAGTTAAGCCGTAGAGGAGCACCTTCCCCGGGCACGGGCGGTGCCAAGCGGCCCCTAAGTTTAACCGAATGGAAGCTCCGGAGGAGGAGGGCATGCTCGCGTCACAGTAAGCCGAAGAGGAGCACCTTCCCCGGGCACGGGCGGTTCCAAGCGGCCCCTAAGTTTAACCGAATGGAAGCTCCGCAGGAGGAGGGCATGCTCGCGTCACAGTAAGCCGAAGAGGAGCACCTTCCCCGGGCACGGGCGGTGCCAAGCGGCCCCTAAGTTTAACCGAATGGAAGCTCCGGGGGAGGAGGGCGGGCGTGTGTCACAGTTAAGCCAAAATGGAGCACCTCTTCTGCCCGGGCACGAGCGGAGCGCGAGGCTGTCAGTTATGAATGAATAAATGAATAAATAAATAAAGAATGCCACCTTTCATTTCACAGGGCACACCGGACGGCGTACCAGCAGGTAAAAGTCGGAGTAATTAAATAAATACAAAAAGAATGGCTGGGGAATAAAAAAATAATACGTTTTAATAATAATTTGGTTTTTTTGTTATAACATGAATTTCACTCTCTCTCTCTCTCTCCCCCCGTATATATATATATATATATATATATATATATATATATATATATATATATATATATATATATATATATTTATATATTTATTATATATATTGTATATTTTTTTTTTTCATTTTTGAAGGTGCGCCGCTACTTCGCGGATTTTCAGTTTTCGCGGGTGGTCTCGGTCCCCATTAACCGCGATAACCGAGGGTTCACTGTACTCCATAAAATTTACAAAAAGCGAGGTGAAACACTCAACCAGAGCTGCTTTTTTTTAACATTTCTCGAGGGCCATGGCGAGCCATTTCAAAAAAGCTGCACAACTAACGTATAAAATATTGATAAATTTGCTCGGCCTGATGTGTGTGTAAAGTTTTACGAGTTGTCGTTCATATTTAGAACCTCATAATCAGCTTTGTTTTATTGCCGAACAGTGCAATGCCACTCCACAACTTTTCACGAAAAATCACGAATTTCGTATTGTGACATCCTCATGGCCGAAACAGTCATCCGAGCATATATGAGGGCGACCTTGTTGAGTTGCACGGAGAAAAACATCCAAGAAAATAACTTGTATTAGCTTTTACCAGTTGGTGGCGCTACTACTACGATGTAAAATAAGTTGGTAGATGTCTTCAGGGCTGAAGTATCCTCAAATGTGTACAACTTCGAGAAGATAGGATCATCTGAGTCATGTTGCCGGAGCTTTTGTTGCCACAGAGTACAATCGGACTTTTCAGCACCTTAATAGCCACGCCTTTTGCCAAAACGTCACAAAATTCGGCAGAGAGTAAGATCATTGTCTTGAGTCTTTTCTGACTAATTTTCAGTCGGATTCGTCAAAAGGGCACCGTGCAGTACGTGAAAATTAAAATAAAAACAAATTTTTGATTCCACTTGGCGGCACTGTGTGTATAACAAAATAATAACATTAAGATGTCTTCAGGTCGGGACGTTTTATTTACAGGTGAAGGTTTGGATTTTTAGGAGCATGTGCAGGGGAGTTATTAAGCATTCCTTTATTTGTATTAGGTTCATTTTGTCTTCTTATTATTGATATTTGACTGATTCATTAAAAGCAGACAATTATGTTTTAGGTTAATTTTTTACCTGACATGTTTCGGCGAGTCTTTCGCCTTCTTCAGAGTGTCGCATGATGGTGTCTTGAGCTGATGTTCCATGAGGGTGTGACTTACCTGTCAAAAAAATGAAAAAATCAGAGCAGTAAAAGAACAAGCACAACATGAACATTACAAATCAGCAATCACTGACCACTGCAAAAGGGAAAACCACATCATGGACTGGGAGAAGGGCAGGGTCATCCGCACAGAAGAGAACAAACAACAGCGCTGGATCAGAGAGGCCATTGAGATCTGCAAGCGAGGCATAAAAACCATGAACAGAGACAAGGGAGCCTTCATCCTCTCTACCACCTGGACCAGCATCTTGGCGGAGTGAACGGACAGCGGGGGGCGTGACTTGCCTTCATTCTTGTGACAGGTAAGTCACGCCCTCATGGAACATCAGCTGATAAAGACGGGTCACAAGACACCATCATGTGACACTCTGAAGAAGGCGAAAGACTTTCGTATTGTGACATGCTCAAGGCCTAAACACTCATCCGAGCAAATATAAGGTAGATTTTGTTAACCTGCCCGGAGAAAAACATCAACGAAAATAATTTGTATTTGTTTTAACCAGTTGGTGGCGCTACCACTGCGATCAAAAATAAGTTGGCAGCCGTCTTCAGGGCCTGAATATCCTCAAATGTGAAAGATTTCCAGAAGATGGATCATCTGAATCATTTTGCAGGAACTTTTGTTGCCACGGAGAATAATCAGACTCTGCGGCACCGTAATAGCCACGCCCTTTGAAGGAAAGTCATAAAAATAGGGATAGAGTAAGATCAATGTCTTGAGTCTTTTCTAGCCAATTTTCAGTCGGATTCGTTAAAAGGGCACCGTGCAGTACGTCAAAATGTAAAGATTTATATTGATTGGCGCAAGGTGTATAACTGAATATAAACATATAGATGTCTTCAGGTACAGACTCTTTATGTACATGTGAAGTTTTGGATTTTTAGCATCACGTGCAGGAGAGTTATTAAGCATTTTGTCCATTGCGGCGAAGGAAATCTTAAGTGAAAACTTTGAAGCCCCGCCCCCGTCATATAGTATTTCGGAAACAAAAAATTTTAGCCCCAGTGTTTGTCCCAGGTCTTAAGATGCTCCAGACAGAACTTTAAGGCAATCAGATGAAGCCTTTAGGATCAGGGTGCAAAAGAATGACCCCTGTAAACATGCAAAAAAGGGCAAAAGTCGGACTTTCAAAAATTCATAACTCACTTCCTGTTCATATTAGACGTTAAAATATCAAATTTTTCGCCATGCCCGATGAGACTGCCAAGTTTGGTGAGTTTTTGTGCATGTTTCGGGGGTCAAAAATGCGATCGAACAATCGGAAAAATAATAATAATAATAATTTCTACAAAAACAATAGGGACTTCGCAGCGGTCGCTGCTCAGGCCCTAATAATAATAATAATAATAATAATAATAAAAGTAATAATATTTTCTACAAAAACAATAGGGACCTCGCCGCGGTCGCTGCTCGGGCCCCAATAATAATTTCTACACAAAGTCCATTGTGGTGACCCGCCCCCTTTTAAGTAAATTAAAAATGGCCGACTTCCTGTAAAACCTAGCTCATTGCTCCAAGAGACTTTTTTGTAGGTCTTGGTCTTATACATACAGTGAACCCTCGCTACTTCGCGGTTCACCTTTCGCGGGTTCAGTGCTTCGCGGGTCTAAAAAATATTCGGGGGCATTGTAGTTTCGCCGAGCGGCACGACGGGGCGCTGGAGCGGTTAGACGGCCGGCGTGCGCCGAAGAAGAGCGTGGGCGAAGAGGAGAGTGGACGAAGAAGAGCACGTTCCCCCGGACACGATCGGTGGCGACGTTTCGCGCGGTTCGGACCGTACCAGAGCTCCGGCCAGCGTGCGTGGCAGTTAAGCCGTAGAGGAGCACCTTTCCCGGGCACGGGCGGTGCCAAGCGGCCCCTAAGTTTAACCGAATGGAAGCTCCGGAGGAGGAGGGCATGCTCGCGTCACAGTAAGCCGAAGAGGAGCACCTTCCCCGGGCACGGGCGGTTCCAAGCGGCCCCTAAGTTTAACCGAATGGAAGCTCCGCAGGAGGAGGGCATGCTCGCGTCACAGTAAGCCGAAGAGGAGCACCTTCCCCGGGCACGGGCGGTGCCAAGCGGCCCCTAAGTTTAACCGAATGGAAGCTCCGGGGGAGGAGGGCGGGCGTGTGTCACAGTGAAGCCGAATTGGAGCACCTCTTCTGCCCGGGCACGAGCGGAGCGCGAGGCTGTCAGTTATGAATGAATAAATGAATGAATAAATAAAGAATGCCACCTTTCATTTCACAGGGCACACCGGACGGCGTACCAGCAGGTAAAAGTCGGAGTAATTAAATAAATACAAAAAGAATGGTTGGGGAATAAAAAAATAATAAGTTTTAATAATAATTTGTTTTTTTTGTTATAACATGAATTTCACTCTCTGTCTCTCTCTCTCCCCCCGTATATATATATATATATATATATATATATATATATATATATATATATATATATTATATATTTATTATATATATTGTATATTTTTTTTAAGCATTTTTGAAGGTGCGCCGCTACTTCGCGGATTTTCAGTTTTTGCGGGTGGTCTCGGTCCCCATTAACCGCGATAACCGAGGGTTCACTGTACTCCATAAAATTTACAAAAAGCGAGGTGAAACACTCAACCAGGGCTGCTTTTTTGAACATTTCTCGAGGGCCATGGCGAGCCATTTCAAAAAAGCTGCACAACTAACGTATAAAATATTGATAAATTTGCTCGGCCTGATGTGTGTGTAAAGTTTCACGAGTTGTCGTTCATATTTAGAACCTCATAATCAGCTTTGTTTTATTGCCGAACAGTGCAATGCCACTCCCACAACTTTTCATGAAAAAGGACGAATTTCGTATTGGGACATCCTCATGGCCGAAACAGTCATCCGAGCATATATGAGGGCGACCTTGTTGAGTTGCACGGAGAAAAACATCCAAGAAAATAACTTGTATTAGCTTTTACCAGTTGGTGGCGCTACTACTACGATGAAAAATAAGTTGGTAGATGTCTTCAGGGCTTAAGTATCCTCAAATGTGTGCAACTTCGAGAAGATAGGATCACCTGAGTCATGTTGCTGGAGCTTTTGTTGCCACAGAGTACAATCGGACTTTTCAGCACCGTAATAGCCACGCCTTTTGCCAAAACGTCACAAAATTCGGCAGAGAGTAAGATCATTGTCTTGAGTCTTTTCTGACTAATTTTCAGTCGGATTCGTCGAAAGGGCACCGTGCAGTACGTGAAAATTAAAATAAAAACAAATTTTTGATTCCACTTGGCGGCACTGTGTGTATAACAAAATAATAACATTAAGATGTCTTCAGGTCGGGACGTTTTATTTACAGGTGAAGGTTTGGATTTTTAGGAGCATGTGCAGGGGAGTTATTAAGCATTCATTTATTTGTATTAGGTTCATTTTGTCTTCTTATTATTGATATTTGACTGATTCATTAAAAGCAGACAATTATGTTTTAGGTTAATTTTTTCACTGACATGTTTCGGCGAGTCTTTCGCCTTCTTCAGAGTGTCGCATGATGGTGTCTTGAGCTGATGTTCCATGAGGGTGTGACTTACCTGTCAAAAAAATGAAAAAAATCAGAGCAGTAAAAGAACAAGCACAACATGAACATTACAAATCAGCAATCACTGACCACTGCAAAAGGGAAAACCACATCATGGACCGGGAGAAGGGCAGGGTCATCCGCACAGAAGAGAACAAACAACAGCGCTGGATCAGAGAGGCCATTGAGATCTGCAAGCGAGGCATAAAAACCATGAACAGAGACAAGGGAGCCTTCATCCTCTCTACCACCTGGACCAGCATCTTGGCGGAGTGAACGGACAGCGGGGGGCGTGACTTGCCTTCATTTTCGTGACAGGTAAGTCACGCCCTCATGGAACATCAGCTGATAAAGACGGGTCACAAGACACCATCATGTGAAACTCTGAAGAAGGCGAAAGACTTTCGTATTGTGACATCCTCAAGGCCTAAACACTCATCCGAGCAAATATAAGGTAGATTTTGTTAACCTGCCCGGAGAAAAACATCAACGAAAATAATTTGTATTTGTTTTAACCAGTTGGTGGCGCTACCACTGCGATCAAAAATAAGTTGGCAGCCGTCTTCAGGGCCTGAATATCCTCAAATGTGAAAAATTTCGAGAAGATGGATCATCTGAATCATTTTGCAGGAACTTTTGTTGCCACGGAGAATAATCAGACTCTGCGGCACCGTAATAGCCACGCCCTTCGAAGGAAAGTCACAAAAATAGGGATAGAGTAAGATCAATGTCTTGAGTCTTTTCTAGCCAATTTTCAATCAGATTCGTTAAAAGGGCACCGTGCAGTACGTCAAAATGTAAAAAATGATATTGATTGGCGCAAGGTGTATAACTGAATATAAACATATAGATGTCTTCAGGTACCGACTCTTTATGTACATGTGAAGTTTTGGATTTTTAGCAGCACGTGCAGGAGAGTTATTAAGCATTTTGTCCATTGCGGCGAAGGAAATCTTAAGTGAAAACTTTGAAGCCCCGCCCCCGTCATATAGTATTTCGGAAACAAAAATTTTTAGCCCCAGTGTTTGTCCCAGGTCTTAAGATGCTCCAGACAGAATTTTAAGGCAATCAGATGAAGCCTTTAGGATCAGGGTGCAAAAGAATGACCCCTGTAAACATGCAAAAAAGGGCAAAAATCGGACTTTCAAAAATTCATAACTCACTTCCTGTTCATATTAGACGTTAAAATATCAAATTTTTCGCCATGCCCGATGAGACTGCCAAGTTTGGTGAGTTTTTGTGCATGTTTCGGGGGTCAAAAATGCGATCGAACAATCGGAAAAATAATAATAATAATAATTTCTACAAAAACAATAGGGACCTCGCCGCGGTCGCTGCTCGGGCCCCAATAATAATTTCTACACAAAGTCCATTGTGGTGACCCGCCCCCTTTTAAGTAAATTCAAAATGGCCGACTTCCTGTAAGACCTAGCTCATTGCTCCAAGAGACTTTTTTGTAGGTCTTGGTCTTATACATACAGTGAACCCTCGCTACTTCGCGGTTCACCTTTCGCGGGTTCAGTGCTTCGCGGGTCTAAAAAATATTCGGGGGCATTGTAGTTTCGCCGAGCGGCACGACGGGGCGCTGGAGCAGTTAGACGGCCGGCGTGCGCCGAAGAAGAGCGTGGGCGAAGAGGAGAGTGGACGAAGAGAGCACGTTCCCCGGACACGATCGGTGGCGACGTTTCGCGCGGTTCGGACCGTACCAGAGCTCCGGCCGGCGTGCGTGGCAGTTAAGCCGTAGAGGAGCACCTTTCCCGGGCACGGGCGGTGCCAAGCGGCCCCTAAGTTTAACCGAATGGAAGCTCCGGAGGAGGAGGGCATGCTCGCGTCACAGTAAGCCGAAGAGGAGCACCTTCCCCGGGCACGGGCGGTTCCAAGCGGCCCCTAAGTTTAACCGAATGGAAGCTCCGCAGGAGGAGGGCATGCTCGCGTCACAGTAAGCCGAAGAGGAGCACCTTCCCCGGGCACGGGCGGTGCCAAGCGGCCCCTAAGTTTAACCGAATGGAAGCTCCGGGGGAGGAGGGCGGGCGTGTGTCACAGTGAAGCCGAATTGGAGCACCTCTTCTGCCCGGGCACGAGCGGAGCGCGAGGCTGTCAGTTATGAATGAATAAATGAATGAATAAATAAAGAATGCCACCTTTCATTTCACAGGGCACACCGGACGGCGTACCAGCAGGTAAAAGTCGGAGTAATTAAATAAATACAAAAAGAATGGTTGGGGAATAAAAAAATAATAAGTTTTAATAATAATTTGTTTTTTTTGTTATAACATGAATTTCACTCTCTGTCTCTCTCTCTCCCCCCGTATATATATATATATATATATATATATATATATATATATATATATATATATTTATATATTTATTATATATATTGTATATTTTTTTTAAGCATTTTTGAAGGTGCGCCGCTACTTCGCGGATTTTCAGTTTTTGCGGGTGGTCTCGGTCCCCATTAACCGCGATAACCGAGGGTTCACTGTACTCCATAAAATTTACAAAAAGCGAGGTGAAACACTCAACCAGGGCTGCTTTTTTGAACATTTCTCGAGGGCCATGGCGAGCCATTTCAAAAAAGCTGCACAACTAACGTATAAAATATTGATAAATTTGCTCGGCCTGATGTGTGTGTAAAGTTTCACGAGTTGTCGTTCATATTTAGAACCTCATAATCAGCTTTGTTTTATTGCCGAACAGTGCAATGCCACTCCCACAACTTTTCATGAAAAAGGACGAATTTCGTATTGTGACATCCTCATGGCCGAAACAGTCATCCGAGCATATATGAGGGCGACCTTGTTGAGTTGCACGGAGAAAAACATCCAAGAAAATAACTTGTATTAGCTTTTACCAGTTGGTGGCGCTACTACTACGATGAAAAATAAGTTGGTAGATGTCTTCAGGGCTTAAGTATCCTCAAATGTGTGCAACTTCGAGAAGATAGGATCACCTGAGTCATGTTGCTGGAGCTTTTGTTGCCACAGAGTACAATCGGACTTTTCAGCACCGTAATAGCCACGCCTTTTGCCAAAACGTCACAAAATTCGGCAGAGAGTAAGATCATTGTCTTGAGTCTTTTCTGACTAATTTTCAGTCGGATTCGTCGAAAGGGCACCGTGCAGTACGTGAAAATTAAAATAAAAACAAATTTTTGATTCCACTTGGCGGCACTGTGTGTATAACAAAATAATAACATTAAGATGTATTCAGGTCGGGACGTTTTATTTACAGGTGAAGGTTTGGATTTTTAGGAGCATGTGCAGGGGAGTTATTAAGCATTCATTTATTTGTATTAGGTTCATTTTGTCTTCTTATTATTGATATTTGACTGATTCATTAAAAGCAGACAATTATGTTTTAGGTTAATTTTTTACCTGACATGTTTCGGCGAGTCTTTCGCCTTCTTCAGAGTGTCGCATGATGGTGTCTTGAGACCCGTCTTTATCAGCTGATGTTCCATGAGGGTGTGACTTACCTGTCAAAAAAATGAAAAATCAGAGCAGTAAAAGAACAAGCACAACATGAACATTACAAATCAGCAATCACTGACCACTGCAAAAGGGAAAACCACATCATGGACCGGGAGAAGGGCAGGGTCATCCGCACCGAAGAGAACAAACAACAGCGCTGGATCAGAGAGGCCATTGAGATCTGCAAGCGAGGCATAAAAACCATGAACAGAGACAAGGGAGCCTTCATCCTCTCTACCACCTGGAGCAGCATTTTGGCGGAGTGAACGGACAGCGGGGGGCGTGACTTGCCTTCATTCTTGTGACAGGTAAGTCACGCCCTCATGGAACATCAGCTGATAAAGACGGGCCACAAGACACCATCATGTGACACTCTGAAGAAGGCGAAAGACTTTCGTATTGTGACATCCTCAAGGCCTAAACACTCATCCGAGCAAATGTAAGGTAGATTTTGTTAACCTGCCCGGAGAAAAAAATCAACGAAAATAATTTGTATTTGTTTTAACCAGTTGGTGGCGCTACCACTGCGATCAAAAATAAGTTGGCAGCCGTCTTCAGGGCCTGAATATCCTCAAATGTGAAAAATTTCGAGAAGATGGATCATCTGAATCATTTTGCAGGAACTTTTGTTGCCACGGAGAATAATCAGACTCTGCGGCACCGTAATAGCCACGCCCTTCAAAGGAAAGTCACAAAAATAGGGATAGAGTAAGATCAATGTCTTGAGTCTTTTCTAGCCAATTTTCAATCAGATTCGTTAAAAGGGCACCGTGCAGTACGTCAAAATGTAAAAAATGATATTGATTGGCGCAAGGTGTATAACTGAATATAAACATATAGATGTCTTCAGGTACCGACTCTTTATGTACATGTGAAGTTTTGGATTTTTAGCAGCACGTGCAGGAGAGTTATTAAGCATTTTGTCCATTGCGGCGAAGGAAATCTTAAGTGAAAACTTTGAAGCCCCGCCCCCGTCATATAGTATTTCGGAAACAAAAATTTTTAGCCCCAGTGTTTGTCCCAGGTCTTAAGATGCTCCAGACAGAATTTTAAGGCAATCAGATGAAGCCTTTAGGATCAGGGTGCAAAAGAATGACCCCTGTAAACATGCAAAAAAGGGCAAAAATCGGACTTTCAAAAATTCATAACTCACTTCCTGTTCATATTAGACGTTAAAATATCAAATTTTTCGCCATGCCCGATGAGACTGCCAAGTTTGGTGAGTTTTTGTGCATGTTTCGGGGGTCAAAAATGCGATCGAACAATCGGAAAAATAATAATAATAATAATTTCTACAAAAACAATAGGGACCTCGCCGCGGTCGCTGCTCGGGCCCCAATAATAATTTCTACACAAAGTCCATTGTGGTGACCCGCCCCCTTTTAAGTAAATTCAAAATGGCCGACTTCCTGTAAAACCTAGCTCATTGCTCCAAGAGACTTTTTTGTAGGTCTTGGTCTTATACATACAGTGAACCCTCGCTACTTCGCGGTTCACCTTTCGCGGGTTCAGTGCTTCGCGGGTCTAAAAAATATTCGGGGGCATTGTAGTTTCGCCGAGCGGCACGACGGGGCGCTGGAGCAGTTAGACGGCCGGCGTGCGCCGAAGAAGAGCGTGGGCGAAGAGGAGAGTGGACGAAGAGAGCACGTTCCCCCGGACACGATCGGTGGCGACGTTTCGCGCGGTTCGGACCGTACCAGAGCTCCGGCCGGCGTGCGTGGCAGTTAAGCCGTAGAGGAGCACCTTCCCCGGGCACGGGCGGTGCCAAGCGGCCCCTAAGTTTAACCGAATGGAAGCTCCGGAGGAGGAGGGCATGCTCGCGTCACAGTAAGCCGAAGAGGAGCACCTTCCCCGGGCACGGGCGGTTCCAAGCGGCCCCTAAGTTTAACCGAATGGAAGCTCCGCAGGAGGAGGGCATGCTCGCGTCACAGTAAGCCGAAGAGGAGCACCTTCCCCGGGCACGGGCGGTGCCAAGCGGCCCCTAAGTTTAACCGAATGGAAGCTCCGGGGGAGGAGGGCGGGCGTGTGTCACAGTGAAGCCGAATTGGAGCACCTCTTCTGCCCGGGCACGAGCGGAGCGCGAGGCTGTCAGTTATGAATGAATAAATGAATGAATAAATAAAGAATGCCACCTTTCATTTCACAGGGCACACCGGACGGCGTACCAGCAGGTAAAAGTCGGAGTAATTAAATAAATACAAAAAGAATGGTTGGGGAATAAAAAAATAATAAGTTTTAATAATAATTTGTTTTTTTTGTTATAACATGAATTTCACTCTCTGTCTCTCTCTCTCCCCCCGTATATATATATATATATATATATATATATATATATATATATATATATATATATATATATATATATATATATATATTTATATATTTATTATATATATTGTATATTTTTTTTAAGCATTTTTGAAGGTGCGCCGCTACTTCGCGGATTTTCAGTTTTTGCGGGTGGTCTCGGTCCCCATTAACCGCGATAACCGAGGGTTCACTGTACTCCATAAAATTTACAAAAAGCGAGGTGAAACACTCAACCAGGGCTGCTTTTTTGAACATTTCTCGAGGGCCATGGCGAGCCATTTCAAAAAAGCTGCACAACTAACGTATAAAATATTGATAAATTTGCTCGGCCTGATGTGTGTGTAAAGTTTCACGAGTTGTCGTTCATATTTAGAACCTCATAATCAGCTTTGTTTTATTGCCGAACAGTGCAATGCCACTCCCACAACTTTTCATGAAAAAGGACGAATTTCGTATTGTGACATCCTCATGGCCGAAACAGTCATCCGAGCATATATGAGGGCGACCTTGTTGAGTTGCACGGAGAAAAACATCCAAGAAAATAACTTGTATTAGCTTTTACCAGTTGGTGGCGCTACTACTACGATGAAAAATAAGTTGGTAGATGTCTTCAGGGCTTAAGTATCCTCAAATGTGTGCAACTTCGAGAAGATAGGATCACCTGAGTCATGTTGCTGGAGCTTTTGTTGCCACAGAGTACAATCGGACTTTTCAGCACCGTAATAGCCACGCCTTTTGCCAAAACGTCACAAAATTCGGCAGAGAGTAAGATCATTGTCTTGAGTCTTTTCTGACTAATTTTCAGTCGGATTCGTCGAAAGGGCACCGTGCAGTACGTGAAAATTAAAATAAAAACAAATTTTTGATTCCACTTGGCGGCACTGTGTGTATAACAAAATAATAACATTAAGATGTCTTCAGGTCGGGACGTTTTATTTACAGGTGAAGGTTTGGATTTTTAGGAGCATGTGCAGGGGAGTTATTAAGCATTCATTTATTTGTATTAGGTTCATTTTGTCTTCTTATTATTGATATTTGACTGATTCATTAAAAGCAGACAATTATGTTTTAGGTTAATTTTTTACCTGACATGTTTCGGCGAGTCTTTCGCCTTCTTCAGAGTGTCGCATGATGGTGTCTTGAGACCCGTCTTTATCAGCTGATGTTCCATGAGGGTGTGACTTACCTGTCAAAAAAATGAAAAATCAGAGCAGTAAAAGAACAAGCACAACATGAACATTACAAATCAGCAATCACTGACCACTGCAAAAGGGAAAACCACATCATGGACCGGGAGAAGGGCAGGGTCATCCGCACCGAAGAGAACAAACAACAGCGCTGGATCAGAGAGGCCATTGAGATCTGCAAGCGAGGCATAAAAACCATGAACAGAGACAAGGGAGCCTTCATCCTCTCTACCACCTGGAGCAGCATTTTGGCGGAGTGAACGGACAGCGGGGGGCGTGACTTGCCTTCATTCTTGTGACAGGTAAGTCACGCCCTCATGGAACATCAGCTGATAAAGACGGGTCACAAGACACCATCATGTGACACTCTGAAGAAGGCGAAAGACTTTCGTATTGTGACATCCTCAAGGCCTAAACACTCATCCGAGCAAATATAAGGTAGATTTTGTTAACCTGCCCGGAGAAAAACATCAACGAAAATAATTTGTATTTGTTTTAACCAGTTGGTGGCGCTACCACTGCGATCAAAAATAAGTTGGCAGCCGTCTTCAGGGCCTGAATATCCTCAAATGTGAAAAATTTCGAGAAGATGGATCATCTGAATCATTTTGCAGGAACTTTTGTTGCCACGGAGAATAATCAGACTCTGCGGCACCGTAATAGCCACGCCCTTCGAAGGAAAGTCACAAAAATAGGGATAGAGTAAGATCAATGTCTTGAGTCTTTTCTAGCCAATTTTCAATCAGATTCGTTAAAAGGGCACCGTGCAGTACGTCAAAATGTAAAAAATGATATTGATTGGCGCAAGGTGTATAACTGAATATAAACATATAGATGTCTTCAGGTACAGACTCTTTATGTACATGTGAAGTTTTGGATTTTTAGCAGCATGTGCAGGAGAGTTATTAAGCATTTTGTCCATTGCGGCGAAGGAAATCTTAAGTGAAAACTTTGATGCCCCGCCCCCGTCATATAGTATTTCGGAAACAAAAAATTTTAGCCCCAGTGTTTGTGCCAGGTCTTCAGATGCTACAGACAGAATTTTAAGGCAATCAGATGAAGCCTTTAGGATCAGGGTGCAAAAGAATGACCCCTGTAAACATGCAAAAAAGGGCAAAAGTCGGACTTTCAAAAATTCATAACTCACTTCCTGTTCATATTAGACGTTAAAATATCAAATTTTTCGCCATGCCCGATGAGACTGCCAAGTTTGGTGAGTTTTTGTGCATGTTTCGGGGGTCAAAAATGCGATCGAACAATCGGAAAAATAATAATAATAATTTCTACAAAAACAATAGGGACTTCGCAGCGGTCGCTGCTCAGGCCCTAATAATAATAATAATAATAATAATAAAAGTAATAATATTTTCTCCAAAAACAATAGGGACCTCGCCGCGGTCGCTGCTCGGGCCCCAATAATAATTTCTACACAAAGTCCATTGTGGTGACCCGCCCCCTTTTAAGTAAATTCAAAATGGCCGACTTCCTGTAAAACCTAGCTCATTGCTCCAAGAGACTTTTTTGTAGGTCTTGGTCTTATACATACAGTGAACCCTCGCTACTTCGCGGTTCACCTTTCGCAGGTTCAGTGCTTCGCGGGTCTAAAAAATATTCGGGGGCATTGTAGTTTCGCCGAGCGGCACGACGGGGCGCTGGAGCGGTTAGACGGCCGGCGTGCGCCGAAGAAGAGCGTGGGCGAAGAGGAGAGTGGACGAAGAAGAGCACGTTCCCCCGGACACGATCGGTGGCGACGTTTCGCGCGGTTCGGACCGTACCAGATCTCCGGCCAGCGTGCGTGGCAGTTAAGCCGTAGAGGAGCACCTTCCCCGGGCACGGGCGGTGCCAAGCGGCCCCTAAGTTTAACCGAATGGAAGCTCCGGAGGAGGAGGGCATGCTCGCGTCACAGTAAGCCGAAGAGGAGCACCTTCCCCGGGCACGGGCGGTTCCAAGCGGCCCCTAAGTTTAACCGAATGGAAGCTCCGGAGGAGGAGGGCATGCTCGCGTCACAGTAAGCCGAAGAGGAGCACCTACCCCGGGCACGGGCGGTGCCAAGCGGCCCCTAAGTTTAACCGAATGGAAGCTCCGGACGGAGGAGGACGGGCGTGTGTCACAGTTAAGCCAAATTGGAGCACCTCTTCTGCCCGGGCACGAGCGGAGCGCGAGGCTGTCAGTTATGAATGAATAAATGAATAAATAAATAAAGAATGCCACCTTTCATTTCACAGGGCACACCGGACGGCGTACCAGCAGGTAAAAGTCGGAGTAATTAAATAAATACAAAAAGAATGGCTGGGGAATAAAAAAATAATACGTTTTAATAATAATTTGGTTTTTTTGTTATAACATGAATTTCACTCTCTCTCTCCCCGTATATATATATATATATATATATATATATATATATAAATATATATATATATATATATATATATATATATATATATTTATATATTTATGATATATATTGTATATTTTTTTTAAGCATTTTTGAAGGTGCGCCGCTACTTCGCGGATTTTCAGTTTTCGCGGGTGGTCTCGGTCCCCATTAACCGCGATAACCGAGGGTTCACTGTACTCCATAAAATTTACAAAAAGCGAGGTGAAACACTCAACCAGAGCTGCTTTTTTTTAACATTTCTCGAGGGCCATGGCGAGCCATTTCAAAAAAGCTGCACAACTAACGTATAAAATATTGATAAATTTGCTCGGCCTGATGTGTGTGTAAAGTTTTACGAGTTGTCGTTCATATTTAGAACCTCATAATCAGCTTTATTTTATTGCCGAACAGTGCAATGCCACTCCCACAACTTTTCACGAAAAATCACGAATTTCGTATTGTGACATCCTCATGGCCGAAACAGTCATCCGAGCATATATGAGGGCGACCTTGTTGAGTTGCACGGAGAAAAACATCCAAGAAAATAACTTGTATTAGCTTTTACCAGTTGGTGGCGCTACTACTACGATGTAAAATAAGTTGGTAGATGTCTTCAGGGCTGAAGTATCCTCAAATGTGTACAACTTCGAGAAGATAGGATCATCTGAGTCATGTTGCCGGAGCTTTTGTTGCCACAGAGTACAATCGGACTTTTCAGCACCTTAATAGCCACGCCTTTTGCCAAAACGTCACAAAATTCGGCAGAGAGTAAGATCATTGTCTTGAGTCTTTTCTGACTAATTTTCAGTCGGATTCGTCAAAAGGGCACCGTGCAGTATGTGAAAATTTAAATAAAAACAAATTTTTGATTCCACTTGGCGGCACTGTGTGTATAACAAAATAATAACATTAAGATGTCTTCAGGTCGGGACGTTTTATTTACAGGTGAAGGTTTGGATTTTTAGGAGCATGTGCAGGGGAGTTATTAAGCATTCATTTATTTGTATTAGGTTCATTTTGTCTTCTTATTATTGATATTTGACTGATTCATTAAAAGCAGACAATTATGTTTTAGGTTAATTTTTTACCTGACATGTTTCGGCGAGTCTTTCGCCTTCTTCAGAGTGTCGCATGATGGTGTCTTGAGACCCGTCTTTATCAGCTGATGTTCCATGAGGGTGTGACTTACCTGTCAAAAAAATGAAAAATCAGAGCAGTAAAAGAACAAGCACAACATGAACATTACAAATCAGCAATCACTGACCACTGCAAAAGGGAAAACCACATCATGGACCGGGAGGAGGGCAGGGTCATCCGCACCGAAGAGAACAAACAACAGCGCTGGATCAGAGAGGCCATTGAGATCTGCAAGCGAGGCATAAAAACCATGAACAGAGACAAGGGAGCCTTCATCCTCTCTACCACCTGGAGCAGCATTTTGGCGGAGTGAACGGACAGCGGGGGGCGTGACTTGCCTTCATTCTTGTGACAGGCAAGTCACGCCCTCATGGAACATCAGCTGATAAAGACGGGCCACAAGACACCATCATGTGACACTCTGAAGAAGGCGAAAGACTTTCGTATTGTGACATCCTCAAGGCCTAAACACTCATCCGAGCAAATGTAAGGTAGATTTTGTTAACCTGCCCGGAGAAAAAAATCAATGAAAATGATTTGTATTTGTTTTAACCAGTTGGTGGCGCTACCACTGCGATCAAAAATAAGTTGGCAGCCGTCTTCAGGGCCTGAATATCCTCAAATGTGAAAAATTTCGAGAAGATGGATCATCTGAATCATTTTGCAGGAACTTTTGTTGCCACGGAGAATAATCAGACTCTGCGGCACCGTAATAGCCACGCCCTTCGAAGGAAAGTCACAAAAATAGGGATAGAGTAAGATCAATGTCTTGAGTCTTTTCTAGCCAATTTTCAATCAGATTCGTTAAAAGGGCACCGTGCAGTACGTCAAAATGTAAAAAATGATATTGATTGGCGCAAGGTGTATAACTGAATATAAACATATAGATGTCTTCAGGTACAGACTCTTTATGTACATGTGAAGTTTTGGATTTTTAGCAGCATGTGCAGGAGAGTTATTAAGCATTTTGTCCATTGCGGCGAAGGAAATCTTAAGTGAAAACTTTGATGCCCCGCCCCCGTCATATAGTATTTCGGAAACAAAAAATTTTAGCCCCAGTGTTTGTGCCAGGTCTTCAGATGCTACAGACAGAATTTTAAGGCAATCAGATGAAGCCTTTAGGATCAGGGTGCAAAAGAATGACCCCTGTAAACATGCAAAAAAGGGCAAAAGTCGGACTTTCAAAAATTCATAACTCACTTCCTGTTCATATTAGACGTTAAAATATCAAATTTTTCGCCATGCCCGATGAGACTGCCAAGTTTGGTGAGTTTTTGTGCATGTTTCAGGGGTCAAAAATGCGATCGAACAATCGGAAAAATAATAATAATAATAATTTCAACAAAAACAATAGGGACTTCGCAGCGGTCGCTGCTCAGGCCCTAATAATAATAATAATAATAATAATAAAAGTAATAATATTTTCTACAAAAACAATAGGGACCTCGCCACGGTCGCTGCTCGGGCCCCAATAATAATTTCTACACAAAGTCCATTGTGGTGACCCGCCCCCTTTTAAGTAAATTCAAAATGGCCGACTTCCTGTAAAACCTAGCTCATTGCTCCAAGAGACTTTTTTGTAGGTCTTGGTCTTATACATACAGTGAACCCTCGCTACTTCGCGGTTCACCTTTCGCGGGTTCAGTGCTTCGCGGGTCTAAAAAATATTCGGGGGCATTGTAGTTTCGCCGAGCGGCACGACGGGGCGCTGGAGCGGTTAGACGGCCGGCGTGCGCCGAAGAAGAGCGTGGGCGAAGAGGAGAGTGGACGAAGAAGAGCACGTTCCCCCGGACACGATCGGTGGCGACGTTTCGCGCGGTTCGGACCGTACCAGAGCTCCGGCCAGCGTGCGTGGCAGTTAAGCCGTAGAGGAGCACCTTCCCCGGGCACGGGCAGTGCCAAGCGGCCCCTAAGTTTAACCGAATGGAAGCTCCGGAGGAGGAGGGCATGCTCGCGTCACAGTAAGCCGAAGAGGAGCACCTTCCCCGGGCACGGGCGGTTCCAAGCGGCCCCTAAGTTTAACCGAATGGAAGCTCCGGAGGAGGAGGGCATGCTCGCGTCACAGTAAGCCGAAGAGGAGCACCTTCCCCGGGCACGGGCGGTGCCAAGCGGCCCCTAAGTTTAACCGAATGGAAGCTCCGGGGGAGGAGGACGGGCGTGTGTCACAGTTAAGCCAAATTGGAGCACCTCTTCTGCCCGGGCACGAGCGGAGCGCGAGGCTGTCAGTTATGAATGAATAAATGAATAAATAAATAAAGAATGCCACCTTTCATTTCACAGGGCACACCGGACGGCGTACCAGCAGGTAAAAGTCGGAGTAATTAAATAAATACAAAAAGAATGGCTGGGGAATAAAAAAATAATACGTTTTAATAATAATTTGTTTTTTTTGTTATAACATGAATTTCACTCTCTCTCTCCCCGTATATATATATATATATATATATATATATATATATATTTATATATTTATTATATATATTGTATTTTTTTTTTAAGCATTTTTGAAGGTGCGCCGCTACTTCGCGGATTTTCAGTTTTCGCGGGTGGTCTCGGTCCCCATTAACCGCGATAACCGAGGGTTCACTGTACTCCATAAAATTTACAAAAAGCGAGGTGAAACACTCAACCAGAGCTGCTTTTTTTTAACATTTCTCGAGGGCCATGGCGAGCCATTTCAAAAAAGCTGCACAACTAACGTATAAAATATTGATAAATTTGCTCGGCCTGATGTGTGTGTAAAGTTTTACGAGTTGTCGTTCATATTTAGAACCTCATAATCAGCTTTGTTTTATTGCTGAACAGTGCAATGCCACTCCCACAACTTTTCACGAAAAATCACGAATTTCGTATTGTGACATCCTCATGGCCGAAACAGTCATCCGAGCATATATGAGGGCGACCTTGTTGAGTTGCACGGAGAAAAACATCCAAGAAAATAACTTGTATTAGCTTTTACCAGTTGGTGGCGCTACTACTACGATGTAAAATAAGTTGGTAGATGTCTTCAGGGCTGAAGTATCCTCAAATGTGTACAACTTCGAGAAGATAGGATCATCTGAGTCATGTTGCCGGAGCTTTTGTTGCCACAGAGTACAATCGGACTTTTCAGCACCTTAATAGCCACGCCTTTTGCCAAAACGTCACAAAATTCGGCAGAGAGTAAGATCATTGTCTTAAGTCTTTTCTGACTAATTTTCAGTCGGATTCGTCAAAAGGGCACCATGCAGTACGTGAAAATTAAAATAAAAACAAATTTTTGATTCCACTTGGCGGCACTGTGTGTATAACAAAATAATAACATTAAGATGTCTTCAGGTCGGGACGTTTTATTTACAGGTGAAGGTTTGGATTTTTAGGAGCATGTGCAGGGGAGTTATTAAGCATTCATTTATTTGTATTAGGTTCATTTTGTCTTCTTATTATTGATATTTGACTGATTCATTAAAAGCAGACAATTATGTTTTAGGTTAATTTTTTACCTGACATGTTTCGGCGAGTCTTTCGCCTTCTTCAGAGTGTCGCATGATGGTGTCTTGAGCTGATGTTCCATGAGGGTGTGACTTACCTGTCAAAAAAATGAAAAAATCAGAGCAGTAAAAGAACAAGCACAACATGAACATTACAAATCAGCAATCACTGACCACTGCAAAAGGGAAAACCACATCATGGACCGGGAGAAGGGCAGGGTCATCCGCACAGAAGAGAACAAACAACAGCGCTGGATCAGAGAGGCCATTGAGATCTGCAAGCGAGGCATAAAAACCATGAACAGAGACAAGGGAGCCTTCATCCTCTCTACCACCTGGACCAGCATCTTGGCGGAGTGAACGGACAGCGGGGGGCGTGACTTGCCTTCATTCTTGTGACAGGTAAGTCACGCCCTCATGGAACATCAGCTGATAAAGACGGGTCACAAGACACCATCATGTGACACTCTGAAGAAGGCGAAAGACTTTCGTATTGTGACATGCTCAAGGCCTAAACACTCATCCGAGCAAATATAAGGTAGATTTTGTTAACCTGCCCGGAGAAAAACATCAACGAAAATAATTTGTATTTGTTTTAACCAGTTGGTGGCGCTACCACTGCGATCAAAAATAAGTTGGCAGCCGTCTTCAGGGCCTGAATATCCTCAAATGTGAAAGATTTCCAGAAGATGGATCATCTGAATCATTTTGCAGGAACTTTTGTTGCCACGGAGAATAATCAGACTCTGCGGCACCGTAATAGCCACGCCCTTTGAAGGAAAGTCATAAAAATAGGGATAGAGTAAGATCAATGTCTTGAGTCTTTTCTAGCCAATTTTCAGTCGGATTCGTTAAAAGGGCACCGTGCAGTACGTCAAAATGTAAACATTTATATTGATTGGCGCAAGGTGTATAACTGAATATAAACATATAGATGTCTTCAGGTACCGACTCTTTATGTACATGTGAAGTTTTGGATTTTTAGCAGCACGGGCAGGAGAGTTATTAAGCATTTTGTCCATTGCGGCGAAGGAAATCTTAAGTGAAAACTTTGAAGCCCCGCCCCCGTCATATAGTATTTCGGAAACAAAAAATTTTAGCCCCAGTGTTTGTCCCAGGTCTTAAGATGCTCCAGACAGAACTTTAAGGCAATCAGATGAAGCCTTTAGGATCAGGGTGCAAAAGAATGACCCCTGTAAACATGCAAAAAAGGGCAAAAGTCGGACTTTCAAAAATTCATAACTCACTTCCTGTTCATATTAGACGTTAAAAAATATCAAATTTTTCGCCATGCCCGATGAGACTGCCAAGTTTGGTGAGTTTTTGTGCATGTTTCGGGGGTCAAAAATGCGATCGAACAATCGGAAAAATAATAATAATAATAATTTCTACAAAAACAATAGGGACTTCGCAGCGGTCGCTGCTCAGGCCCTAATAATAATAATAATAATAATAATAATAATAATAAAAGTAATAATATTTTCTACAAAAACAATAGGGACCTCGCCGCGGTCGCTGCTCGGGCCCCAATAATAATTTCTACACAAAGTCCATTGTGGAGACCCGCCCCCTTTTAAGTAAATTCAAAATGGCCGACTTCCTGTAAAACCTAGCTCATTGCTCCAAGAGACTTTTTTGTAGGTCTTGGTCTTATACATACAGTGAACCCTCGCTACTTCGAGGTTCACCTTTCGCGGGTTCAGTGCTTCGCGGGTCTAAAAAATATTCGGGGGCATTGTAGTTTCGCCGAGCGGCACGACGGGGCGCTGGAGCGGTTAGACGGCCGGCGTGCGCCGAAGAAGAGCGTGGGCGAAGAGGAGAGTGGACGAAGAAGAGCACGTTCCCCCGGACACGATCGGTGGCGACGTTTCGCGCGGTTCGGACCGTACCAGAGCTCCGGCCGGCGTGCGTGGCAGTTAAGCCGTAGAGGAGCACCTTCCCCGGGCACGGGCGGTTCCAAGCGGCCCCTGAGTTTAACCGAATGGAAGCTCCGGAGGAGGAGGGCATGCTCGCGTCACAGTAAGCCGAAGAGGAGCACCTTCCCCGGGCACGGGCGGTTCCAAGCGGCCCCTAAGTTTAACCGAATGGAAGCTCCGGAGGAGGAGGGCATGCTCGCGTCACAGTAAGCCGAAGAGGAGCACCTTCCCCGGGCACGGGCGGTGCCAAGCGGCCCCTAAGTTTAACCGAATGGAAGCTCCGGGGGAGGAGGGCGGGCGTGTGTCACAGTTAAGCCGAATTGGAGCACCTCTTCTGCCGGGCACAAGCGGAGCGCGAGGCTGTCAGTTATGAATGAATAAATGAATAAATAAATAAAGAATGCCACCTTTCATTTCACAGGGCACACCGGACGGCGTACCAGCAGGTAAAAGTCGGAGTAATTAAATAAATACAAAAAGAATGGCTGGGGAATAAAAAAATAATACGTTTTAATAATAATTTGGTTTTTTTGTTATAAAATGAATTTCACTCTCTCTCTCCCCGTATATATATATATATATATATATATATATATATTTATTATATATATTGTATATTTTTTTTAAGCATTTTTGAAGGTGCGCCGCTACTTCGCGGATTTTCAGTTTTTGCGGGTGGTCTCGGTCCCCATTAACCGCGATAACCGAGGGTTCACTGTACTCCATAAAATTTACAAAAAGCGAGGTGAAACACTCAACCAGGGCTGCTTTTTTGAACATTTCTCGAGGGCCATGGCGAGCCATTTCAAAAAAGCTGCACAACTAACGTATAAAATATTGATAAATTTGCTCGGCCTGATGTGTGTGTAAAGTTTCACGAGTTGTCGTTCATATTTAGAACCTCATAATCAGCTTTGTTTTATTGCCGAACAGTGCAATGCCACTCCCACAACTTTTCATGAAAAAGGACGAATTTCGTATTGTGACATCCTCATGGCCGAAACAGTCATCCGAGCATATATGAGGGCGACCTTGTTGAGTTGCACGGAGAAAAACATCCAAGAAAATAACTTGTATTAGCTTTTACCAGTTGGTGGCGCTACTACTACGATGAAAAATAAGTTGGTAGATGTCTTCAGGGCTTAAGTATCCTCAAATGTGTGCAACTTCGAGAAGATAGGATCACCTGAGTCATGTTGCTGGAGCTTTTGTTGCCACAGAGTACAATCGGACTTTTCAGCACCGTAATAGCCACGCCTTTTGCCAAAACGTCACAAAATTCGGCAGAGAGTAAGATCATTGTCTTGAGTCTTTTCTGACTAATTTTCAGTCGGATTCGTCGAAAGGGCACCGTGCAGTACGTGAAAATTAAAATAAAAACAAATTTTTGATTCCACTTGGCGGCACTGTGTGTATAACAAAATAATAACATTAAGATGTCTTCAGGTCGGGACGTTTTATTTACAGGTGAAGGTTTGGATTTTTAGGAGCATGTGCAGGGGAGTTATTAAGCATTCATTTATTTGTATTAGGTTCATTTTGTCTTCTTATTATTGATATTTGACTGATTCATTAAAAGCAGACAATTATGTTTTAGGTTAATTTTTTACCTGACATGTTTCGGCGAGTCTTTCGCCTTCTTCAGAGTGTCGCATGATGGTGTCTTGAGACCCGTCTTTATCAGCTGATGTTCCATGAGGGTGTGACTTACCTGTCAAAAAAATGAAAAATCAGAGCAGTAAAAGAACAAGCACAACATGAACATTACAAATCAGCAATCACTGACCACTGCAAAAGGGAAAACCACATCATGGACCGGGAGAAGGGCAGGGTCATCCGCACCGAAGAGAACAAACAACAGCGCTGGATCAGAGAGGCCATTGAGATCTGCAAGCGAGGCATAAAAACCATGAACAGAGACAAGGGAGCCTTCATCCTCTCTACCACCTGGAGCAGCATTTTGGCGGAGTGAACGGACAGCGGGGGGCGTGACTTGCCTTCATTCTTGTGACAGGTAAGTCACGCCCTCATGGAACATCAGCTGATAAAGACGGGTCACAAGACACCATCATGTGACACTCTGAAGAAGGCGAAAGACTTTCGTATTGTGACATCCTCAAGGCCTAAACACTCATCCGAGCAAATATAAGGTAGATTTTGTTAACCTGCCCGGAGAAAAACATCAACGAAAATAATTTGTATTTGTTTTAACCAGTTGGTGGCGCTACCACTGCGATCAAAAATAAGTTGGCAGCCGTCTTCAGGGCCTGAATATCCTCAAATGTGAAAAATTTCGAGAAGATGGATCATCTGAATCATTTTGCAGGAACTTTTGTTGCCACGGAGAATAATCAGACTCTGCGGCACCGTAATAGCCACGCCCTTCGAAGGAAAGTCACAAAAATAGGGATAGAGTAAGATCAATGTCTTGAGTCTTTTCTAGCCAATTTTCAATCAGATTCGTTAAAAGGGCACCGTGCAGTACGTCAAAATGTAAAAAATGATATTGATTGGCGCAAGGTGTATAACTGAATATAAACATATAGATGTCTTCAGGTACAGACTCTTTATGTACATGTGAAGTTTTGGATTTTTAGCAGCATGTGCAGGAGAGTTATTAAGCATTTTGTCCATTGCGGCGAAGGAAATCTTAAGTGAAAACTTTGATGCCCCGCCCCCGTCATATAGTATTTCGGAAACAAAAAATTTTAGCCCCAGTGTTTGTGCCAGGTCTTCAGATGCTACAGACAGAATTTTAAGGCAATCAGATGAAGCCTTTAGGATCAGGGTGCAAAAGAATGACCCCTGTAAACATGCAAAAAAGGGCAAAAGTCGGACTTTCAAAAATTCATAACTCACTTCCTGTTCATATTAGACGTTAAAATATCAAATTTTTCGCCATGCCCGATGAGACTGCCAAGTTTGGTGAGTTTTTGTGCATGTTTCGGGGGTCAAAAATGCGATCGAACAATCGGAAAAATAATAATAATAATTTCTACAAAAACAATAGGGACTTCGCAGCGGTCGCTGCTCAGGCCCTAATAATAATAATAATAATAATAATAAAAGTAATAATATTTTCTCCAAAAACAATAGGGACCTCGCCGCGGTCGCTGCTCGGGCCCCAATAATAATTTCTACACAAAGTCCATTGTGGTGACCCGCCCCCTTTTAAGTAAATTCAAAATGGCCGACTTCCTGTAAAACCTAGCTCATTGCTCCAAGAGACTTTTTTGTAGGTCTTGGTCTTATACATACAGTGAACCCTCGCTACTTCGCGGTTCACCTTTCGCAGGTTCAGTGCTTCGCGGGTCTAAAAAATATTCGGGGGCATTGTAGTTTCGCCGAGCGGCACGACGGGGCGCTGGAGCGGTTAGACGGCCGGCGTGCGCCGAAGAAGAGCGTGGGCGAAGAGGAGAGTGGACGAAGAAGAGCACGTTCCCCCGGACACGATCGGTGGCGACGTTTCGCGCGGTTCGGACCGTACCAGAGCTCCGGCCAGCGTGCGTGGCAGTTAAGCCGTAGAGGAGCACCTTCCCCGGGCACGGGCGGTGCCAAGCGGCCCCTAAGTTTAACCGAATGGAAGCTCCGGAGGAGGAGGGCATGCTCGCGTCACAGTAAGCCGAAGAGGAGCACCTTCCCCGGGCACGGGCGGTTCCAAGCGGCCCCTAAGTTTAACCGAATGGAAGCTCCGGAGGAGGAGGGCATGCTCGCGTCACAGTAAGCCGAAGAGGAGCACCTACCCCGGGCACGGGCGGTGCCAAGCGGCCCCTAAGTTTAACCGAATGGAAGCTCCGGACGGAGGAGGACGGGCGTGTGTCACAGTTAAGCCAAATTGGAGCACCTCTTCTGCCCGGGCACGAGCGGAGCGCGAGGCTGTCAGTTATGAATGAATAAATGAATAAATAAATAAAGAATGCCACCTTTCATTTCACAGGGCACACCGGACGGCGTACCAGCAGGTAAAAGTCGGAGTAATTAAATAAATACAAAAAGAATGGCTGGGGAATAAAAAAATAATACGTTTTAATAATAATTTGGTTTTTTTGTTATAACATGAATTTCACTCTCTCTCTCCCCGTATATATATATATATATATATATATATATATATATATATATATATATATATATATATATATATATATATTTATATATTTATGATATATATTGTATATTTTTTTTAAGCATTTTTGAAGGTGCGCCGCTACTTCGCGGATTTTCAGTTTTCGCGGGTGGTCTCGGTCCCCATTAACCGCGATAACCGAGGGTTCACTGTACTCCATAAAATTTACAAAAAGCGAGGTGAAACACTCAACCAGAGCTGCTTTTTTTTAACATTTCTCGAGGGCCATGGCGAGCCATTTCAAAAAAGCTGCACAACTAACGTATAAAATATTGATAAATTTGCTCGGCCTGATGTGTGTGTAAAGTTTTAGAAATAGAAATAGAAATAGAAATCCCTTTATTGTCATTGTACTCAAGTGTGCAACGAGATTAGAGGGCTCCCCTCTCCAGTGCAATACAACAATAATACAGATACATTAAGATGTCTTCAGGTCGGGACGTTTTATTTACAGGTGAAGGTTTGGATTTTTAGGAGCATGTGCAGGGGAGTTATTAAGCATTCATTTATTTGTATTAGGTTCATTTTGTCTTCTTATTATTGATATTTGACTGATTCATTAAAAGCAGACAATTATGTTTTAGGTTAATTTTTTACCTGACATGTTTCGGCGAGTCTTTCGCCTTCTTCAGAGTGTCGCATGATGGTGTCTTGAGACCCGTCTTTATCAGCTGATGTTCCATGAGGGTGTGACTTACCTGTCAAAAAAATGAAAAATCAGAGCAGTAAAAGAACAAGCACAACATGAACATTACAAATCAGCAATCACTGACCACTGCAAAAGGGAAAACCACATCATGGACCGGGAGGAGGGCAGGGTCATCCGCACCGAAGAGAACAAACAACAGCGCTGGATCAGAGAGGCCATTGAGATCTGCAAGCGAGGCATAAAAACCATGAACAGAGACAAGGGAGCCTTCATCCTCTCTACCACCTGGAGCAGCATTTTGGCGGAGTGAACGGACAGCGGGGGGCGTGACTTGCCTTCATTCTTGTGACAGGCAAGTCACGCCCTCATGGAACATCAGCTGATAAAGACGGGCCACAAGACACCATCATGTGACACTCTGAAGAAGGCGAAAGACTTTCGTATTGTGACATCCTCAAGGCCTAAACACTCATCCGAGCAAATGTAAGGTAGATTTTGTTAACCTGCCCGGAGAAAAAAATCAATGAAAATGATTTGTATTTGTTTTAACCAGTTGGTGGCGCTACCACTGCGATCAAAAATAAGTTGGCAGCCGTCTTCAGGGCCTGAATATCCTCAAATGTGAAAAATTTCGAGAAGATGGATCATCTGAATCATTTTGCAGGAACTTTTGTTGCCACGGAGAATAATCAGACTCTGCGGCACCGTAATAGCCACGCCCTTCGAAGGAAAGTCACAAAAATAGGGATAGAGTAAGATCAATGTCTTGAGTCTTTTCTAGCCAATTTTCAATCAGATTCGTTAAAAGGGCACCGTGCAGTACGTCAAAATGTAAAAAATGATATTGATTGGCGCAAGGTGTATAACTGAATATAAACATATAGATGTCTTCAGGTACAGACTCTTTATGTACATGTGAAGTTTTGGATTTTTAGCAGCATGTGCAGGAGAGTTATTAAGCATTTTGTCCATTGCGGCGAAGGAAATCTTAAGTGAAAACTTTGATGCCCCGCCCCCGTCATATAGTATTTCGGAAACAAAAAATTTTAGCCCCAGTGTTTGTGCCAGGTCTTCAGATGCTACAGACAGAATTTTAAGGCAATCAGATGAAGCCTTTAGGATCAGGGTGCAAAAGAATGACCCCTGTAAACATGCAAAAAAGGGCAAAAGTCGGACTTTCAAAAATTCATAACTCACTTCCTGTTCATATTAGACGTTAAAATATCAAATTTTTCGCCATGCCCGATGAGACTGCCAAGTTTGGTGAGTTTTTGTGCATGTTTCAGGGGTCAAAAATGCGATCGAACAATCGGAAAAATAATAATAATAATAATTTCAACAAAAACAATAGGGACTTCGCAGCGGTCGCTGCTCAGGCCCTAATAATAATAATAATAATAATAATAAAAGTAATAATATTTTCTACAAAAACAATAGGGACCTCGCCACGGTCGCTGCTCGGGCCCCAATAATAATTTCTACACAAAGTCCATTGTGGTGACCCGCCCCCTTTTAAGTAAATTCAAAATGGCCGACTTCCTGTAAAACCTAGCTCATTGCTCCAAGAGACTTTTTTGTAGGTCTTGGTCTTATACATACAGTGAACCCTCGCTACTTCGCGGTTCACCTTTCGCGGGTTCAGTGCTTCGCGGGTCTAAAAAATATTCGGGGGCATTGTAGTTTCGCCGAGCGGCACGACGGGGCGCTGGAGCGGTTAGACGGCCGGCGTGCGCCGAAGAAGAGCGTGGGCGAAGAGGAGAGTGGACGAAGAAGAGCACGTTCCCCCGGACACGATCGGTGGCGACGTTTCGCGCGGTTCGGACCGTACCAGAGCTCCGGCCAGCGTGCGTGGCAGTTAAGCCGTAGAGGAGCACCTTCCCCGGGCACGGGCAGTGCCAAGCGGCCCCTAAGTTTAACCGAATGGAAGCTCCGGAGGAGGAGGGCATGCTCGCGTCACAGTAAGCCGAAGAGGAGCACCTTCCCCGGGCACGGGCGGTTCCAAGCGGCCCCTAAGTTTAACCGAATGGAAGCTCCGGAGGAGGAGGGCATGCTCGCGTCACAGTAAGCCGAAGAGGAGCACCTTCCCCGGGCACGGGCGGTGCCAAGCGGCCCCTAAGTTTAACCGAATGGAAGCTCCGGGGGAGGAGGACGGGCGTGTGTCACAGTTAAGCCAAATTGGAGCACCTCTTCTGCCCGGGCACGAGCGGAGCGCGAGGCTGTCAGTTATGAATGAATAAATGAATAAATAAATAAAGAATGCCACCTTTCATTTCACAGGGCACACCGGACGGCGTACCAGCAGGTAAAAGTCGGAGTAATTAAATAAATACAAAAAGAATGGCTGGGGAATAAAAAAATAATACGTTTTAATAATAATTTGTTTTTTTTGTTATAACATGAATTTCACTCTCTCTCTCCCCGTATATATATATATATATATATATATATATATATATATTTATATATTTATTATATATATTGTATTTTTTTTTTAAGCATTTTTGAAGGTGCGCCGCTACTTCGCGGATTTTCAGTTTTCGCGGGTGGTCTCGGTCCCCATTAACCGCGATAACCGAGGGTTCACTGTACTCCATAAAATTTACAAAAAGCGAGGTGAAACACTCAACCAGAGCTGCTTTTTTTTAACATTTCTCGAGGGCCATGGCGAGCCATTTCAAAAAAGCTGCACAACTAACGTATAAAATATTGATAAATTTGCTCGGCCTGATGTGTGTGTAAAGTTTTACGAGTTGTCGTTCATATTTAGAACCTCATAATCAGCTTTGTTTTATTGCTGAACAGTGCAATGCCACTCCCACAACTTTTCACGAAAAATCACGAATTTCGTATTGTGACATCCTCATGGCCGAAACAGTCATCCGAGCATATATGAGGGCGACCTTGTTGAGTTGCACGGAGAAAAACATCCAAGAAAATAACTTGTATTAGCTTTTACCAGTTGGTGGCGCTACTACTACGATGTAAAATAAGTTGGTAGATGTCTTCAGGGCTGAAGTATCCTCAAATGTGTACAACTTCGAGAAGATAGGATCATCTGAGTCATGTTGCCGGAGCTTTTGTTGCCACAGAGTACAATCGGACTTTTCAGCACCTTAATAGCCACGCCTTTTGCCAAAACGTCACAAAATTCGGCAGAGAGTAAGATCATTGTCTTAAGTCTTTTCTGACTAATTTTCAGTCGGATTCGTCAAAAGGGCACCATGCAGTACGTGAAAATTAAAATAAAAACAAATTTTTGATTCCACTTGGCGGCACTGTGTGTATAACAAAATAATAACATTAAGATGTCTTCAGGTCGGGACGTTTTATTTACAGGTGAAGGTTTGGATTTTTAGGAGCATGTGCAGGGGAGTTATTAAGCATTCATTTATTTGTATTAGGTTCATTTTGTCTTCTTATTATTGATATTTGACTGATTCATTAAAAGCAGACAATTATGTTTTAGGTTAATTTTTTACCTGACATGTTTCGGCGAGTCTTTCGCCTTCTTCAGAGTGTCGCATGATGGTGTCTTGAGCTGATGTTCCATGAGGGTGTGACTTACCTGTCAAAAAAATGAAAAAATCAGAGCAGTAAAAGAACAAGCACAACATGAACATTACAAATCAGCAATCACTGACCACTGCAAAAGGGAAAACCACATCATGGACCGGGAGAAGGGCAGGGTCATCCGCACAGAAGAGAACAAACAACAGCGCTGGATCAGAGAGGCCATTGAGATCTGCAAGCGAGGCATAAAAACCATGAACAGAGACAAGGGAGCCTTCATCCTCTCTACCACCTGGACCAGCATCTTGGCGGAGTGAACGGACAGCGGGGGGCGTGACTTGCCTTCATTCTTGTGACAGGTAAGTCACGCCCTCATGGAACATCAGCTGATAAAGACGGGTCACAAGACACCATCATGTGACACTCTGAAGAAGGCGAAAGACTTTCGTATTGTGACATGCTCAAGGCCTAAACACTCATCCGAGCAAATATAAGGTAGATTTTGTTAACCTGCCCGGAGAAAAACATCAACGAAAATAATTTGTATTTGTTTTAACCAGTTGGTGGCGCTACCACTGCGATCAAAAATAAGTTGGCAGCCGTCTTCAGGGCCTGAATATCCTCAAATGTGAAAGATTTCCAGAAGATGGATCATCTGAATCATTTTGCAGGAACTTTTGTTGCCACGGAGAATAATCAGACTCTGCGGCACCGTAATAGCCACGCCCTTTGAAGGAAAGTCATAAAAATAGGGATAGAGTAAGATCAATGTCTTGAGTCTTTTCTAGCCAATTTTCAGTCGGATTCGTTAAAAGGGCACCGTGCAGTACGTCAAAATGTAAAGATTTATATTGATTGGCGCAAGGTGTATAACTGAATATAAACATATAGATGTCTTCAGGTACCGACTCTTTATGTACATGTGAAGTTTTGGATTTTTAGCAGCACGTGCAGGAGAGTTATTAAGCATTTTGTCCATTGCGGCGAAGGAAATCTTAAGTGAAAACTTTGAAGCCCCGCCCCCGTCATATAGTATTTCGGAAACAAAAAATTTTAGCCCCAGTGTTTGTCCCAGGTCTTAAGATGCTCCAGACAGAACTTTAAGGCAATCAGATGAAGCCTTTAGGATCAGGGTGCAAAAGAATGACCCCTGTAAACATGCAAAAAAGGGCAAAAGTCGGACTTTCAAAAATTCATAACTCACTTCCTGTTCATATTAGACGTTAAAAAATATCAAATTTTTCGCCATGCCCGATGAGACTGCCAAGTTTGGTGAGTTTTTGTGCATGTTTCGGGGGTCAAAAATGCGATCGAACAATCGGAAAAATAATAATAATAATAATTCCTACAAAAACAATAGGGACTTTGCAGCGGTCGCTGCTCAGGCCCTAATAATAATAATAATAATAATAGTAATAATATTTTCTACAAAAACAATAGGGACCTCGCGGCGGTCGCTGCTCGGGCCCCAATAATAATTTCTACACAAAGTCCATTGTGGTGACCCGCCCCCTTTTAAGTAAATTCAAAATGGCCGACTTCCTGTAAAACCTAGCTCATTGCTCCAAGAGACTTTTTTGTAGGTCTTGGTCTTATACATACAGTGAACCCTCGCTACTTCGCGGTTCACCTTTCGCGGGTTCAGTGCTTCGCGGGTCTAAAAAATATTCGGGGGCATTGTAGTTTCGCCGAGCGGCTCGACGGGGCGCTGGAGCGGTTAGACGGCCGGCGTGCGCCGAAGAAGAGCGTGGGCGAAGAGGAGAGTGGACGAAGAAGAGCACGTTCCCCCGGACACGATCGGTGGCGACGTTTCGCGCGGTTCGGACCGTACCAGAGCTCCGGCCGGCGTGCGTGGCAGTTAAGCCATAGAGGAGCACCTTCCCCGGGCACGGGCGGTGCCAAGCGGCCCCTAAGTTTAACCGAATGGAAGCTCCGGAGGAGGAGGGCATGTTCGCGTCACAGTAAGCCGAAGAGGAGCACCTTCCCCGGGCACGGGCGGTTCCAAGCGGCCCCTGAGTTTAACCGAATGGAAGCTCCGGAGGAGGAGGGCATGCTCGCGTCACAGTAAGCCGAAGAGGAGCACCTTCCCCGGGCACGGGCGGTTCCAAGCGGCCCCTAAGTTTAACCGAATGGAAGCTCCGGAGGAGGAGGGCATGCTCGCGTCACAGTAAGCCGAAGAGTAGCACCTTCCCCGGGCACGGCGGTGCCAAGCGGCCCCTAAGTTTAACCGAATGGAAGCTCCGGGGGAGGAGGGCGGGCGTGTGTCACAGTTAAGCCGAATTGGAGCACCTCTTCTGCCCGGGCACGAGCGGAGCGCGAGGCTGTCAGTTATGAATGAATAAATGAATAAATAAATAAAGAATGCCACCTTTCATTTCACAGGGCACACCGGACGGCGTACCAGCAGGTAAAAGTCGGAGTAATTAAATAAATACAAAAAGAATGGCTGGGGAATAAAAAAATAATACGTTTTAATAATAATTTGGTTTTTTTGTTATAAAATGAATTTCACTCTCTCTCTCCCCGTATATATATATATATATATATTTATTATATACATTGTATATTTTTTTTAAGCATTTTTGAAGGTGCGCCGCTACTTCGCGGATTTTCAGTTTTCGCGGGTGGTCTCGGTCCCCATTAACCGCGATAACCGAGGGTTCACTGTACTCCATAAAATTTACAAAAAGCGAGGTGAAACACTCAATCAGGGCTGCTTTTTTTAACATTTCTCGAGGGCCATGGCGAGCCATTTCAAAAAAGCTGCACAACTAACGTATAAAATATTGATAAATTTGCTCGGCCTGATGTGTGTGTTAAGTTTCACGAGTTGTCGTTCATATTTAGAACCTCATAATCAGCGTTGTTTTATTGCCGAACAGTGCAATGCCACTCCCAAAACTTTTCACGAAAAAGGACAAATTTCGTATTGTGACATCCTCATGGCCGAAACAGTCATCCGAGCATATATGAGGGCAACCTTGTTGAGTTGCACGGAGAAAAACATCCAAGAAAATAACTTGTATTAGCTTTTACCAGTTGGTGGCGCTACTACTACGATGAAAAATAAGTCGGTAGATGTCTTCAGGGCTGAAGTATCCTCAAATGTGTACAACTTCGAGATGATAGGATCATCTGAGTCATGTTGCCGGAGCTTTTGTTGCCACAGAGTACAATCGGACTTTTCAGCACCGTAATAGCCACGCCTTTTGCCAAAACGTCACAAAATTCGGCAGAGAGTAAGATCATTGTCTTGAGTCTTTTCTGACTAATTTTCAGTCGGATTCGTCAAAAGGGCACCGTGCAGTACGTGAAAATTAAAATAAAAACAAATTTTTGATTCCACTTGGCGGCACTGTGTGTATAACAAAATAATAACATTAAGATGTCTTCAGGTCGGGACGTTTTATTTACAGGTGAAGGTTTGGATTTTTAGGAGCATGTGCAGGGGAGTTATTAAGCATTCATTTATTTGTATTAGGTTCATTTTGTCTTCTTATTATTGATATTTGACTGATTCATTAAAAGCAGACAATTATGTTTTAGGTTAATTTTTTCACTGACATGTTTCGGCGAGTCTTTCGCCTTCTTCAGAGTGTCGCATGATGGTGTCTTGAGCTGATGTTCCATGAGGGTGTGACTTACCTGTCAAAAAAATGAAAAAAATCAGAGCAGTAAAAGAACAAGCACAACATGAACATTACAAATCAGCAATCACTGACCACTGCAAAAGGGAAAACCACATCATGGACCGGGAGAAGGGCAGGGTCATCCGCACAGAAGAGAACAAACAACAGCGCTGGATCAGAGAGGCCATTGAGATCTGCAAGCGAGGCATAAAAACCATGAACAGAGACAAGGGAGCCTTCATCCTCTCTACCACCTGGACCAGCATCTTGGCGGAGTGAACGGACAGCGGGGGGCGTGACTTGCCTTCATTCTTGTGACAGGTAAGTCACGCCCTCATGGAACATCATCTGATAAAGACGGGTCACAAGGCACCATCATGTGACACTCTGAAGAAGGCGAAAGACTTTCGTATTGTGACATGCTCAAGGCCTAAACACTCATCCGAGCAAATATAAGGTAGATTTTGTTAACCTGCCCGGAGAAAAACATCAACGAAAATAATTTGTATTTGTTTTAACCAGTTGGTGGCGCTACCACTGCGATCAAAAATAAGTTGGCAGCCGTCTTCAGGGCCTGAATATCCTCAAATGTGAAAAATTTCGAGAAGATGGATCATCTGAATCATTTTGCAGGAACTTTTGTTGCCACGGAGAATAATCAGACTCTGCGGCACCGTAATAGCCACGCCCTTCGAAGGAAAGTCACAAAAATAGGGATAGAGTAAGATCAATGTCTTGAGTCTTTTCTAGCCAATTTTCAATCAGATTCGTTAAAAGGGCACCGTGCAGTACGTCAAAATGTAAAAAATGATATTGATTGGCGCAAGGTGTATAACTGAATATAAACATATAGATGTCTTCAGGTACAGACTCTTTATGTACATGTGAAGTTTTGGATTTTTAGCAGCATGTGCAGGAGAGTTATTAAGCATTTTGTCCATTGCGGCGAAGGAAATCTTAAGTGAAAACTTTGAAGCCCCGCCCCCGTCATATAGTATTTCGGAAACAAAAAATTTTAGCCCCAGTGTTTGTCCCAGGTCTTCAGATGCTACAGACAGAATTTTAAGGCAATCAGATGAAGCCTTTAGGATCAGGGTGCAAAAGAATGACCCCTGTAAACATGCAAAAAAGGGCAAAAGTCGGACTTTCAAAAATTCATAACTCACTTCCTGTTCATATTAGACGTTAAAATATCAAATTTTTCGCCATGCCCGATGAGACTGCCAAGTTTGGTGAGTTTTTGTGCATGTTTCGGGGGTCAAAAATGCGATCGAACAATCGGAAAAATAATAATAATAATAATTTCTACAAAAACAATAGGGACTTCGCAGCGGTCGCTGCTCAGGCCCTAATAATAATAATAATAATAATAAAAGTAATAATATTTTCTACAAAAACAATAGGGACCTCGCCGCGGTCGCTGCTCGGGCCCCAATAATAATTTCTACACAAAGTCCATTGTGGTGACCCGCCCCCTTTTAAGTAAATTCAAAATGGCCGACTTCCTGTAAAACCTAGCTCATTGCTCCAAGAGACTTTTTTGTAGGTCTTGGTCTTATACATACAGTGAACCCTCGCTACTTCGCGGTTCACCTTTCGCGGGTTCAGTGCTTCGCGGGTATAAAAAATATTCGGGGGCATTGTAGTTTCGCCGAGCGGCACGACGGGGCGCTGGAGCGGTTAGACGGCCGGCGTGCGCCGAAGAAGAGCGTGGGCGAAGAGGAGAGTGGACGAAGAAGAGCACGTTCCCCCGGACACGATCGGTGGCGACGTTTCGCGCGGTTCGGACTGTACCAGAGCTCCGGCCGGCGTGCGTGGAAGTTAAGCCGTAGAGGAGCACCTTCCCCGGGCACGGGCGGTGCCAAGCGGCCCCTAAGTTTAACCGAATGGAAGCTCCGGAGGAGGAGGGCATGCTCGCGTCACAGTAAGCCGAAGAGGAGCACCTTCCCCGGGCACGGGCGGTTCCAAGCGGCCCCTAAGTTTAACCGAATGGAAGCTCCGCAGGAGGAGGGCATGCTCGCGTCACAGTAAGCCGAAGAGGAGCACCTTCCCCGGGCACGGGCGGTGCCAAGCGGCCCCTAAGTTTAACCGAATGGAAGCTCCGGGGGAGGAGGGCGGGCGTGTGTCACAGTTAAGCCAAAATGGAGCACCTCTTCTGCCCGGGCACGAGCGGAGCGCGAGGCTGTCAGTTATGAATGAATAAATGAATAAATAAATAAAGAATGCCACCTTTCATTTCACAGGGCACACCGGACGGCGTACCAGCAGGTAAAAGTCGGAGTAATTAAATAAATACAAAAAGAATGGCTGGGGAATAAAAAAATAATACGTTTTAATAATAATTTGGTTTTTTTGTTATAACATGAATTTCACTCTCTCTCTCTCTCTCCCCCCGTATATATATATATATATATATATATATATATATATATATATATATATATATATATATATATTTATATATTTATTATATATATTGTATATTTTTTTTTTGCATTTTTGAAGGTGCGCCGCTACTTCGCGGATTTTCAGTTTTCGCGGGTGGTCTCGGTCCCCATTAACCGCGATAACCGAGGGTTCACTGTACTCCATAAAATTTACAAAAAGCGAGGTGAAACACTCAACCAGAGCTGCTTTTTTTTAACATTTCTCGAGGGCCATGGCGAGCCATTTCAAAAAAGCTGCACAACTAACGTATAAAATATTGATAAATTTGCTCGGCCTGATGTGTGTGTAAAGTTTTACGAGTTGTCGTTCATATTTAGAACCTCATAATCAGCTTTGTTTTATTGCCGAACAGTGCAATGCCACTCCACAACTTTTCACGAAAAATCACGAATTTCGTATTGTGACATCCTCATGGCCGAAACAGTCATCCGAGCATATATGAGGGCGACCTTGTTGAGTTGCACGGAGAAAAACATCCAAGAAAATAACTTGTATTAGCTTTTACCAGTTGGTGGCGCTACTACTACGATGTAAAATAAGTTGGTAGATGTCTTCAGGGCTGAAGTATCCTCAAATGTGTACAACTTCGAGAAGATAGGATCATCTGAGTCATGTTGCCGGAGCTTTTGTTGCCACAGAGTACAATCGGACTTTTCAGCACCTTAATAGCCACGCCTTTTGCCAAAACGTCACAAAATTCGGCAGAGAGTAAGATCATTGTCTTGAGTCTTTTCTGACTAATTTTCAGTCGGATTCGTCAAAAGGGCACCGTGCAGTACGTGAAAATTAAAATAAAAACAAATTTTTGATTCCACTTGGCGGCACTGTGTGTATAACAAAATAATAACATTAAGATGTCTTCAGGTCGGGACGTTTTATTTACAGGTGAAGGTTTGGATTTTTAGGAGCATGTGCAGGGGAGTTATTAAGCATTCATTTATTTGTATTAGGTTCATTTTGTCTTCTTATTATTGATATTTGACTGATTCATTAAAAGCAGACAATTATGTTTTAGGTTAATTTTTTACCTGACATGTTTCGGCGAGTCTTTCGCCTTCTTCAGAGTGTCGCATGATGGTGTCTTGAGCTGATGTTCCATGAGGGTGTGACTTACCTGTCAAAAAAATGAAAAAATCAGAGCAGTAAAAGAACAAGCACAACATGAACATTACAAATCAGCAATCACTGACCACTGCAAAAGGGAAAACCACATCATGGACCGGGAGAAGGGCAGGGTCATCCGCACAGAAGAGAACAAACAACAGCGCTGGATCAGAGAGGCCATTGAGATCTGCAAGCGAGGCATAAAAACCATGAACAGAGACAAGGGAGCCTTCATCCTCTCTACCACCTGGACCAGCATCTTGGCGGAGTGAACGGACAGCGGGGGGCGTGACTTGCCTTCATTCTTGTGACAGGTAAGTCACGCCCTCATGGAACATCAGCTGATAAAGACGGGTCACAAGACACCATCATGTGACACTCTGAAGAAGGCGAAAGACTTTCGTATTGTGACATGCTCAAGGCCTAAACACTCATCCGAGCAAATATAAGGTAGATTTTGTTAACCTGCCCGGAGAAAAACATCAACGAAAATAATTTGTATTTGTTTTAACCAGTTGGTGGCGCTACCACTGCGATCAAAAATAAGTTGGCAGCCGTCTTCAGGGCCTGAATATCCTCAAATGTGAAAGATTTCCAGAAGATGGATCATCTGAATCATTTTGCAGGAACTTTTGTTGCCACGGAGAATAATCAGACTCTGCGGCACCGTAATAGCCACGCCCTTTGAAGGAAAGTCATAAAAATAGGGATAGAGTAAGATCAATGTCTTGAGTCTTTTCTAGCCAATTTTCAGTCGGATTCGTTAAAAGGGCACCGTGCAGTACGTCAAAATGTAAAGATTTATATTGATTGGCACAAGGTGTATAACTGAATATAAACATATAGATGTCTTCAGGTACAGACTCTTTATGTACATGTGAAGTTTTGGATTTTTAGCATCACGTGCAGGAGAGTTATTAAGCATTTTGTCCATTGCGGCGAAGGAAATCTTAAGTGAAAACTTTGAAGCCCCGCCCCCGTCATATAGTATTTCGGAAACAAAAAATTTTAGCCCCAGTGTTTGTCCCAGGTCTTAAGATGCTCCAGACAGAACTTTAAGGCAATCAGATGAAGCCTTTAGGATCAGGGTGCAAAAGAATGACCCCTGTAAACATGCAAAAAAGGGCAAAAGTCGGACTTTCAAAAATTCATAACTCACTTCCTGTTCATATTAGACGTTAAAATATCAAATTTTTCGCCATGCCCGATGAGACTGCCAAGTTTGGTGAGTTTTTGTGCATGTTTCGGGGGTCAAAAATGCGATCGAACAATCGGAAAAATAATAATAATAATAATTTCTACAAAAACAATAGGGACTTCGCAGCGGTCGCTGCTCAGGCCCTAATAATAATAATAATAATAATAATAATAAAAGTAATAATATTTTCTACAAAAACAATAGGGACCTCGCCGCGGTCGCTGCTCGGGCCCCAATAATAATTTCTACACAAAGTCCATTGTGGTGACCCGCCCCCTTTTAAGTAAATTAAAAATGGCCGACTTCCTGTAAAACCTAGCTCATTGCTCCAAGAGACTTTTTTGTAGGTCTTGGTCTTATACATACAGTGAACCCTCGCTACTTCGCGGTTCACCTTTCGCGGGTTCAGTGCTTCGCGGGTCTAAAAAATATTCGGGGGCATTGTAGTTTCGCCGAGCGGCACGACGGGGCGCTGGAGCGGTTAGACGGCCGGCGTGCGCCGAAGAAGAGCGTGGGCGAAGAGGAGAGTGGACGAAGAAGAGCACGTTCCCCCGGACACGATCGGTGGCGACGTTTCGCGCGGTTCGGACCGTACCAGAGCTCCGGCCAGCGTGCGTGGCAGTTAAGCCGTAGAGGAGCACCTTTCCCGGGCACGGGCGGTGCCAAGCGGCCCCTAAGTTTAACCGAATGGAAGCTCCGGAGGAGGAGGGCATGCTCGCGTCACAGTAAGCCGAAGAGGAGCACCTTCCCCGGGCACGGGCGGTTCCAAGCGGCCCCTAAGTTTAACCGAATGGAAGCTCCGCAGGAGGAGGGCATGCTCGCGTCACAGTAAGCCGAAGAGGAGCACCTTCCCCGGGCACGGGCGGTGCCAAGCGGCCCCTAAGTTTAACCGAATGGAAGCTCCGGGGGAGGAGGGCGGGCGTGTGTCACAGTGAAGCCGAATTGGAGCACCTCTTCTGCCCGGGCACGAGCGGAGCGCGAGGCTGTCAGTTATGAATGAATAAATGAATGAATAAATAAAGAATGCCACCTTTCATTTCACAGGGCACACCGGACGGCGTACCAGCAGGTAAAAGTCGGAGTAATTAAATAAATACAAAAAGAATGGTTGGGGAATAAAAAAATAATAAGTTTTAATAATAATTTGTTTTTTTTGTTATAACATGAATTTCACTCTCTGTCTCTCTCTCTCCCCCCGTATATATATATATATATATATATATATATATATATATATATATATATATTTATATATTTATTATATATATTGTATATTTTTTTTAAGCATTTTTGAAGGTGCGCCGCTACTTCGCGGATTTTCAGTTTTTGCGGGTGGTCTCGGTCCCCATTAACCGCGATAACCGAGGGTTCACTGTACTCCATAAAATTTACAAAAAGCGAGGTGAAACACTCAACCAGGGCTGCTTTTTTGAACATTTCTCGAGGGCCATGGCGAGCCATTTCAAAAAAGCTGCACAACTAACGTATAAAATATTGATAAATTTGCTCGGCCTGATGTGTGTGTAAAGTTTCACGAGTTGTCGTTCATATTTAGAACCTCATAATCAGCTTTGTTTTATTGCCGAACAGTGCAATGCCACTCCCACAACTTTTCATGAAAAAGGACGAATTTCGTATTGGGACATCCTCATGGCCGAAACAGTCATCCGAGCATATATGAGGGCGACCTTGTTGAGTTGCACGGAGAAAAACATCCAAGAAAATAACTTGTATTAGCTTTTACCAGTTGGTGGCGCTACTACTACGATGAAAAATAAGTTGGTAGATGTCTTCAGGGCTTAAGTATCCTCAAATGTGTGCAACTTCGAGAAGATAGGATCACCTGAGTCATGTTGCTGGAGCTTTTGTTGCCACAGAGTACAATCGGACTTTTCAGCACCGTAATAGCCACGCCTTTTGCCAAAACGTCACAAAATTCGGCAGAGAGTAAGATCATTGTCTTGAGTCTTTTCTGACTAATTTTCAGTCGGATTCGTCGAAAGGGCACCGTGCAGTACGTGAAAATTAAAATAAAAACTAATTTTTGATTCCACTTGGCGGCACTGTGTGTATAACAAAATAATAACATTAAGATGTCTTCAGGTCGGGACGTTTTATTTACAGGTGAAGGTTTGGATTTTTAGGAGCATGTGCAGGGGAGTTATTAAGCATTCATTTATTTGTATTAGGTTCATTTTGTCTTCTTATTATTGATATTTGACTGATTCATTAAAAGCAGACAATTATGTTTTAGGTTAATTTTTTCACTGACATGTTTCGGCGAGTCTTTCGCCTTCTTCAGAGTGTCGCATGATGGTGTCTTGAGCTGATGTTCCATGAGGGTGTGACTTACCTGTCAAAAAAATGAAAAAAATCAGAGCAGTAAAAGAACAAGCACAACATGAACATTACAAATCAGCAATCACTGACCACTGCAAAAGGGAAAACCACATCATGGACCGGGAGAAGGGCAGGGTCATCCGCACAGAAGAGAACAAACAACAGCGCTGGATCAGAGAGGCCATTGAGATCTGCAAGCGAGGCATAAAAACCATGAACAGAGACAAGGGAGCCTTCATCCTCTCTACCACCTGGACCAGCATCTTGGCGGAGTGAACGGACAGCGGGGGGCGTGACTTGCCTTCATTCTCGTGACAGGTAAGTCACGCCCTCATGGAACATCAGCTGATAAAGACGGGTCACAAGACACCATCATGTGAAACTCTGAAGAAGGCGAAAGACTTTCGTATTGTGACATCCTCAAGGCCTAAACACTCATCCGAGCAAATATAAGGTAGATTTTGTTAACCTGCCCGGAGAAAAACATCAACGAAAATAATTTGTATTTGTTTTAACCAGTTGGTGGCGCTACCACTGCGATCAAAAATAAGTTGGCAGCCGTCTTCAGGGCCTGAATATCCTCAAATGTGAAAAATTTCGAGAAGATGGATCATCTGAATCATTTTGCAGGAACTTTTGTTGCCACGGAGAATAATCAGACTCTGCGGCACCGTAATAGCCACGCCCTTCGAAGGAAAGTCACAAAAATAGGGATAGAGTAAGATCAATGTCTTGAGTCTTTTCTAGCCAATTTTCAATCAGATTCGTTAAAAGGGCACCGTGCAGTACGTCAAAATGTAAAAAATGATATTGATTGGCGCAAGGTGTATAACTGAATATAAACATATAGATGTCTTCAGGTACCGACTCTTTATGTACATGTGAAGTTTTGGATTTTTAGCAGCACGTGCAGGAGAGTTATTAAGCATTTTGTCCATTGCGGCGAAGGAAATCTTAAGTGAAAACTTTGAAGCCCCGCCCCCGTCATATAGTATTTCGGAAACAAAAATTTTTAGCCCCAGTGTTTGTCCCAGGTCTTAAGATGCTCCAGACAGAATTTTAAGGCAATCAGATGAAGCCTTTAGGATCAGGGTGCAAAAGAATGACCCCTGTAAACATGCAAAAAAGGGCAAAAATCGGACTTTCAAAAATTCATAACTCACTTCCTGTTCATATTAGACGTTAAAATATCAAATTTTTCGCCATGCCCGATGAGACTGCCAAGTTTGGTGAGTTTTTGTGCATGTTTCGGGGGTCAAAAATGCGATCGAACAATCGGAAAAATAATAATAATAATAATTTCTACAAAAACAATAGGGACCTCGCCGCGGTCGCTGCTCGGGCCCCAATAATAATTTCTACACAAAGTCCATTGTGGTGACCCGCCCCCTTTTAAGTAAATTCAAAATGGCCGACTTCCTGTAAAACCTAGCTCATTGCTCCAAGAGACTTTTTTGTAGGTCTTGGTCTTATACATACAGTGAACCCTCGCTACTTCGCGGTTCACCTTTCGCGGGTTCAGTGCTTCGCGGGTCTAAAAAATATTCGGGGGCATTGTAGTTTCGCCGAGCGGCACGACGGGGCGCTGGAGCAGTTAGACGGCCGGCGTGCGCCGAAGAAGAGCGTGGGCGAAGAGGAGAGTGGACGAAGAGAGCACGTTCCCCCGGACACGATCGGTGGCGACGTTTCGCGCGGTTCGGACCGTACCAGAGCTCCGGCCGGCGTGCGTGGCAGTTAAGCCGTAGAGGAGCACCTTTCCCGGGCACGGGCGGTGCCAAGCGGCCCCTAAGTTTAACCGAATGGAAGCTCCGGAGGAGGAGGGCATGCTCGCGTCACAGTAAGCCGAAGAGGAGCACCTTCCCCGGGCACGGGCGGTTCCAAGCGGCCCCTAAGTTTAACCGAATGGAAGCTCCGCAGGAGGAGGGCATGCTCGCGTCACAGTAAGCCGAAGAGGAGCACCTTCCCCGGGCACGGGCGGTGCCAAGCGGCCCCTAAGTTTAACCGAATGGAAGCTCCGGGGGAGGAGGGCGGGCGTGTGTCACAGTGAAGCCGAATTGGAGCACCTCTTCTGCCCGGGCACGAGCGGAGCGCGAGGCTGTCAGTTATGAATGAATAAATGAATGAATAAATAAAGAATGCCACCTTTCATTTCACAGGGCACACCGGACGGCGTACCAGCAGGTAAAAGTCGGAGTAATTAAATAAATACAAAAAGAATGGTTGGGGAATAAAAAAATAATAAGTTTTAATAATAATTTGTTTTTTTTGTTATAACATGAATTTCACTCTCTGTCTCTCTCTCTCCCCCCGTATATATATATATATATATATATATATATATATATATATATATATATATATATATATATTTATATATTTATTATATATATTGTATATTTTTTTTAAGCATTTTTGAAGGTGCGCCGCTACTTCGCGGATTTTCAGTTTTTGCGGGTGGTCTCGGTCCCCATTAACCGCGATAACCGAGGGTTCACTGTACTCCATAAAATTTACAAAAAGCGAGGTGAAACACTCAACCAGGGCTGCTTTTTTGAACATTTCTCGAGGGCCATGGCGAGCCATTTCAAAAAAGCTGCACAACTAACGTATAAAATATTGATAAATTTGCTCGGCCTGATGTGTGTGTAAAGTTTCACGAGTTGTCGTTCATATTTAGAACCTCATAATCAGCTTTGTTTTATTGCCGAACAGTGCAATGCCACTCCCACAACTTTTCATGAAAAAGGACGAATTTCGTATTGTGACATCCTCATGGCCGAAACAGTCATCCGAGCATATATGAGGGCGACCTTGTTGAGTTGCACGGAGAAAAACATCCAAGAAAATAACTTGTATTAGCTTTTACCAGTTGGTGGCGCTACTACTACGATGAAAAATAAGTTGGTAGATGTCTTCAGGGCTTAAGTATCCTCAAATGTGTGCAACTTCGAGAAGATAGGATCACCTGAGTCATGTTGCTGGAGCTTTTGTTGCCACAGAGTACAATCGGACTTTTCAGCACCGTAATAGCCACGCCTTTTGCCAAAACGTCACAAAATTCGGCAGAGAGTAAGATCATTGTCTTGAGTCTTTTCTGACTAATTTTCAGTCGGATTCGTCGAAAGGGCACCGTGCAGTACGTGAAAATTAAAATAAAAACAAATTTTTGATTCCACTTGGCGGCACTGTGTGTATAACAAAATAATAACATTAAGATGTCTTCAGGTCGGGACATTTTATTTACAGGTGAAGGTTTGGATTTTTAGGAGCATGTGCAGGGGAGTTATTAAGCATTCATTTATTTGTATTAGGTTCATTTTGTCTTCTTATTATTGATATTTATTTGACTGATTCATTAAAAGCAGACAATTATGTTTTAGGTTAATTTTTTACCTGACATGTTTCGGCGAGTCTTTCGCCTTCTTCAGAGTGTCGCATGATGGTGTCTTGAGACCCGTCTTTATCAGCTGATGGTCCATGAGGGTGTGACTTACCTGTCAAAAAAATGAAAAATCAGAGCAGTAAAAGAACAAGCACAACATGAACATTACAAATCAGCAATCACTGACCACTGCAAAAGGGAAAACCACATCATGGACCGGGAGAAGGGCAGGGTCATCCGCACAGAAGAGAACAAACAACAGCGCTGGATCAGAGAGGCCATTGAGATCTGCAAGCGAGGCATAAAAACCATGAACAGAGACAAGGGAGCCTTCATCCTCTCTACCACCTGGACCAGCATCTTGGCGGAGTGAACGGACAGCGGGGGGCGTGACTTGCCTTCATTCTTGTGACAGGTAAGTCACGCCCTCATGGAACATCAGCTGATAAAGGCGGGTCACAAGACACCATCATGTGACACTCTGAAGAAGGCGAAAGACTTTCGTATTGTGACATGCTCAAGGCCTAAACACTCATCCGAGCAAATATAAGGTAGATTTTGTTAACATGCCCGGAGAAAAACATCAACGAAAATAATTTATATTTGTTTTAACCAGTTGGTGGCGCTACCACTGCGATCAAAAATAAGTTGGCAGCCGTCTTCAGGGCCTGAATATCCTCAAATGTGAAAAATTTCGAGAAGATGGATCATCTGAATCATTTTGCAGGAACTTTTGTTGCCACGGAGAATAATCAGACTCTGCGGCACCGTAATAGCCACGCCCTTTGAAGGAAAGTCATAAAAATAGGGATAGAGTAAGATCAATGTCTTGAGTCTTTTCTAGCCAATTTTCAATCAGATTCGTTAAAAGGGCACCGTGCAGTACGTCAAAATGTAAAAAATGATATTGATTGGCGCAAGGTGTATAACTGAATATAAACATATAGATGTCTTCAGGTACAGACTCTTTATGTACATGTGAAGTTTTGGATTTTTAGCAGCATGTGCAGGAGAGTTATTAAGCATTTTGTCCATTGCGGCGAAGGAAATCTTAAGTGAAAACTTTGATGCCCCGCCCCCGTCATATAGTATTTCGGAAACAAAAAATTTTAGCCCCAGTGTTTGTGCCAGGTCTTCAGATGCTACAGACAGAATTTTAAGGCAATCAGATGAAGCCTTTAGGATCAGGGTGCAAAAGAATGACCCCTGTAAACATGCAAAAAAGGGCAAAAGTCGGACTTTCAAAAATTCATAACTCACTTCCTGTTCATATTAGACGTTAAAATATCAAATTTTTCGCCATGCCCGATGAGACTGCCAGGTTTGGTGAGTTTTTGTGCATGTTTCGGGGGTCAAAAATGCGATCGAACAATCGGAAAAATAATAATAATAATTTCTACAAAAACAATAGGGACTTCGCAGCGGTCGCTGCTCAGGCCCTAATAATAATAATAATAATAATAATAAAAGTAATAATATTTTCTACAAAAACAATAGGGACCTCGCCGCGGTCGCTGCTCGGGCCCCAATAATAATTTCTACACAAAGTCCATTGTGGTGACCCGCCCCCTTTTAAGTAAATTCAAAATGGCCGACTTCCTGTAAAACCTAGCTCATTGCTCCAAGAGACTTTTTTGTAGGTCTTGGTCTTATACATACAGTGAACCCTCGCTACTTCGCGGTTCACCTTTCGCAGGTTCAGTGCTTCGCGGGTCTAAAAAATATTCGGGGGCATTGTAGTTTCGCCGAGCGGCACGACGGGGCGCTGGAGCGGTTAGACGGCCGGCGTGCGCCGAAGAAGAGCGTGGGCGAAGAGGAGAGTGGACGAAGAAGAGCACGTTCCCCCGGACACGATCGGTGGCGACGTTTCGCGCGGTTCGGACCGTACCAGAGCTCCGGCCAGCGTGCGTGGCAGTTAAGCCGTAGAGGAGCACCTTCCCCGGGCACGGGCGGTGCCAAGCGGCCCCTAAGTTTAACCGAATGGAAGCTCCGGAGGAGGAGGGCATGCTCGCGTCACAGTAAGCCGAAGAGGAGCACCTTCCCCGGGCACGGGCGGTTCCAAGCGGCCCCTAAGTTTAACCGAATGGAAGCTCCGGAGGAGGAGGGCATGCTCGCGTCACAGTAAGCCGAAGAGGAGCACCTACCCCGGGCACGGGCGGTGCCAAGCGGCCCCTAAGTTTAACCGAATGGAAGCTCCGGACGGAGGAGGACGGGCGTGTGTCACAGTTAAGCCAAATTGGAGCACCTCTTCTGCCCGGGCACGAGCGGAGCGCGAGGCTGTCAGTTATGAATGAATAAATGAATAAATAAATAAAGAATGCCACCTTTCATTTCACAGGGCACACCGGACGGCGTACCAGCAGGTAAAAGTCGGAGTAATTAAATAAATACAAAAAGAATGGCTGGGGAATAAAAAAATAATACGTTTTAATAATAATTTGGTTTTTTTGTTATAACATGAATTTCACTCTCTCTCTCCCCGTATATATATATATATATATATATATATATATATATATATATATATATATATATATATATATATATATATATATTATATATATATTGTATATTTTTTTTAAGCATTTTTGAAGGTGCGCCGCTACTTCGCGGATTTTCAGTTTTCGCGGATGGTCTCGGTCCCCATTAACGGCGATAACCGAGGGTTCACTGTACTCCATAAAATTTACAAAAAGCGAGGTGAAACACTCAACCAGAGCTGCTTTTTTTTAACATTTCTCGAGGGCCATGGCGAGCCATTTCAAAAAAGCTGCACAACTAACGTATAAAATATTGATAAATTTGCTCGGCCTGATGTGTGTGTAAAGTTTTACGAGTTGACGTTCATATTTAGAACCTCATAATCAGCTTTGTTTTATTGCCGAACAGTGCAATGCCACTCCCACAACTTTTCACGAAAAATCACGAATTTCGTATTGTGACATCCTCATGGCCGAAACAGTCATCCGAGCATATATGAGGGCGACCTTGTTGAGTTGCACGGAGAAAAACATCCAAGAAAATAACTTGTATTAGCTTTTACCAGTTGGTGGCGCTACTACTACGATGTAAAATAAGTTGGTAGATGTCTTCAGGGCTGAAGTATCCTCAAATGTGTACAACTTCGAGAAGATAGGATCATCTGAGTCATGTTGCCGGAGCTTTTGTTGCCACAGAGTACAATCGGACTTTTCAGCACCTTAATAGCCACGCCTTTTGCCAAAACGTCACAAAATTCGGCAGAGAGTAAGATCATTGTCTTGAGTCTTTTCTGACTAATTTTCAGTCGGATTCGTCAAAAGGGCACCGTGCAGTACGTGAAAATTAAAATAAAAACAAATTTTTGATTCCACTTGGCGGCACTGTGTGTATAACAAAATAATAACATTAAGATGTCTTCAGGTCGGGACGTTTTATTTACAGGTGAAGGTTTGGATTTTTAGGAGCATGTGCAGGGGAGTTATTAAGCATTCATTTATTTGTATTAGGTTCATTTTGTCTTCTTATTATTGATATTTGACTGATTCATTAAAAGCAGACAATTATGTTTTAGGTTAATTTTTTACCTGACATGTTTCGGCGAGTCTTTCGCCTTCTTCAGAGTGTCGCATGATGGTGTCTTGAGACCCGTCTTTATCAGCTGATGTTCCATGAGGGTGTGACTTACCTGTCAAAAAAATGAAAAATCAGAGCAGTCAAAGAACAAGCACAACATGAACATTACAAATCAGCAATCACTGACCACTGCAAAAGGGAAAACCACATCATGGACCGGGAGAAGGGCAGGGTCATCCGCACCGAAGAGAACAAACAACAGCGCTGGATCAGAGAGGCCATTGAGATCTGCAAGCGAGGCATAAAAACCATGAACAGAGACAAGGGAGCCTTCATCCTCTCTACCACCTGGAGCAGCATTTTGGCGGAGTGAACGGACAGCGGGGGGCGTGACTTGCCTTCATTCTTGTGACAGGTAAGTCACGCCCTCATGGAACATCAGCTGATAAAGACGGGCCACAAGACACCATCATGTGACACTCTGAAGAAGGCGAAAGACTTTCGTATTGTGACATCCTCAAGGCCTAAACACTCATCCGAGCAAATGTAAGGTAGATTTTGTTAACCTGCCCGGAGAAAAAAATCAACGAAAATAATTTGTATTTGTTTTAACCAGTTGGTGGCGCTACCACTGCGATCAAAAATAAGTTGGCAGCCGTCTTCAGGGCCTGAATATCCTCAAATGTGAAAAATTTCGAGAAGATGGATCATCTGAATCATTTTGCAGGAACTTTTGTTGCCACGGAGAATAATCAGACTCTGCGGCACCGTAATAGCCACGCCCTTCGAAGGAAAGTCACAAAAATAGGGATAGAGTAAGATCAATGTCTTGAGTCTTTTCTAGCCAATTTTCAATCAGATTCGTTAAAAGGGCACCGTGCAGTACGTCAAAATGTAAAAAATGATATTGATTGGCGCAAGGTGTATAAATGAATATAAATATATAGATGTCTTCAGGTACAGACTCTTTATGTACATGTGAAGTTTTGGATTTTTAGCAGCATGTGCAGGAGAGTTATTAAGCATTTTGTCCATTGCGGCGAAGGAAATCTTAAGTGAAAACTTTGATGCCCCGCCCCCGTCATATAGTATTTCGGAAAAAAAAAATTTTAGCCCCAGTGTTTGTGCCAGGTCTTCAGATGCTACAGACAGAATTTTAAGGCAATCAGATGAAGCCTTTAGGATCAGGGTGCAAAAGAATGACCCCTGTAAACATGCAAAAAAGGGCAAAAGTCGGACTTTCAAAAATTCATAACTCACTTCCTGTTCATATTAGACGTTAAAATATCAAATTTTTCGCCATGCCCGATGAGACTGCCAAGTTTGGTGAGTTTTTGTGCATGTTTCGGGGGTCAAAAATGCGATCGAACAATCGGAAAAATAATAATAATAATAATTTCTACAAAAACAATAGGGACTTCGCAGCGGTCGCTGCTCAGACCCTAATAATAATAATAATAATAATAATAAAAGTAATAATATCTTCTACAAAAACAATAGGGACCTCGCCGCGGTCGCTGCTCGGGCCCCAATAATAATTTCTACACAAAGTCCATTGTGGTGACCCGCCCCCTTTTCAGTAAATTCAAAATGGCCGACTTCCTGTAAAACCTAGCTCATTGCTCCAAGAGACTTTTTTGTAGGTCTTGGTCTTATACATACAGTGAACCCTCGCTACTTCGCGGTTCACCTTTCGCGGGTTCAGTGCTTCGCGGGTCTAAAAAATATTCGGGGGCATTGTAGTTTCGCCGAGCGGCACGACGGGGCGCTGGAGCGGTTAGACGGCCGGCGTGCGCCGAAGAAGAGCGTGGGCGAAGAGGAGAGTGGACGAAGAAGAGCACGTTCCCCCGGACACGATCGGTGGCGACGTTTCGCGCGGTTCGGACCGTACCAGAGCTCCGGCCAGCGTGCGTGGCAGTTAAGCCGTAGAGGAGCACCTTGCCCGGGCACGGGCAGTGCCAAGCGGCCCCTAAGTTTAACCGAATGGAAGCTCCGGAGGAGGAGGGCATGCTCGCGTCACAGTAAGCCGAAGAGGAGCACCTTCCCCGGGCACGGGCGGTTCCAAGCGGCCCCTAAGTTTAACCGAATGGAAGCTCCGGAGGAGGAGGGCATGCTCGCGTCACAGTAAGCCGAAGAGGAGCACCTTCCCCGGGCACGGGCGGTGCCAAGCGGCCCCTAAGTTTAACCGAATGGAAGCTCCGGGGGAGGAGGACGGGCGTGTGTCACAGTTAAGCCAAATTGGAGCACCTCTTCTGCCCGGGCACGAGCGGAGCGCGAGGCTGTCAGTTATGAATGAATAAATGAATAAATAAATAAAGAATGCCACCTTTCATTTCACAGGGCACACCGGACGGCGTACCAGCAGGTAAAAGTCGGAGTAATTAAATAAATACAAAAAGAATGGCTGGGGAATAAAAAAATAATACGTTTTAATAATAATTTGTTTTTTTTGTTATAACATGAATTTCACTCTCTCTCTCCCCGTATATATATATATATATATATATATATATATATATATATATATATATTTATATATTTATTATATATATTGTATATTTTTTTTAAGCATTTTTGAAGGTGCGCCGCTACTTCGCGGATTTTCAGTTTTCGCGGGTGGTCTCGGTCCCCATTAACCGCGATAACCGAGGGTTCACTGTACTCCATAAAATTTACAAAAAGCGAGGTGAAACACTCAACCAGAGCTGCTTTTTTTTAACATTTCTCGAGGGCCATGGCGAGCCATTTCAAAAAAGCTGCACAACTAACGTATAAAATATTGATAAATTTGCTCGGCCTGATGTGTGTGTAAAGTTTTACGAGTTGTCGTTCATATTTAGAACCTCATAATCAGCTTTGTTTTATTGCTGAACAGTGCAATGCCACTCCCACAACTTTTCACGAAAAATCACGAATTTCGTATTGTGACATCCTCATGGCCGAAACAGTCATCCGAGCATATATGAGGGCGACCTTGTTGAGTTGCACGGAGAAAAACATCCAAGAAAATAACTTGTATTAGCTTTTACCAGTTGGTGGCGCTACTACTACGATGTAAAATAAGTTGGTAGATGTCTTCAGGGCTGAAGTATCCTCAAATGTGTACAACTTCGAGAAGATAGGATCATCTGAGTCATGTTGCCGGAGCTTTTGTTGCCACAGAGTACAATCGGACTTTTCAGCACCTTAATAGCCACGCCTTTTGCCAAAACGTCACAAAATTCGGCAGAGAGTAAGATCATTGTCTTAAGTCTTTTCTGACTAATTTTCAGTCGGATTCGTCAAAAGGGCACCATGCAGTACGTGAAAATTAAAATAAAAACAAATTTTTGATTCCACTTGGCGGCACTGTGTGTATAACAAAATAATAACATTAAGATGTCTTCAGGCCGGGACGTTTTATTTACAGGTGAAGGTTTGGATTTTTAGGAGCATGTGCAGGGGAGTTATTAAGCATTCATTTATTTGTATTAGGTTCATTTTGTCTTCTTATTATTGATATTTGACTGATTCATTAAAAGCAGACAATTATGTTTTAGGTTAATTTTTTACCTGACATGTTTCGGCGAGTCTTTCGCCTTCTTCAGAGTGTCGCATGATGGTGTCTTGAGCTGATGTTCCATGAGGGTGTGACTTACCTGTCAAAAAAATGAAAAAATCAGAGCAGTAAAAGAACAAGCACAACATGAACATTACAAATCAGCAATCACTGACCACTGCAAAAGGGAAAACCACATCATGGACCGGGAGAAGGGCAGGGTCATCCGCACAGAAGAGAACAAACAACAGCGCTGGATCAGAGAGGCCATTGAGATCTGCAAGCGAGGCATAAAAACCATGAACAGAGACAAGGGAGCCTTCATCCTCTCTACCACCTGGACCAGCATCTTGGCGGAGTGAACGGACAGCGGGGGGCGTGACTTGCCTTCATTCTTGTGACAGGTAAGTCACGCCCTCATGGAACATCAGCTGATAAAGACGGGTCACAAGACACCATCATGTGACACTCTGAAGAAGGCGAAAGACTTTCGTATTGTGACATGCTCAAGGCCTAAACACTCATCCGAGCAAATATAAGGTAGATTTTGTTAACCTGCCCGGAGAAAAACATCAACGAAAATAATTTGTATTTGTTTTAACCAGTTGGTGGCGCTACCACTGCGATCAAAAATAAGTTGGCAGCCGTCTTCAGGGCCTGAATATCCTCAAATGTGAAAGATTTCCAGAAGATGGATCATCTGAATCATTTTGCAGGAACTTTTGTTGCCACGGAGAATAATCAGACTCTGCGGCACCGTAATAGCCACGCCCTTTGAAGGAAAGTCATAAAAATAGGGATAGAGTAAGATCAATGTCTTGAGTCTTTTCTAGCCAATTTTCAGTCGGATTCGTTAAAAGGGCACCGTGCAGTACGTCAAAATGTAAACATTTATATTGATTGGCGCAAGGTGTATAACTGAATATAAACATATAGATGTCTTCAGGTACCGACTCTTTATGTACATGTGAAGTTTTGGATTTTTAGCAGCACGGGCAGGAGAGTTATTAAGCATTTTGTCCATTGCGGCGAAGGAAATCTTAAGTGAAAACTTTGAAGCCCCGCCCCCGTCATATAGTATTTCGGAAACAAAAAATTTTAGCCCCAGTGTTTGTCCCAGGTCTTAAGATGCTCCAGACAGAACTTTAAGGCAATCAGATGAAGCCTTTAGGATCAGGGTGCAAAAGAATGACCCCTGTAAACATGCAAAAAAGGGCAAAAGTCGGACTTTCAAAAATTCATAACTCACTTCCTGTTCATATTAGACGTTAAAAAATATCAAATTTTTCGCCATGCCCGATGAGACTGCCAAGTTTGGTGAGTTTTTGTGCATGTTTCGGGGGTCAAAAATGCGATCGAACAATCGGAAAAATAATAATAATAATAATTTCTACAAAAACAATAGGGACTTCGCAGCGGTCGCTGCTCAGGCCCTAATAATAATAATAATAATAATAATAATAATAATAAAAGTAATAATATTTTCTACAAAAACAATAGGGACCTCGCCGCGGTCGCTGCTCGGGCCCCAATAATATTTTCTACACAAAGTCCATTGTGGAGACCCGCCCCCTTTTAAGTAAATTCAAAATGGCCGACTTCCTGTAAAACCTAGCTCATTGCTCCAAGAGACTTTTTTGTAGGTCTTGGTCTTATACATACAGTGAACCCTCGCTACTTCGAGGTTCACCTTTCGCGGGTTCAGTGCTTCGCGGGTCTAAAAAATATTCGGGGGCATTGTAGTTTCGCCGAGCGGCACGACGGGGCGCTGGAGCGGTTAGACGGCCGGCGTGCGCCGAAGAAGAGCGTGGGCGAAGAGGAGAGTGGACGAAGAAGAGCACGTTCCCCCGGACACGATCGGTGGCGACGTTTCGCGCGGTTCGGACCGTACCAGAGCTCCGGCCGGCGTGCGTGGCAGTTAAGCCGTAGAGGAGCACCTTCCCCGGGCACGGGCGGTTCCAAGCGGCCCCTGAGTTTAACCGAATGGAAGCTCCGGAGGAGGAGGGCATGCTCGCGTCACAGTAAGCCGAAGAGGAGCACCTTCCCCGGGCACGGGCGGTTCCAAGCGGCCCCTAAGTTTAACCGAATGGAAGCTCCGGAGGAGGAGGGCATGCTCGCGTCACAGTAAGCCGAAGAGGAGCACCTTCCCCGGGCACGGGCGGTGCCAAGCGGCCCCTAAGTTTAACCGAATGGAAGCTCCGGGGGAGGAGGGCGGGCGTGTGTCACAGTTAAGCCGAATTGGAGCACCTCTTCTGCCGGGCACAAGCGGAGCGCGAGGCTGTCAGTTATGAATGAATAAATGAATAAATAAATAAAGAATGCCACCTTTCATTTCACAGGGCACACCGGACGGCGTACCAGCAGGTAAAAGTCGGAGTAATTAAATAAATACAAAAAGAATGGTTGGGGAATAAAAAAATAATAAGTTTTAATAATAATTTGTTTTTTTTGTTATAACATGAATTTCACTCTCTCTCTCCCCCCGTATATATATATATATATATATATATATATATATATATATATATATATATATATTATATATTTATTATATATTTTTTTTAAGCATTTTTGAAGGTGCGCCGCTACTTCGCGGATTTTCAGTTTTCGCGGGTGGTCTCGGTCCCCATTAACCGCGATAACCGAGGGTTCACTGTACTCCATAAAATTTACAAAAAGCGAGGTGAAACACTCAACCAGGGCTGCTTTTTTGAACATTTCTCGAGGGCCATGGCGAGCCATTTCAAAAAAGCTGCACAACTAACGTATAAAATATTGATAAATTTGCTCGGCCTGATGTGTGTGTAAAGTTTCACGAGTTGTCGTTCATATTTAGAACCTCATAATCAGCTTTGTTTTATTGCCGAACAGTGCAATGCCACTCCCACAACTTTTCATGAAAAAGGACGAATTTCGTATTGTGACATCCTCATGGCCGAAACAGTCATCCGAGCATATATGAGGGCGACCTTGTTGAGTTGCACGGAGAAAAACATCCAAGAAAATAACTTGTATTAGCTTTTACCAGTTGGGGGCGCTACTACTACGATGAAAAATAAGTTGGTAGATGTCTTCAGGGCTGAAGTATCCTCAAATGTGTGCAACTTCGAGAAGATAGGATCATCTGAGTCATGTTGCTGGAGCTTTTGTTGCCACAGAGTACAATCGGACTTTTCAGCACCGTAATAGCCACGCCTTTTGCCAAAACGTCACAAAATTCGGCAGAGAGTAAGATCATTGTCTTGAGTCTTTTCTGACTAATTTTCAGTCGGATTCGTCGAAAGGGCATCGTGCAGTACGTGACAATTAAAATAAAAACAAATTTTTGATTCCACTTGGCGGCACTGTGTGTATAACAAAATAATAACATTAAGATGTCTTCAGGTCGGGACGTTTTATTTACAGGTGAAGGTTTGGATTTTTAGGAGCATGTGCAGGGGAGTTATTAAGCATTCATTTATTTGTATTAGGTTCATTTTGTCTTCTTATTATTGATATTTGACTGATTCATTAAAAGCAGACAATTATGTTTTAGGTTAATTTTTTACCTGACATGTTTCGGCGAGTCTTTCGCCTACTTCAGAGTGTCGCATGATGGTGTCTTGAGCTGATGTTCCATGAGGGTGTGACTTACCTGTCAAAAAAATGAAAAAAATCAGAGCAGTAAAAGAACAAGCACAACATGAACATTACAAATCAGCAATCACTGACCACTGCAAAAGGGAAAACCACATCATGGACCGGGAGAAGGGCAGGGTCATCCACACAGAAGAGAACAAACAACAGCGCTGGATCAGAGAGGCCATTGAGATCTGCAAGCGAGGCATAAAAACCATGAACAGAGACAAGGGAGCCTTCATCCTCTCTACCACCTGGACCAGCATCTTGGCGGAGTGAACGGACAGCGGGGGGCGTGACTTGCCTTCATTCTTGTGACAGGTAAGTCACGCCCTCATGGAACATCAGCTGATAAAGGCGGGTCACAAGACACCATCATGTGACACTCTGAAGAAGGCGAAAGACTTTCGTATTGTGACATGCTCAAGGCCTAAACACTCATCCGAGCAAATATAAGGTAGATTTTGTTAACATGCCCGGAGAAAAACATCAACGAAAATAATTTATATTTGTTTTAACCAGTTGGTGGCGCTACCACTGCGATCAAAAATAAGTTGGCAGCCGTCTTCAGGGCCTGAATATCCTCAAATGTGAAAAATTTCGAGAAGATGGATCATCTGAATCATTTTGCAGGAACTTTTGTTGCCACGGAGAATAATCAGACTCTGCGGCACCGTAATAGCCACGCCCTTCGAAGGAAAGTCACAAAAATAGGGATAGAGTAAGATCAATGTCTTGAGTCTTTTCTAGCCAATTTTCAATCAGATTCGTTAAAAGGGCACCGTGCAGTACGTCAAAATGTAAAAAATGATATTGATTGGCGCAAGGTGTATAACTGAATATAAACATATAGATGTCTTCAGGTACAGACTCTTTATGTACATGTGAAGTTTTGGATTTTTAGCAGCATGTGCAGGAGAGTTATTAAGCATTTTGTCCATTGCGGCGAAGGAAATCTTAAGTGAAAACTTTGATGCCCCGCCCCCGTCATATAGTATTTCGGAAACAAAAAATTTTAGCCCCAGTGTTTGTCCCAGGTCTTCAGATGCTACAGACAGAATTTTAAGGCAATCAGATGAAGCCTTTAGGATCAGGGTGCAAAAGAATGACCCCTGTAAACATGCAAAAAAGGGCAAAAGTCGGACTTTCAAAAATTCAGAACTCACTTCCTGTTCATATTAGACGTTAAAATATCAAATTTTTCGCCATGCCCGATGAGACTGGCAGGTTTGGTGAGTTTTTGTGCATGTTTCGGGGGTCAAAAATGCGATCGAACAATCGGAAAAATAATAATAATAATTTCTACAAAAACAATAGGGACTTCGCAGCGGTCGCTGCTCAGGCCCTAATAATAATAATAATAATAATAATAAAAGTAATAATATTTTCTACAAAAACAATAGGGACCTCGCCGCGGTCGCTGCTCGGGCCCCAATAATAATTTCTACACAAAGTCCATTGTGGTGACCCGCCCCCTTTTAAGTAAATTCAAAATGGCCGACTTCCTGTAAAACCTAGCTCATTGCTCCAAGAGACTTTTTTGTAGGTCTTGGTCTTATACATACAGTGAACCCTCGCTACTTCGCGGTTCACCTTTCGCAGGTTCAGTGCTTCGCGGGTCTAAAAAATATTCGGGGGCATTGTAGTTTCGCCGAGCGGCACGACGGGGCGCTGGAGCGGTTAGACGGCCGGCGTGCGCCGAAGAAGAGCGTGGGCGAAGAGGAGAGTGGACGAAGAAGAGCACGTTCCCCCGGACACGATCGGTGGCGACGTTTCGCGCGGTTCGGACCGTACCAGAGCTCCGGCCAGCGTGCGTGGCAGTTAAGCCGTAGAGGAGCACCTTCCCCGGGCACGGGCGGTGCCAAGCGGCCCCTAAGTTTAACCGAATGGAAGCTCCGGAGGAGGAGGGCATGCTCGCGTCACAGTAAGCCGAAGAGGAGCACCTTCCCCGGGCACGGGCGGTTCCAAGCGGCCCCTAAGTTTAACCGAATGGAAGCTCCGGAGGAGGAGGGCATGCTCGCGTCACAGTAAGCCGAAGAGGAGCACCTTCCCCGGGCACGGGCGGTGCCAAGCGGCCCCTAAGTTTAACCGAATGGAAGCTCCGGGGGAGGAGGGCGGGCGTGTGTCACAGTTAAGCCGAATTGGAGCACCTCTTCTGCCGGGCACAAGCGGAGCGCGAGGCTGTCAGTTATGAATGAATAAATGAATAAATAAATAAAGAATGCCACCTTTCATTTCACAGGGCACACCGGACGGCGTACCAGCAGGTAAAAGTCGGAGTAATTAAATAAATACAAAAAGAATGGTTGGGGAATAAAAAAATAATAAGTTTTAATAATAATTTGTTTTTTTTGTTATAACATGAATTTCACTCTCTCTCTCCCCCCGTATATATATATATATATATATATATATATATATATATATATATATATATATATATATATATATTTATATATTTATTATATATTTTTTTTAAGCATTTTTGAAGGTGCGCCGCTACTTCGCGGATTTTCAGTTTTCGCGGGTGGTCTCGGTCCCCATTAACCGCGATAACCGAGGGTTCACTGTACTCCATAAAATTTACAAAAAGCGAGGTGAAACACTCAACCAGGGCTGCTTTTTTGAACATTTCTCGAGGGCCATGGCGAGCCATTTCAAAAAAGCTGCACAACTAACGTATAAAATATTGATAAATTTGCTCGGCCTGATGTGTGTGTAAAGTTTCACGAGTTGTCGTTCATATTTAGAACCTCATAATCAGCTTTGTTTTATTGCCGAACAGTGCAATGCCACTCCCACAACTTTTCATGAAAAAGGACGAATTTCGTATTGTGACATCCTCATGGCCGAAACAGTCATCCGAGCATATATGAGGGCGACCTTGTTGAGTTGCACGGAGAAAAACATCCAAGAAAATAACTTGTATTAGCTTTTACCAGTTGGGGGCGCTACTACTACGATGAAAAATAAGTTGGTAGATGTCTTCAGGGCTGAAGTATCCTCAAATGTGTGCAACTTCGAGAAGATAGGATCATCTGAGTCATGTTGCTGGAGCTTTTGTTGCCACAGAGTACAATCGGACTTTTCAGCACCGTAATAGCCACGCCTTTTGCCAAAACGTCACAAAATTCGGCAGAGAGTAAGATCATTGTCTTGAGTCTTTTCTGACTAATTTTCAGTCGGATTCGTCGAAAGGGCACCGTGCAGTACGTGACAATTAAAATAAAAACAAATTTTTGATTCCACTTGGCGGCACTGTGTGTATAACAAAATAATAACATTAAGATGTCTTCAGGTCGGGACGTTTTATTTACAGGTGAAGGTTTGGATTTTTAGGAGCATGTGCAGGGGAGTTATTAAGCATTCATTTATTTGTATTAGGTTCATTTTGTCTTCTTATTATTGATATTTGACTGATTCATTAAAAGCAGACAATTATGTTTTAGGTTAATTTTTTACCTGACATGTTTCGGCGAGTCTTTCGCCTACTTCAGAGTGTCGCATGATGGTGTCTTGAGCTGATGTTCCATGAGGGTGTGACTTACCTGTCAAAAAAATGAAAAAAATCAGAGCAGTAAAAGAACAAGCACAACATGAACATTACAAATCAGCAATCACTGACCACTGCAAAAGGGAAAACCACATCATGGACCGGGAGAAGGGCAGGGTCATCCGCACAGAAGAGAACAAACAACAGCGCTGGATCAGAGAGGCCATTGAGATCTGCAAGCGAGGCATAAAAACCATGAACAGAGACAAGGGAGCCTTCATCCTCTCTACCACCTGGACCAGCATCTTGGCGGAGTGAACGGACAGCGGGGGGCGTGACTTGCCTTCATTCTTGTGACAGGTAAGTCACGCCCTCATGGAACATCAGCTGATAAAGGCGGGTCACAAGACACCATCATGTGACACTCTGAAGAAGGCGAAAGACTTTCGTATTGTGACATGCTCAAGGCCTAAACACTCATCCGAGCAAATATAAGGTAGATTTTGTTAACATGCCCGGAGAAAAACATCAACGAAAATAATTTATATTTGTTTTAACCAGTTGGTGGCGCTACCACTGCGATCAAAAATAAGTTGGCAGCCGTCTTCAGGGCCTGAATATCCTCAAATGTGAAAAATTTCGAGAAGATGGATCATCTGAATCATTTTGCAGGAACTTTTGTTGCCACGGAGAATAATCAGACTCTGCGGCACCGTAATAGCCACGCCCTTCGAAGGAAAGTCACAAAAATAGGGATAGAGTAAGATCAATGTCTTGAGTCTTTTCTAGCCAATTTTCAATCAGATTCGTTACAAGGGCACCGTGCAGTACGTCAAAATGTAAAAAATGATATTGATTGGCGCAAGGTGTATAACTGAATATAAACATATAGATGTCTTCAGGTACAGACTCTTTATGTACATGTGAAGTTTTGGATTTTTAGCAGCATGTGCAGGAGAGTTATTAAGCATTTTGTCCATTGCGGCGAAGGAAATCTTAAGTGAAAACTTTGATGCCCCGCCCCCGTCATATAGTATTTCGGAAACAAAAAATTTTAGCCCCAGTGTTTGTCCCAGGTCTTCAGATGCTACAGACAGAATTTTAAGGCAATCAGATGAAGCCTTTAGGATCAGGGTGCAAAAGAATGACCCCTGTAAACATGCAAAAAAGGGCAAAAGTCGGACTTTCAAAAATTCATAACTCACTTCCTGTTCATATTAGACGTTAAAATATCAAATTTTTCGCCATGCCCGATGAGACTGCCAGGTTTGGTGAGTTTTTGTGCATGTTTCGGGGGTCAAAAATGCGATCGAACAATCGGAAAAATAATAATAATAATTTCTACAAAAACAATAGGGACTTCGCAGCGGTCGCTGCTCAGGCCCTAATAATAATAATAATAATAATAATAAAAGTAATAATATTTTCTACAAAAACAATAGGGACCTCGCCGCGGTCGCTGCTCGGGCCCCAATAATAATTTCTACACAAAGTCCATTGTGGTGACCCGCCCCCTTTTAAGTAAATTCAAAATGGCCGACTTCCTGTAAAACCTAGCTCATTGCTCCAAGAGACTTTTTTGTAGGTCTTGGTCTTATACATACAGTGAACCCTCGCTACTTCGCGGTTCACCTTTCGCAGGTTCAGTGCTTCGCGGGTCTAAAAAATATTCGGGGGCATTGTAGTTTCGCCGAGCGGCACGACGGGGCGCTGGAGCGGTTAGACGGCCGGCGTGCGCCGAAGAAGAGCGTGGGCGAAGAGGAGAGTGGACGAAGAAGAGCACGTTACCCCGGACACGATCGGTGGCGACGTTTCGCGCGGTTCGGACCGTACCAGAGCTCCGGCCAGCGTGCGTGGCAGTTAAGCCGTAGAGGAGCACCTTCCCCGGGCACGGGCGGTGCCAAGCGGCCCCTAAGTTTAACCGAATGGAAGCTCCGGAGGAGGAGGGCATGCTCGCGTCACAGTAAGCCGAAGAGGAGCACCTTCCCCGGGCACGGGCGGTTCCAAGCGGCCCCTAAGTTTAACCGAATGGAAGCTCCGGAGGAGGAGGGCATGCTCGCGTCACAGTAAGCCGAAGAGGAGCACCTTCCCCGGGCACGGGCGGTGCCAAGCGGCCCCTAAGTTTAACCGAATGGAAGCTCCGGACGGAGGAGGACGGGCGTGTGTCACAGTTAAGCCAAATTGGAGCACCTCTTCTGCCCGGGCACGAGCGGAGCGCGAGGCTGTCAGTTATGAATGAATAAATGAATAAATAAATAAAGAATGCCACCTTTCATTTCACAGGGCACACCGGACGGCGTACCAGCAGGTAAAAGTCGGAGTAATTAAATAAATACAAAAAGAATGGCTGGGGAATAAAAAAATAATACGTTTTAATAATAATTTGGTTTTTTTGTTATAACATGAATTTCACTCTCTCTCTCCCCGTATATATATATATATATATATATATATATATATATATATATATATATATTTATTATATATATTGTATATTTTTTTTAAGCATTTTTGAAGGTGCGCCGCTACTTCGCGGATTTTCAGTTTTCGCGGGTGGTCTCGGTCCCCATTAACCGCGATAACCGAGGGTTCACTGTACTCCATAAAATTTACAAAAAGCGAGGTGAAACACTCAACCAGAGCTGCTTTTTTTTAACATTTCTCGAGGGCCATGGCGAGCCATTTCAAAAAAGCTGCACAACTAACGTATAAAATATTGATAAATTTGCTCGGCCTGATGTGTGTGTAAAGTTTTACGAGTTGTCGTTCATATTTAGAACCTCATAATCAGCTTTGTTTTATTGCCGAACAGTGCAATGCCACTCCCACAACTTTTCACGAAAAATCACGAATTTCGTATTGTGACATCCTCATGGCCGAAACAGTCATCCGAGCATATATGAGGGCGACCTTGTTGAGTTGCACGGAGAAAAACATCCAAGAAAATAACTTGTATTAGCTTTTACCAGTTGGTGGCGCTACTACTACGATATAAAATAAGTTGGTAGATGTCTTCAGGGCTGAAGTATCCTCAAATGTGTACAACTTCGAGAAGATAGGATGATCTGAGTCATGTTGCCGGAGCTTTTGTTGCCACAGAGTACAATCGGACTTTTCAGCACCTTGATAGCCACGCCTTTTGCCAAAACGTCACAAAATTCGGCAGAGAGTAAGATCATTGTCTTGAGTCTTTTCTGACTAATTTTCAGTCGGATTCGTCAAAAGGGCACCGTGCAGTACGTGAAAATTAAAATAAAAACAAATTTTTGATTCCACTTGGCGGCACTGTGTGTATAACAAAATAATAACATTAAGATGTCTTCAGGTCGGGACGTTTTATTTACAGGTGAAGGTTTGGATTTTTAGGAGCATGTGCAGGGGAGTTATTAAGCATTCATTTATTTGTATTAGGTTCATTTTGTCTTCTTATTATTGATATTTGACTGATTCATTAAAAGCAGACAATTATGTTTTAGGTTAATTTTTTACCTGACATGTTTCGGCGAGTCTTTCGCCTTCTTCAGAGTGTCGCTTAAGATGCTCCAGACAGAACTTTAAGGCAATCAGATGAAGCCTTTAGGATCAGGGTGCAAAAGAATGACCCCTGTAAACATGCAAAAAAGGGCAAAAGTCGGACTTTCAAAAATTCATAACTCACTTCCTGTTCATATTAGACGTTAAAAAATATCAAATTTTTCGCCATGCCCGATGAGACTGCCAAGTTTGGTGAGTTTTTGTGCATGTTTCGGGGGTCAAAAATGCGATCGAACAATCGGAAAAATAATAATAATAATAATTTCTACAGAAACAATAGGGACTTCGCAGCGGTCGCTGCTCAGGCCCTAATAATAATAATAATAATAATAATAAAAGTAATAATATTTTCTACAAAAACAATAGGGACCTCGCCGCGGTCGCTGCTCGGGCCCCAATAATAATTTCTACACAAAGTCCATTGTGGTGACCCGCCCCCTTTTAAGTAAATTCAAAATGGCCGACTTCCTGTAAAACCTAGCTCATTGCTCCAAGAGACTTTTTTGTAGGTCTTGGTCTTATACATACAGTGAACCCTCGCTACTTCGCGGTTCACCTTTCGCAGGTTCAGTGCTTCGCGGGTCTAAAAAATATTCGGGGGCATTGTAGTTTCGCCGAGCGGCACGACGGGGCGCTGGAGCGGTTAGACGGCCGGCGTGCGCCGAAGAAGAGCGTGGGCGAAGAGGAGAGTGGACGAAGAAGAGCACGTTCCCCCGGACACGATCGGTGGCGACGTTTCGCGCGGTTCGGACCGTACCAGAGCTCCGGCCGGCGTGCGTGGCAGTTAAGCCGTAGAGGAGCACCTTCCCCGGGCACGGGCGGTTCCAAGCGGCCCCTGAGTTTAACCGAATGGAAGCTCCGGAGGAGGAGGGCATGCTCGCGTCACAGTAAGCCGAAGAGGAGCACCTTCCCCGGGCACGGGCGGTTCCAAGCGGCCCCTAAGTTTAACCGAATGGAAGCTCCGGAGGAGGAGGGCATGCTCGCGTCACAGTAAGCCGAAGAGGAGCACCTTCCCCGGGCACGGGCGGTGCCAAGCGGCCCCTAAGTTTAACCGAATGGAAGCTCCGGGGGAGGAGGGCGGGCGTGTGTCACAGTTAAGCCGAATTGGAGCACCTCTTCTGCCGGGCACAAGCGGAGCGCGAGGCTGTCAGTTATGAATGAATAAATGAATAAATAAATAAAGAATGCCACCTTTCATTTCACAGGGCACACCGGACGGCGTACCAGCAGGTAAAAGTCGGAGTAATTAAATAAATACAAAAAGAATGGTTGGGGAATAAAAAAATAATACGTTTTAATAATAATTTGGTTTTTTTGTTATAACATGAATTTCACTCTCTCTCTCCCCGTATATATATATATATATATATATATATATATATATATATATATATATAAATATATATATTTATTATATATATTGTATATTTTTTTTAAGCATTTTTGAAGGTGCGCCGCTACTTCGCGGATTTTCAGTTTTCGCGGGTGGTCTCGGTCCCCATTAACCGCGATAACCGAGGGTTCACTGTACTCCATAAAATTTACAAAAAGCGAGGTGAAACACTCAACCAGAGCTGCTTTTTTTTAACATTTCTCGAGGGCCATGGCGAGCCATTTCAAAAAAGCTGCACAACTAACGTATAAAATATTGATAAATTTGCTCGGCCTGATGTGTGTGTAAAGTTTTACGAGTTGTCGTTCATATTTAGAACCTCATAATCAGCTTTGTTTTATTGCCGAACAGTGCAATGCCACTCCCACAACTTTTCACGAAAAATCACGAATTTCGTATTGTGACATCCTCATGGCCGAAACAGTCATCCGAGCATATATGAGGGCGACCTTGTTGAGTTGCACGGAGAAAAACATCCAAGAAAATAACTTGTATTAGCTTTTACCAGTTGGTGGCGCTACTACTACGATATAAAATAAGTTGGTAGATGTCTTCAGGGCTGAAGTATCCTCAAATGTGTACAACTTCGAGAAGATAGGATGATCTGAGTCATGTTGCCGGAGCTTTTGTTGCCACAGAGTACAATCGGACTTTTCAGCACCTTAATAGCCACGCCTTTTGCCAAAACGTCACAAAATTCGGCAGAGAGTAAGATCATTGTCTTGAGTCTTTTCTGACTAATTTTCAGTCGGATTCGTCAAAAGGGCACCGTGCAGTACGTGAAAATTAAAATAAAAACAAATTTTTGATTCCACTTGGCGGCACTGTGTGTATAACAAAATAATAACATTAAGATGTCTTCAGGTCGGGACGTTTTATTTACAGGTGAAGGTTTGGATTTTTAGGAGCATGTGCAGGGGAGTTATTAAGCATTCATTTATTTGTATTAGGTTCATTTTGTCTTCTTATTATTGATATTTGACTGATTCATTAAAAGCAGACAATTATGTTTTAGGTTAATTTTTTACCTGACATGTTTCGGCGAGTCTTTCGCCTTCTTCAGAGTGTCGCATGATGGTGTCTTGAGACCCGTCTTTATCAGCTGATGTTCCATGAGGGTGTGACTTACCTGTCAAAAAAATGAAAAATCAGAGCAGTAAAAGAACAAGCACAACATGAACATTACAAATCAGCAATCACTGACCACTGCAAAAGGGAAAACCACATCATGGACCGGGAGAAGGGCAGGGTCATCCGCACCGAAGAGAACAAACAACAGCGCTGGATCAGAGAGGCCATTGAGATCTGCAAGCGAGGCATAAAAACCATGAACAGAGACAAGGGAGCCTTCATCCTCTCTACCACCTGGAGCAGCATTTTGGCGGAGTGAACGGACAGCGGGGGGCGTGACTTGCCTTCATTCTTGTGACAGGTAAGTCACGCCCTCATGGAACATCAGCTGATAAAGACGGGCCACAAGACACCATCATGTGACACTCTGAAGAAGGCGAAAGACTTTCGTATTGTGACATCCTCAAGGCCTAAACACTCATCCGAGCAAATGTAAGGTAGATTTTGTTAACCTGCCCGGAGAAAAAAATCAACGAAAATGATTTGTATTTGTTTTAACCAGTTGGTGGCGCTACCACTGCGATCAAAAATAAGTTGGCAGCCGTCTTCAGGGCCTGAATATCCTCAAATGTGAAAAATTTCGAGAAGATGGATCATCTGAATCATTTTGCAGGAACTTTTGTTGCCACGGAGAATAATCAGACTCTGCGGCACCGTAATAGCCACGCCCTTCGAAGGAAAGTCACAAAAATAGGGATAGAGTAAGATCAATGTCTTGAGTCTTTTCTAGCCAATTTTCAATCAGATTCGTTAAAAGGGCACCGTGCAGTACGTCAAAATGTAAAAAATGATATTGATTGGCGCAAGGTGTATAACTGAATATAAACATATAGATGTCTTCAGGTACAGACTCTTTATGTACATGTGAAGTTTTGGATTTTTAGCAGCATGTGCAGGAGAGTTATTAAGCATTTTGTCCATTGCGGCGAAGGAAATCTTAAGTGAAAACTTTGATGCCCCGCCCCCGTCATATAGTATTTCGGAAACAAAAAATTTTAGCCCCAGTGTTTGTGCCAGGTCTTCAGATGCTACAGACAGAATTTTAAGGCAATCAGATGAAGCCTTTAGGATCAGGGTGCAAAAGAATGACCCCTGTAAACATGCAAAAAAGGGCAAAAGTCGGACTTTCAAAAATTCATAACTCACTTCCTGTTCATATTAGACGTTAAAATATCAAATTTTTCGCCATGCCCGATGAGACTGCCAAGTTTGGTGAGTTTTTGTGCATGTTTCAGGGGTCAAAAATGCGATCGAACAATCGGAAAAATAATAATAATAATAATTTCAACAAAAACAATAGGGACTTCGCAGCGGTCGCTGCTCAGGCCCTAATAATAATAATAATAATAATAATAATAAAAGTAATAATATTTTCTACAAAAACAATAGGGACCTCGCCGCGGTCGCTGCTCGGGCCCCAATAATAATTTCTACACAAAGTCCATTGTGGTGACCCGCCCCCTTTTAAGTAAATTCAAAATGGCCGACTTCCTGTAAAACCTAGCTCATTGCTCCAAGAGACTTTTTTGTAGGTCTTGGTCTTATACATACAGTGAACCCTCGCTACTTCGCGGTTCACCTTTCGCGGGTTCAGTGCTTCGCGGGTCTAAAAAATATTCGGGCGCATTGTAGTTTCGCCGAGCGGCACGACGGGGCGCTGGAGCGGTTAGACGGCCGGCGTGCGCCGAAGAAGAGCGTGGGCGAAGAGGAGAGTGGACGAAGAAGAGCACGTTCCCCCGGACACGATCGGTGGCGACGTTTCGCGCGGTTCGGACCGTACCAGAGCTCCGGCCAGCGTGCGTGGCAGTTAAGCCGTAGAGGAGCACCTTCCCCGGGCACGGGCAGTGCCAAGCGGCCCCTAAGTTTAACCGAATGGAAGCTCCGGAGGAGGAGGGCATGCTCGCGTCACAGTAAGCCGAAGAGGAGCACCTTCCCCGGGCACGGGCGGTGCCAAGCGGCCCCTAAGTTTAACCGAATGGAAGCTCCGGGGGAGGAGGACGGGCGTGTGTCACAGTTAAGCCAAATTGGAGCACCTCTTCTGCCCGGGCACGAGCGGAGCGCGAGGCTGTCAGTTATGAATGTATAAATGAATAAATAAATAAAGAATGCCACCTTTCATTTCACAGGGCACACCGGACGGCGTACCAGCAGGTAAAAGTCGGAGTAATTAAATAAATACAAAAAGAATGGCTGGGGAATAAAAAAATAATACGTTTTAATAATAATTTGTTTTTTTTGTTATAACATGAATTTCACTCTCTCTCTCCCCGTATATATATATATATATATATATATATATATATATATATATATATTTATATATTTATTATATATATTGTATATTTTTTTTAAGCATTTTTGAAGGTGCGCCGCTACTTCGCGGATTTTCAGTTTTCGCGGGTGGTCTCGGTCCCCATTAACCGCGATAACCGAGGGTTCACTGTACTCCATAAAATTTACAAAAAGCGAGGTGAAACACTCAACCAGAGCTGCTTTTTTTTAACATTTCTCGAGGGCCATGGCGAGCCATTTCAAAAAAGCTGCACAACTAACGTATAAAATATTGATAAATTTGCTCGGCCTGATGTGTGTGTAAAGTTTTACGAGTTGTCGTTCATATTTAGAACCTCATAATCAGCTTTGTTTTATTGCTGAACAGTGCAATGCCACTCCCACAACTTTTCACGAAAAATCACGAATTTCGTATTGTGACATCCTCATGGCCGAAACAGTCATCCGAGCATATATGAGGGCGACCTTGTTGAGTTGCACGGAGAAAAACATCCAAGAAAATAACTTGTATTAGCTTTTACCAGTTGGTGGCGCTACTACTACGATGTAAAATAAGTTGGTAGATGTCTTCAGGGCTGAAGTATCCTCAAATGTGTACAACTTCGAGAAGATAGGATCATCTGAGTCATGTTGCCGGAGCTTTTGTTGCCACAGAGTACAATCGGACTTTTCAGCACCTTAATAGCCACGCCTTTTGCCAAAACGTCACAAAATTCGGCAGAGAGTAAGATCATTGTCTTAAGTCTTTTCTGACTAATTTTCAGTCGGATTCGTCAAAAGGGCACCATGCAGTACGTGAAAATTAAAATAAAAACAAATTTTTGATTCCACTTGGCGGCACTGTGTGTATAACAAAATAATAACATTAAGATGTCTTCAGGTCGGGACGTTTTATTTACAGGTGAAGGTTTGGATTTTTAGGAGCATGTGCAGGGGAGTTATTAAGCATTCATTTATTTGTATTAGGTTCATTTTGTCTTCTTATTATTGATATTTGACTGATTCATTAAAAGCAGACAATTATGTTTTAGGTTAATTTTTTACCTGACATGTTTCGGCGAGTCTTTCGCCTTCTTCAGAGTGTCGCATGATGGTGTCTTGAGCTGATGTTCCATGAGGGTGTGACTTACCTGTCAAAAAAATGAAAAAATCAGAGCAGTAAAAGAACAAGCACAACATGAACATTACAAATCAGCAATCACTGACCACTGCAAAAGGGAAAACCACATCATGGACCGGGAGAAGGGCAGGGTCATCCGCACAGAAGAGAACAAACAACAGCGCTGGATCAGAGAGGCCATTGAGATCTGCAAGCGAGGCATAAAAACCATGAACAGAGACAAGGGAGCCTTCATCCTCTCTACCACCTGGACCAGCATCTTGGCGGAGTGAACGGACAGCGGGGGGCGTGACTTGCCTTCATTCTTGTGACAGGTAAGTCACGCCCTCATGGAACATCAGCTGATAAAGACGGGTCACAAGACACCATCATGTGACACTCTGAAGAAGGCGAAAGACTTTCGTATTGTGACATGCTCAAGGCCTAAACACTCATCCGAGCAAATATAAGGTAGATTTTGTTAACCTGCCCGGAGAAAAACATCAACGAAAATAATTTGTATTTGTTTTAACCAGTTGGTGGCGCTACCACTGCGATCAAAAATAAGTTGGCAGCCGTCTTCAGGGCCTGAATATCCTCAAATGTGAAAGATTTCCAGAAGATGGATCATCTGAATCATTTTGCAGGAACTTTTGTTGCCACGGAGAATAATCAGACTCTGCGGCACCGTAATAGCCACGCCCTTTGAAGGAAAGTCATAAAAATAGGGATAGAGTAAGATCAATGTCTTGAGTCTTTTCTAGCCAATTTTCAGTCGGATTCGTTAAAAGGGCACCGTGCAGTACGTCAAAATGTAAACATTTATATTGATTGGCGCAAGGTGTATAACTGAATATAAACATATAGATGTCTTCAGGTACCGACTCTTTATGTACATGTGAAGTTTTGGATTTTTAGCAGCACGGGCAGGAGAGTTATTAAGCATTTTGTCCATTGCGGCGAAGGAAATCTTAAGTGAAAACTTTGAAGCCCCGCCCCCGTCATATAGTATTTCGGAAACAAAAAATTTTAGCCCCAGTGTTTGTCCCAGGTCTTAAGATGCTCCAGACAGAACTTTAAGGCAATCAGATGAAGCCTTTAGGATCAGGGTGCAAAAGAATGACCCCTGTAAACATGCAAAAAAGGGCAAAAGTCGGACTTTCAAAAATTCATAACTCACTTCCTGTTCATATTAGACGTTAAAAAATATCAAATTTTTCGCCATGCCCGATGAGACTGCCAAGTTTGGTGAGTTTTTGTGCATGTTTCGGGGGTCAAAAATGCGATCGAACAATCGGAAAAATAATAATAATAATAATTTCAACAAAAACAATAGGGACTTCGCAGCGGTCGCTGCTCAGGCCCTAATAATAATAATAATAATAATAATAATAATAATAAAAGTAATAATATTTTCTACAAAAACAATAGGGACCTCGCCGCGGTCGCTGCTCGGGCCCCAATAATAATTTCTACACAAAGTCCATTGTGGAGACCCGCCCCCTTTTAAGTAAATTCAAAATGGCCGACTTCCTGTAAAACCTAGCTCATTGCTCCAAGAGACTTTTTTGTAGGTCTTGGTCTTATACATACAGTGAACCCTCGCTACTTCGAGGTTCACCTTTCGCGGGTTCAGTGCTTCGCGGGTCTAAAAAATATTCGGGGGCATTGTAGTTTCGCCGAGCGGCACGACGGGGCGCTGGAGCGGTTAGACGGCCGGCGTGCGCCGAAGAAGAGCGTGGGCGAAGAGGAGAGTGGACGAAGAAGAGCACGTTCCCCCGGACACAATCGGTGGCGACGTTTCGCGCGGTTCGGACCGTACCAGAGCTCCGGCCAGCGTGCGTGGCAGTTAAGCCGTAGAGGAGCACCTTCCCCGGGCACGGGCGGTGCCAAGCTGCCCCTAAGTTTAACCGAATGGAAGCTCCGGAGGAGGAGGGCATGCTCGCGTCACAGTAAGCCGAAGAGGAGCACCTTCCCCGGGCACGGGCGGTTCCAAGCGGCCCCTAAGTTTAACCGAATGGAAGCTCCGGAGGAGGAGGGCATGCTCGCGTCACAGTAAGCCGAAGAGGAGCACCTTCCCCGGGCACGGGCGGTGCCAAGCGGCCCCTAAGTTTAACCGAATGGAAGCTCCGGGGGAGGAGGACGGGCGTGTGTCACAGTTAAGCCAAATTGGAGCACCTCTTCTGCCCGGGCACGAGCGGAGCGCGAGGCTGTCAGTTATGAATGTATAAATGAATAAATAAATAAAGAATGCCACCTTTCATTTCACAGGGCACACCGGACGGCGTACCAGCAGGTAAAAGTCGGAGTAATTAAATAAATACAAAAAGAATGGCTGGGGAATAAAAAAATAATACGTTTTAATAATAATTTGGTTTTTTTGTTATAACATGAATTTCACTCTCTCTCTCCCCGTATATATATATATATATATATATATATATATATATATATATATATATATATATATTTATATATTTATTATATATATTGTATATTTTTTTTAAGCATTTTTGAAGGTGCGCCGCTACTTCGCGGATTTTCAGTTTTCGCGGGTGGTCTCGGTCCCCATTAACCGCGATAACCGAGGGTTCACTGTACTCCATAAAATTTACAAAAAGCGAGGTGAAACACTCAACCAGAGCTGCTTTTTTTTAACATTTCTCGAGGGCCATGGCGAGCCATTTCAAAAAAGCTGCACAACTAACGTATAAAATATTGATAAATTTGCTCGGCCTGATGTGTGTGTAAAGTTTTACGAGTTGTCGTTCATATTTAGAACCTCATAATCAGCTTTGTTTTATTGCCGAACAGTGCAATGCCACTCCCACAACTTTTCACGAAAAATCATGAATTTCGTATTGTGACATCCTCATGGCCGAAACAGTCATCCGAGCATATATGAGGGCGACCTTGTTGAGTTGCACGGAGAAAAACATCCAAGAAAATAACTTGTATTAGCTTTTACCAGTTGGTGGCGCTACTACTACGATATAAAATAAGTTGGTAGATGTCTTCAGGGCTGAAGTATCCTCAAATGTGTACAACTTCGAGAAGATAGGATGATCTGAGTCATGTTGCCGGAGCTTTTGTTGCCACAGAGTACAATCGGACTTTTCAGCACCTTAATAGCCACGCCTTTTGCCAAAACGTCACAAAATTCGGCAGAGAGTAAGATCATTGTCTTGAGTCTTTTCTGACTAATTTTCAGTCGGATTCGTCAAAAGGGCACCGTGCAGTACGTGAAAATTAAAATAAAAACAAATTTTTGATTCCACTTGGCGGCACTGTGTGTATAACAAAATAATAACATTAAGATGTCTTCAGGTCGGGACGTTTTATTTACAGGTGAAGGTTTGGATTTTTAGGAGCATGTGCAGGGGAGTTATTAAGCATTCATTTATTTGTATTAGGTTCATTTTGTCTTCTTATTATTGATATTTGACTGATTCATTAAAAGCAGACAATTATGTTTTAGGTTAATTTTTTACCTGACATGTTTCGGCGAGTCTTTCGCCTTCTTCAGAGTGTCGCATGATGGTGTCTTGAGACCCGTCTTTATCAGCTGATGTTCCATGAGGGTGTGACTTACCTGTCAAAAAAATGAAAAATCAGAGCAGTAAAAGAACAAGCACAACATGAACATTACAAATCAGCAATCACTGACCACTGCAAAAGGGAAAACCACATCATGGACCGGGAGAAGGGCAGGGTCATCCGCACCGAAGAGAACAAACAACAGCGCTGGATCAGAGAGGCCATTGAGATCTGCAAGCGAGGCATAAAAACCATGAACAGAGACAAGGGAGCCTTCATCCTCTCTACCACCTGGAGCAGCATTTTGGCGGAGTGAACGGACAGCGGGGGGCGTGACTTGCCTTCATTCTTGTGACAGGTAAGTCACGCCCTCATGGAACATCAGCTGATAAAGACGGGCCACAAGACACCATCATGTGACACTCTGAAGAAGGCGAAAGACTTTCGTATTGTGACATCCTCAAGGCCTAAACACTCATCCGAGCAAATGTAAGGTAGATTTTGTTAACCTGCCCGGAGAAAAAAATCAACGAAAATGATTTGTATTTGTTTTAACCAGTTGGTGGCGCTACCACTGCGATCAAAAATAAGTTGGCAGCCGTCTTCAGGGCCTGAATATCCTCAAATGTGAAAAATTTCGAGAAGATGGATCATCTGAATCATTTTGCAGGAACTTTTGTTGCCACGGAGAATAATCAGACTCTGCGGCACCGTAATAGCCACGCCCTTCGAAGGAAAGTCACAAAAATAGGGATAGAGTAAGATCAATGTCTTGAGTCTTTTCTAGCCAATTTTCAATCAGATTCGTTAAAAGGGCACCGTGCAGTACGTCAAAATGTAAAAAATGATATTGATTGGCGCAAGGTGTATAACTGAATATAAACATATAGATGTCTTCAGGTACAGACTCTTTATGTACATGTGAAGTTTTGGATTTTTAGCAGCATGTGCAGGAGAGTTATTAAGCATTTTGTCCATTGCGGCGAAGGAAATCTTAAGTGAAAACTTTGATGCCCCGCCCCCGTCATATAGTATTTCGGAAACAAAAAATTTTAGCCCCAGTGTTTGTGCCAGGTCTTCAGATGCTACAGACAGAATTTTAAGGCAATCAGATGAAGCCTTTAGGATCAGGGTGCAAAAGAATGACCCCTGTAAACATGCAAAAAAGGGCAAAAGTCGGACTTTCAAAAATTCATAACTCACTTCCTGTTCATATTAGACGTTAAAATATCAAATTTTTCGCCATGCCCGATGAGACTGCCAAGTTTGGTGAGTTTTTGTGCATGTTTCAGGGGTCAAAAATGCGATCGAACAATCGGAAAAATAATAATAATAATAATTTCAACAAAAACAATAGGGACTTCGCAGCGGTCGCTGCTCAGGCCCTAATAATAATAATAATAATAATAATAAAAGTAATAATATTTTCTACAAAAACAATAGGGACCTCGCCGCGGTCGCTGCTCGGGCCCCAATAATAATTTCTACACAAAGTCCATTGTGGTGACCCGCCCCCTTTTAAGTAAATTCAAAATGGCCGACTTCCTGTAAAACCTAGCTCATTGCTCCAAGAGACTTTTTTGTAGGTCTTGGTCTTATACATACAGTGAACCCTCGCTACTTCGCGGTTCACCTTTCGCGGGTTCAGTGCTTCGCGGGTCTAAAAAATATTCGGGCGCATTGTAGTTTCGCCGAGCGGCACGACGGGGCGCTGGAGCGGTTAGACGGCCGGCGTGCGCCGAAGAAGAGCGTGGGCGAAGAGGAGAGTGGACGAAGAAGAGCACGTTCCCCCGGACACGATCGGTGGCGACGTTTCGCGCGGTTCGGACCGTACCAGAGCTCCGGCCAGCGTGCGTGGCAGTTAAGCCGTAGAGGAGCACCTTCCCCGGGCACGGGCAGTGCCAAGCGGCCCCTAAGTTTAACCGAATGGAAGCTCCGGAGGAGGAGGGCATGCTCGCGTCACAGTAAGCCGAAGAGGAGCACCTTCCCCGGGCACGGGCGGTGCCAAGCGGCCCCTAAGTTTAACCGAATGGAAGCTCCGGGGGAGGAGGACGGGCGTGTGTCACAGTTAAGCCAAATTGGAGCACCTCTTCTGCCCGGGCACGAGCGGAGCGCGAGGCTGTCAGTTATGAATGTATAAATGAATAAATAAATAAAGAATGCCACCTTTCATTTCACAGGGCACACCGGACGGCGTACCAGCAGGTAAAAGTCGGAGTAATTAAATAAATACAAAAAGAATGGCTGGGGAATAAAAAAATAATACGTTTTAATAATAATTTGTTTTTTTTGTTATAACATGAATTTCACTCTCTCTCTCCCCGTATATATATATATATATATATATATATATATATATTTATATATTTATTATATATATTGTATATTTTTTTTAAGCATTTTTGAAGGTGCGCCGCTACTTCGCGGATTTTCAGTTTTCGCGGGTGGTCTCGGTCCCCATTAACCGCGATAACCGAGGGTTCACTGTACTCCATAAAATTTACAAAAAGCGAGGTGAAACACTCAACCAGAGCTGCTTTTTTTTAACATTTCTCGAGGGCCATGGCGAGCCATTTCAAAAAAGCTGCACAACTAACGTATAAAATATTGATAAATTTGCTCGGCCTGATGTGTGTGTAAAGTTTTACGAGTTGTCGTTCATATTTAGAACCTCATAATCAGCTTTGTTTTATTGCTGAACAGTGCAATGCCACTCCCACAACTTTTCACGAAAAATCACGAATTTCGTATTGTGACATCCTCATGGCCGAAACAGTCATCCGAGCATATATGAGGGCGACCTTGTTGAGTTGCACGGAGAAAAACATCCAAGAAAATAACTTGTATTAGCTTTTACCAGTTGGTGGCGCTACTACTACGATGTAAAATAAGTTGGTAGATGTCTTCAGGGCTGAAGTATCCTCAAATGTGTACAACTTCGAGAAGATAGGATCATCTGAGTCATGTTGCCGGAGCTTTTGTTGCCACAGAGTACAATCGGACTTTTCAGCACCTTAATAGCCACGCCTTTTGCCAAAACGTCACAAAATTCGGCAGAGAGTAAGATCATTGTCTTAAGTCTTTTCTGACTAATTTTCAGTCGGATTCGTCAAAAGGGCACCATGCAGTACGTGAAAATTAAAATAAAAACAAATTTTTGATTCCACTTGGCGGCACTGTGTGTATAACAAAATAATAACATTAAGATGTCTTCAGGTCGGGACGTTTTATTTACAGGTGAAGGTTTGGATTTTTAGGAGCATGTGCAGGGGAGTTATTAAGCATTCATTTATTTGTATTAGGTTCATTTTGTCTTCTTATTATTGATATTTGACTGATTCATTAAAAGCAGACAATTATGTTTTAGGTTAATTTTTTACCTGACATGTTTCGGCGAGTCTTTCGCCTTCTTCAGAGTGTCGCATGATGGTGTCTTGAGCTGATGTTCCATGAGGGTGTGACTTACCTGTCAAAAAAATGAAAAAATCAGAGCAGTAAAAGAACAAGCACAACATGAACATTACAAATCAGCAATCACTGACCACTGCAAAAGGGAAAACCACATCATGGACCGGGAGAAGGGCAGGGTCATCCGCACAGAAGAGAACAAACAACAGCGCTGGATCAGAGAGGCCATTGAGATCTGCAAGCGAGGCATAAAAACCATGAACAGAGACAAGGGAGCCTTCATCCTCTCTACCACCTGGACCAGCATCTTGGCGGAGTGAACGGACAGCGGGGGGCGTGACTTGCCTTCATTCTTGTGACAGGTAAGTCACGCCCTCATGGAACATCAGCTGATAAAGACGGGTCACAAGACACCATCATGTGACACTCTGAAGAAGGCGAAAGACTTTCGTATTGTGACATGCTCAAGGCCTAAACACTCATCCGAGCAAATATAAGGTAGATTTTGTTAACCTGCCCGGAGAAAAACATCAACGAAAATAATTTGTATTTGTTTTAACCAGTTGGTGGCGCTACCACTGCGATCAAAAATAAGTTGGCAGCCGTCTTCAGGGCCTGAATATCCTCAAATGTGAAAGATTTCCAGAAGATGGATCATCTGAATCATTTTGCAGGAACTTTTGTTGCCACGGAGAATAATCAGACTCTGCGGCACCGTAATAGCCACGCCCTTTGAAGGAAAGTCATAAAAATAGGGATAGAGTAAGATCAATGTCTTGAGTCTTTTCTAGCCAATTTTCAGTCGGATTCGTTAAAAGGGCACCGTGCAGTACGTCAAAATGTAAACATTTATATTGATTGGCGCAAGGTGTATAACTGAATATAAACATATAGATGTCTTCAGGTACCGACTCTTTATGTACATGTGAAGTTTTGGATTTTTAGCAGCACGGGCAGGAGAGTTATTAAGCATTTTGTCCATTGCGGCGAAGGAAATCTTAAGTGAAAACTTTGAAGCCCCGCCCCCGTCATATAGTATTTCGGAAACAAAAAATTTTAGCCCCAGTGTTTGTCCCAGGTCTTAAGATGCTCCAGACAGAACTTTAAGGCAATCAGATGAAGCCTTTAGGATCAGGGTGCAAAAGAATGACCCCTGTAAACATGCAAAAAAGGGCAAAAGTCGGACTTTCAAAAATTCATAACTCACTTCCTGTTCATATTAGACGTTAAAAAATATCAAATTTTTCGCCATGCCCGATGAGACTGCCAAGTTTGGTGAGTTTTTGTGCATGTTTCGGGGGTCAAAAATGCGATCGAACAATCGGAAAAATAATAATAATAATAATTTCAACAAAAACAATAGGGACTTTGCAGCGGTCGCTGCTCAGGCCCTAATAATAATAATAATAATAATAATAATAATAATAAAAGTAATAATATTTTCTACAAAAACAATAGGGACCTCGCCGCGGTCGCTGCTCGGGCCCCAATAATAATTTCTACACAAAGTCCATTGTGGAGACCCGCCCCCTTTTAAGTAAATTCAAAATGGCCGACTTCCTGTAAAACCTAGCTCATTGCTCCAAGAGACTTTTTTGTAGGTCTTGGTCTTATACATACAGTGAACCCTCGCTACTTCGAGGTTCACCTTTCGCGGGTTCAGTGCTTCGCGGGTCTAAAAAATATTCGGGGGCATTGTAGTTTCGCCGAGCGGCACGACGGGGCGCTGGAGCGGTTAGACGGCCGGCGTGCGCCGAAGAAGAGCGTGGGCGAAGAGGAGAGTGGACGAAGAAGAGCACGTTCCCCCGGACACAATCGGTGGCGACGTTTCGCGCGGTTCGGACCGTACCAGAGCTCCGGCCAGCGTGCGTGGCAGTTAAGCCGTAGAGGAGCACCTTCCCCGGGCACGGGCGGTGCCAAGCTGCCCCTAAGTTTAACCGAATGGAAGCTCCGGAGGAGGAGGGCATGCTCGCGTCACAGTAAGCCGAAGAGGAGCACCTTCCCCGGGCACGGGCGGTTCCAAGCGGCCCCTAAGTTTAACCGAATGGAAGCTCCGGAGGAGGAGGGCATGCTCGCGTCACAGTAAGCCGAAGAGGAGCACCTTCCCCGGGCACGGGCGGTGCCAAGCGGCCCCTAAGTTTAACCGAATGGAAGCTCCGGGGGAGGAGGACGGGCGTGTGTCACAGTTAAGCCAAATTGGAGCACCTCTTCTGCCCGGGCACGAGCGGAGCGCGAGGCTGTCAGTTATGAATGTATAAATGAATAAATAAATAAAGAATGCCACCTTTCATTTCACAGGGCACACCGGACGGCGTACCAGCAGGTAAAAGTCGGAGTAATTAAATAAATACAAAAAGAATGGCTGGGGAATAAAAAAATAATACGTTTTAATAATAATTTGGTTTTTTTGTTATAACATGAATTTCACTCTCTCTCTCCCCGTATATATATATATATATATATATATATATATATATATATATATATATTTATATATTTATTATATATATTGTATATTTTTTTTAAGCATTTTTGAAGGTGCGCCGCTACTTCGCGGATTTTCAGTTTTCGCGGGTGGTCTCGCTCCCCATTAACCGCGATAACCGAGGGTTCACTGTACTCCATAAAATTTACAAAAAGCGAGGTGAAACACTCAACCAGAGCTGCTTTTTTTTAACATTTCTCGAGGGCCATGGCGAGCCATTTCAAAAAAGCTGCACAACTAACGTATAAAATATTGATAAATTTGCTCGGCCTGATGTGTGTGTAAAGTTTTACGAGTTGTCGTTCATATTTAGAACCTCATAATCAGCTTTGTTTTATTGCTGAACAGTGCAATGCCACTCCCACAACTTTTCACGAAAAATCACGAATTTCGTATTGTGACATCCTCATGGCCGAAACAGTCATCCGAGCATATATGAGGGCGACCTTGTTGAGTTGCACGGAGAAAAACATCCAAGAAAATAACTTGTATTAGCTTTTACCAGTTGGTGGCGCTACTACTACGATGTAAAATAAGTTGGTAGATGTCTTCAGGGCTGAAGTATCCTCAAATGTGTACAACTTCGAGAAGATAGGATCATCTGAGTCATGTTGCCGGAGCTTTTGTTGCCACAGAGTACAATCTGACTTTTCAGCACCTTAATAGCCACGCCTTTTGCCAAAACGTCACAAAATTCGGCAGAGAGTAAGATCATTGTCTTAAGTCTTTTCTGACTAATTTTCAGTCGGATTCGTCAAAAGGGCACCATGCAGTACGTGAAAATTAAAATAAAAACAAATTTTTGATTCCACTTGGCGGCACTGTGTGTATAACAAAATAATAACATTAAGATGTCTTCAGGTCGGGACGTTTTATTTACAGGTGAAGGTTTGGATTTTTAGGAGCATGTGCAGGGGAGTTATTAAGCATTCATTTATTTGTATTAGGTTCATTTTGTCTTCTTATTATTGATATTTGACTGATTCATTAAAAGCAGACAATTATGTTTTAGGTTAATTTTTTACCTGACATGTTTCGGCGAGTCTTTCGCCTTCTTCAGAGTGTCGCATGATGGTGTCTTGAGCTGATGTTCCATGAGGGTGTGACTTACCTGTCAAAAAAATGAAAAATCAGAGCAGTAAAAGAACAAGCACAACATGAACATTACAAATCAGCAATCACTGACCACTGCAAAAGGGAAAACCACATCATGGACCGGGAGAAGGGCAGGGTCATCCGCACCGAAGAGAACAAACAACAGCGCTGGATCAGAGAGGCCATTGAGATCTGCAAGCGAGGCATAAAAACCATGAACAGAGACAAGGGAGCCTTCATCCTCTCTACCACCTGGAGCAGCATTTTGGCGGAGTGAACGGACAGCGGGGGGCGTGACTTGCCTTCATTCTTGTGACAGGTAAGTCACGCCCTCATGGAACATCAGCTGATAAAGACGGGCCACAAGACACCATCATGTGACACTCTGAAGAAGGCGAAAGACTTTCGTATTGTGACATCCTCAAGGCCTAAACACTCATCCGAGCAAATGTAAGGTAGATTTTGTTAACCTGCCCGGAGAAAAAAATCAACGAAAATGATTTGTATTTGTTTTAACCAGTTGGTGGCGCTACCACTGCGATCAAAAATAAGTTGGCAGCCGTCTTCAGGGCCTGAATATCCTCAAATGTGAAAAATTTCGAGAAGATGGATCATCTGAATCATTTTGCAGGAACTTTTGTTGCCACGGAGAATAATCAGACTCTGCGGCACCGTAATAGCCACGCCCTTCGAAGGAAAGTCACAAAAATAGGGATAGAGTAAGATCAATGTCTTGAGTCTTTTCTAGCCAATTTTCAATCAGATTCGTTAAAAGGGCACCGTGCAGTACGTCAAAATGTAAAAAATGATATTGATTGGCGCAAGGTGTATAACTGAATATAAACATATAGATGTCTTCAGGTACAGACTCTTTATGTACATGTGAAGTTTTGGATTTTTAGCAGCATGTGCAGGAGAGTTATTAAGCATTTTGTCCATTGCGGCGAAGGAAATCTTAAGTGAAAACTTTGATGCCCCGCCCCCGTCATATAGTATTTCGGAAACAAAAAATTTTAGCCCCAGTGTTTGTGCCAGGTCTTCAGATGCTACAGACAGAATTTTAAGGCAATCAGATGAAGCCTTTAGGATCAGGGTGCAAAAGAATGACCCCTGTAAACATGCAAAAAAGGGCAAAAGTCGGACTTTCAAAAATTCATAACTCACTTCCTGTTCATATTAGACGTTAAAATATCAAATTTTTCGCCATGCCCGATGAGACTGCCAAGTTTGGTGAGTTTTTGTGCATGTTTCGGGGGTCAAAAATGCGATCGAACAATCGGAAAAATAATAATAATAATAATTTCTACAAAAACAATAGGGACTTCGCAGCGGTCGCTGCTCAGGCCCTAATAATAATAATAATAATAATAATAAAAGTAATAATATTTCCTACAAAAACAATAGGGACCTCGCCGCGGTCGCTGCTCGGGCCCCAATAATAATTTCTACACAAAGTCCATTGTGGTGACCCGCCCCCTTTTAAGTAAATTCAAAATGGCCGACTTCCTGTAAAACCTAGCTCATTGCTCCAAGAGACTTTTTTGTAGGTCTTGGTCTTATACATACAGTGAACCCTCGCTACTTCGCGGTTCACCTTTCGCGGGTTCAGTGCTTCGCGGGTCTAAAAAATATTCGGGGGCATTGTAGTTTCGCCGAGCGGCACGACGGGGCGCTGGAGCGGTTAGACGGCCGGCATGCGCCGAAGAAGAGCGTGGGCGAAGAGGAGAGTGGACGAAGAAGAGCACGTTCCCCCGGACACGATCGGTGGCGACGTTTCGCGCGGTTCGGACCGTACCAGAGCTCCGGCCAGCGTGCGTGGCAGTTAAGTCGTAGAGGAGCACCTTCCCCGGGCACGGGCGGTGCCAAGCGGCCCCTAAGTTTAACCGAATGGAAGCTCCGGAGGAGGAGGGCATGCTCGCGTCACACTAAGCCGAAGAGGAGCACCTTCCCCGGGCACGGGCGGTTCCAAGCGGCCCCTAAGTTTAACCGAATGGAAGCTCCGGAGGAGGAGGGCATGCTCGCGTCACAGTAAGCCGAAGAGGAGCACCTTCCCCGGGCACGGGCGGTGCCAAGCGGCCCCTAAGTTTAACCGAATGGAAGCTCCGGGGGAGGAGGACGGGCGTGTGTCACAGTTAAGCCAAATTGGAGCACCTCTTCTGCCCGGGCACGAGCGGAGCGCGAGGCTGTCAGTTATGAATGAATAAATGAATAAATAAATAAAGAATGCCACCTTTCATTTCAGAGGGCACACCGGACGGCGTACCAGCAGGTAAAAGTCGGAGTAATTAAATAAATACAAAAAGAATGGCTGGGGAATAAAAAAATAATACGTTTTAATAATAATTTGTTTTTTTTGTTATAACATGAATTTCACTCTCTCTCTCCCCGTATATATATATATATATATATATATATATATATATATATTTATTATATATATTGTATATTTTTTTTAAGCATTTTTGAAGGTGCGCCGCTACTTCGCGGATTTTCAGTTTTCGCGGATGGTCTCGGTCCCCATTAACCGCGATAACAGAGAGTTCACTGTACTCCATAAAATTTACAAAAAGCGAGGTGAAACATTCAACCAGAGCTGCTTTTTTTTAACATTTCTCGAGGGCCATGGCGAGCCATTTCAAAAAAGCTGCACAACTAACGTATAAAATATTGATAAATTTGCTCGGCCTGATGTGTGTGTAAAGTTTTACGAGTTGTCGTTCATATTTAGAACCTCATAATCAGCTTTGTTTTATTGCCGAACAGTGCAATGCCACTCCCACAACTTTTCACGAAAAATCACGAATTTCGTATTGTGACATCCTCATGGCCGAAACAGTCATCCGAGCATATATGAGGGCGACCTTGTTGAGTTGCACGGAGAAAAACATCCAAGAAAATAACTTGTATTAGCTTTTACCAGTTGGTGGCGCTACTACTACGATGTAAAATAAGTTGGTAGATGTCTTCAGGGCTGAGGTATCCTCAAATGTGTACAACTTCGAGAAGATAGGATCATCTGAGTCATGTTGCCGGAGCTTTTGTTGCCACAGAGTACAATCGGACTTTTCAGCACCTTAATAGCCACGCCTTTTGCCAAAACGTCACAAAATTCGGCAGAGAGTAAGATCATTGTCTTGAGTCTTTTCTGACTAATTTTCAGTCGGATTTGTCAAAAGGGCACCGTGCAGTACGTGAAAATTAAAATAAAAACAAATTTTTGATTCCACTTGGCGGCACTGTGTGTATAACAAAATAATAACATTAAGATGTCTTCAGGTCGGGACGTTTTATTTACAGGTGAAGGTTTGGATTTTTAGGAGCATGTGCAGGGAAGTTATTAAGCATTCGTTTATTTGTATTAGGTTCATTTTGTCTTCTTATTATTGATATTTGACTGATTCATTAAAAGCAGACAATTATGTTTTAGGTAAATTTTTTACCTGACATGTTTCGGCGAGTCTTTCGCCTTCTTCAGAGTGTCGCATGATGGTGTCTTGAGACCCGTCTTTATCAGCTGATGTTCCATGAGGGTGTGACTTACCTGTCAAAAAAATGAAAAATCAGAGCAGTCAAAGAACAAGCACAACATGAACATTACAAATCAGCAATCACTGACCACTGCAAAAGGGAAAACCACATCATGGACCGGGAGAAGGGCAGGGTCATCCGCACCGAAGAGAACAAACAACAGCGCTGGATCAGAGAGGCCATTGAGATCTGCAAGCGAGGCATAAAAACCATGAACAGAGACAAGGGAGCCTTCATCCTCTCTACCACCTGGAGCAGCATTTTGGCGGAGTGAACGGACAGCGGGGGGCGTGACTTGCCTTCATTCTTGTGACAGGTAAGTCACGCCCTCATGGAACATCAGCTGATAAAGACGGGCCACAAGACACCATCATGTGACACTCTGAAGAAGGCGAAAGACTTTCGTATTGTGACATCCTCAAGGCCTAAACACTCATCCGAGCAAATGTAAGGTAGATTTTGTTAACCTGCCCGGAGAAAAAAATCAACGAAAATAATTTGTATTTGTTTTAACCAGTTGGTGGCGCTACCACTGCGATCAAAAATAAGTTGGCAGCCGTCTTCAGGGCCTGAATATCCTCAAATGTGAAAAATTTCGAGAAGATGGATCATCTGAATCATTTTGCAGGAACTTTTGTTGCCACGGAGAATAATCAGACTCTGCGGCACCGTAATAGCCACGCCCTTCGAAGGAAAGTCACAAAAATAGGGATAGAGTAAGATCAATGTCTTGAGTCTTTTCTAGCCAATTTTCAATCAGATTCGTTAAAAGGGCACCGTGCAGTACGTCAAAATGTAAAAAATGATATTGATTGGCGCAAGGTGTATAACTGAATATAAACATATAGATGTCTTCAGGTACAGACTCTTTATGTACATGTGAAGTTTTGGATTTTTAGCAGCATGTGCAGGAGAGTTATTAAGCATTTTGTCCATTGCGGCGAAGGATATCTTAAGTGAAAACTTTGATGCCCCGCCCCCGTCATATAGTATTTTGGAAACAAAAAATTTTAGCCCCAGTGTTTGTGCCAGGTCTTCAGATGCTACAGACAGAATTTTAAGGCAATCAGATGAAGCCTTTAGGATCAGGGTGCAAAAGAATGACCCCTGTAAACATGCAAAAAAGGGCAAAAGTCGGACTTTCAAAAATTCATAACTCACTTCCTGTTCATATTAGACGTTAAAATATCAAATTTTTCGCCATGCCCGATGAGACTGCCAAGTTTGGTGAGTTTTTGTGCATGTTTCGGGGGTCAAAAATGCGATCGAACAATCGGAAAAATAATAATAATAATAATTTCTACAAAAACAATAGGGACTTCGCAGCGGTCGCTGCTCAGGCCCTAATAATAATAATAATAATAATAATAAAAGTAATAATATCTTCTACAAAAACAATAGGGACCTCGCCGCGGTCGCTGCTCGGGCCCCAATAATAATTTCTACACAAAGTCCATTGTGGTGACCCGCCCCCTTTTAAGTAAATTCAAAATGGCCGACTTCCTGTAAAACCTAGCTCATTGCTCCAAGAGACTTTTTTGTAGGTCTTGGTCTTATACATACAGTGAACCCTCGCTACTTCGCGGTTCACCTTTCGCGGGTTCAGTGCTTCGCGGGTCTAAAAAATATTCGGGGGCATTGTAGTTTCGCCGAGCGGCACGACGGGGCGCTGGAGCGGTTAGACGGCCGGCGTGCGCCGAAGAAGAGCGTGGGCGAAGAGGAGAGTGGACGAAGAAGAGCACGTTCCCCCGGACACGATCGGTGGCGACGTTTCGCGCGGTTCGGACCGTACCAGAGCTCCGGCCAGCGTGCGTGGCAGTTAAGCCGTAGAGGAGCACCTTCCCCGGGCACGGGCGGTGCCAAGCGGCCCCTACGTTTAACCGAATGGAAGCTCCGGAGGAGGAGGGCATGCTCGCGTCACAGTAAGCCGAAGAGGAGCACCTTCCCCGGGCACGGGCGGTGCCAAGCGGCCCCTAAGTTTAACCGAATGGAAGCTCCGGGGGAGGAGGACGGGCGTGTGTCACAGTTAAGCCAAATTGGAGCACCTCTTCTGCCCGGGCACGAGCGGAGCGCGAGGCTGTCAGTTATGAATGAATAAATGAATAAATAAATAAAGAATGCCACCTTTCATTTCACAGGGCACACCGGACGGCGTACCAGCAGGTAAAAGTCGGAGTAATTAAATAAATACAAAAAGAATGGCTGGGGAATAAAAAAACAATACGTTTTAATAATAATTTGGTTTTTTTGTTATAACATGAATTTCACTCTCTCTCTCCCCGTATATATATATATATATATATATATATATATATATATATATATATATATTTATATATTTATTATATATATTGTATATTTTTTTTAAGCATTTTTGAAGGTGCGCCGCTACTTCGCGGATTTTCAGTTTTCGCGGATGGTCTCGGTCCCCATTAACCGCGATAACCGAGGGTTCACTGTACTCCATAAAATTTACAAAAAGCGAGGTGAAACACTCAACCAGAGCTGCTTTTTTTTAACATTTCTCGAGGGCCATGGCGAGCCATTTCAAAAAAGCTGCACAACTAACGTATAAAATATTGATAAATTTGCTCGGCCTGATGTGTGTGTAAAGTTTTACGAGTTGTCGTTCATATTTAGAACCTCATAATCAGCTTTGTTTTATTGCCGAACAGTGCAATGCCACTCCCACAACTTTTCACGAAAAATCACGAATTTCGTATTGTGACATCCTCATGGCCGAAACAGTCATCCGAGCATATATGAGGGCGACCTTGTTGAGTTGCACGGAGAAAAACATCCAAGAAAATAACTTGTATTAGCTTTTACCAGTTGGTGGCGCTACTACTACGATGTAAAATAAGTTGGTAGATGTCTTCAGGGCTGAAGTATCCTCAAATGTGTACAACTTCGAGAAGATAGGATCATCTGAGTCATGTTGCCGGAGCTTTTGTTGCCACAGAGTACAATCGGACTTTTCAGCACCTTAATAGCCACGCCTTTTGCCAAAACGTCACAAAATTCGGCAGAGAGTAAGATCATTGTCTTGAGTCTTTTCTGACTCATTTTCAGTCGGATTCGTCAAAAGGGCACCGTGCAGTACGTGAAAATTAAAATAAAAACAAATTTTTGATTCCACTTGGCGGCACTGTGTGTATAACAAAATAATAACATTAAGATGTCTTCAGGTCGGGACGTTTTATTTACAGGTGAAGGTTTGGATTTTTAGGAGCATGTGCAGGGGAGTTATTAAGCATTCATTTATTTGTATTAGGTTCATTTTGTCTTCTTATTATTGATATTTGACTGATTCATTAAAAGCAGACAATTATGTTTTAGGTTAATTTTTTACCTGACATGTTTCGGCGAGTCTTTCGCCTTCTTCAGAGTGTCGCATGATGGTGTCTTGAGACCCGTCTTTATCAGCTGATGTTCCATGAGGGTGTGACTTACCTGTCAAAAAAATGAAAAATCAGAGCAGTAAAAGAACAAGCACAACATGAACATTACAAATCAGCAATCACTGACCACTGCAAAAGGGAAAACCACATCATGGACCGGGAGAAGGGCAGGGTCATCCGCACCGAAGAGAACAAACAACAGCGCTGGATCAGAGAGGCCATTGAGATCTGCAAGCGAGGCATAAAAACCATGAACAGAGACAAGGGAGCCTTCATCCTCTCTACCACCTGGAGGAGCATTTTGGCGGAGTGAACGGACAGCGGGGGGCGTGACTTGCCTTCATTCTTGTGACAGGTAAGTCACGCCCTCATGGAACATCAGCTGATAAAGACGGGCCACAAGACACCATCATGTGACACTCTGAAGAAGGCGAAAGACTTACGTATTGTGACATCCTCAAGGCCTAAACACTCATCCGAGCAAATGTAAGGTAGATTTTGTTAACCTGCCCGGAGAAAAAAATCAACGAAAATAATTTGTATTTGTTTTAACCAGTTGGTGGCGCGACCACTGCGATCAAAAATAAGTTGGCAGCCGTCTTCAGGGCCTGAATATCCTCAAATGTGAAAAATTTCGAGAAGATGGATCATCTGAATCATTTTGCAGGAACTTTTGTTGCCACGGAGAATAATCAGACTCTGCGGCACCGTAATAGCCACGCCCTTCGAAGGAAAGTCACAAAAATAGGGATAGAGTAAGATCAATGTCTTGAGTCTTTTCTAGCCAATTTTCAATCAGATTCGTTAAAAGGGCACCGTGCAGTACGTCAAAATGTAAAAAATGATATTGATTGGCGCAAGGTGTATAACTGAATATAAACATATAGATGTCTTCAGGTACAGACTCTTTATGTACATGTAAAGTTTTGGATTTTTAGCAGCATGTGCAGGAGAGTTATTAAGCATTTTGTCCATTGCGGCGAAGGAAATCTTAAGTGAAAACTTTGATGCCCCGCCCCCGTCATATAGTATTTCGGAAACAAAAAATTTTAGCCCCAGTGTTTGTGCCAGGTCTTCAGATGCTACAGACAGAATTTTAAGGCAATCAGATGAAGCCTTTAGATCAGGGTGCAAAAGAATGACCCCTGTAAACATGCAAAAAAGGGCAAAAGTCGGACTTTCAAAAATTCATAACTCAATTCCTGTTCATATTAGACGTTAAAATATCAAATTTTTCGTCATGCCCGATGAGACTGCCAAGTTTGGTGAGTTTTTGTGCATGTTTCGGGGGTCAAAAATGCGATCGAACAATCGGAAAAATAATAATAATAATAATTTCTACAAAAACAATAGGGACTTCGCAGCGGTCGCTGCTCAGGCCCTAATAATAATAATAATAATAATAATAAAAGTAATAATATTTTCTACAAAAACAATAGGGACCTCGCCGCGGTCGCTGCTCGGGCCCCAATAATAATTTCTACACAAAGTCCATTGTGGTGACCCGCCCCCTTTTAAGTAAATTCAAAATGGCCGACTTCCTGTAAAACCTAGCTCATTGCTCCAAGAGACTTTTTTGTAGGTCTTGGTCTTATACATACAGTGAACCCTCGCTACTTCGCGGTTCACCTTTCGCGGGTTCAGTGCTTCGCGGGTCTAAAAAATATTCGGGGGCATTGTAGTTTCGCCGAGCGGCACGACGGGGCGCTGGAGCGGTTAGACGGCCGGCGTGCGCCGAAGAAGAGCGTGGGCGAAGAGGAGAGTGGACGAAGAAGAGCACGTTCCCCCGGACACGATCGGTGGCGACGTTTCGCGCGGTTCGGACCGTACCCGAGCTCCGGCCGGCGTGCGTGGCAGTTAAGCCGTAGAGGAGCACCTTCCCCGGGCACGGGCGGTTCCAAGCGGCCCCTAAGTTTAACCGAATGGAAGCTCCGGAGGAGGAGGGCATGCTCGCGTCACAGTAAGCCGAAGAGGAGCACCTTCCCCGGGCACGGGCGGTGCCAAGCGGCCCCTAAGTTTAACCGAATGGAATCTCCGGGGGAGGAGGACGGGCGTGTGTCACAGTTAAGCCAAATTGGAGCACCTCTTCTGCCCGGGCACGAGCGGAGCGCGAGGCTGTCAGTTATGAATGAATAAATGAATAAATAAATAAAGAATGCCACCTTTCATTTCACAGGGCACACCGGACGGCGTACCAGCAGGTAAAAGTCGGAGTAATTAAATAAATACAAAAAGAATGGCTGGGGAATAAAAAAATAATACGTTTTAATAATAATTTGGTTTTTTTGTTATAACATGAATTTCACTCTCTCTCTCCCCGTATATATATATATATATATATATATATATATATATATATATATATATATATATATATATATATATATATATATATATATATATATATATATTTATTGTATATATTGTATATTTTTTTTAAGCATTTTTTAAGGTGCGCCGCTACTTCGCGGATTTTCAGTTTTCGCGGGTGGTCTCGGTCCCCATTAACCGCGATAACCGAGGGTTCACTGTACTCCATTAAATTTACAAAAAGCGAGGTGAAACACTCAACCAGAGCTGCTTTTTTTTAACATTTCTCGAGGGCCATGGCGAGCCATTTCAAAAAAGCTGCACAACTAACGTATAAAATATTGATAAATTTGCTCGGCCTGATGTGTGTGTAAAGTTTTACGAGTTGTCGTTCATATTTAGAACCTCATATTCAGCTTTGTTTTATTGCCGAACAGTGCAATGCCACTCCCACAACTTTCACGAAAAATCACAAATTTCGTATTGTGACATCCTCATGGCCGAAACAGTCATCCGAGCATATATGAGGGCGACCTTGTTGAGTTGCACGGAGAAAAACATCCAAGAAAATAACTTGTATTAGCTTTTACCAGTTGGTGGCGCTACTACTACAATGTAAAATAAGTTGGTAGATGTCTTCAGGGCTGAAGTATCCTCAAATGTGTACAACTTCGAGAAGATAGGATCATCTGAGTCATGTTGCCGGAGCTTTTGTTGCCACAGAGTACAATCGGACTTTTCAGCACCTTAATAGCCACGCCTTTTGCCAAAACGTCACAAAATTCGGCAGAGAGTAAGATCATTGTCTTGAGTCTTTTCTGACTAATTTTCAGTCGGATTCGTCAAAAGGGCACCGTGCAGTACGTGAAAATTAAAATAAAAAAAAAATTTTTATTCCACTTGGCGGCACTGTGTGTATAACAAAATAATAACATTAAGATGTCTTCAGGTCGGGACGTTTTATTTACAGGTGAAGGTTTGGATTTTTAGGAGCATGTGCAGGGGAGTTATTAAGCATTCATTTATTTGTATTAGGTTCATTTTGTCTTCTTATTATTGATATTTGACTGATTCATTAAAAGCAGACAATTATGTTTTAGGTTAATTTTTTACCTGACATGTTTCGGCGAGTCTTTCGCCTTCTTCAGAGTGTCGCATGATGGTGTCTTGAGACCCGTCTTTATCAGCTGATGTTCCATGAGGGTGTGACTTACCTGTCAAAAAAATGAAAAAATCAGAGCAGTAAAAGAACAAGCACAACATGAACATTACAAATCAGCAATCACTGACCACTGCAAAAGGGAAAACCACATCATGGACCGGGAGAAGGGCAGGGTCATCCGCACAGAAGAGAACAAACAACAGCGCTGGATCAGAGAGGCCATTGAGATCTGCAAGCGAGGCATAAAAACCATGAACAGAGACAAGGGAGCCTTCATCCTCTCTACCACCTGGACCAGCATCTTGGCGGAGTGAACGGACAGCGGGGGGCGTGACTTGCCTTCATTCTTGTGACAGGTAAGTCACGCCCTCATGGAACATCAGCTGATAAAGACGGGTCACAAGACAGCATCATGTGACACTCTGAAGAAGGCGAAAGACTTTTGTATTGTGACATGCTCAAGGCCTAAACACTCATCCGAGCAAATATAAGGTAGATTTTGTTCACCTGCCCGGAGAAAAACATCAACGAAAATAATTTGTATTTGTTTTAACCAGTTGGTGGCGCTACCACTGCGATCAAAAATAAGTTGGCAGCCGTCTTCAGGGCCTGAATATCCTCAAATGTGAAAGATTTCCAGAAGATGGATCATCTGAATCATTTTGCAGGAACTTTTGTTGCCACGGAGAATAATCAGACTCTGCGGCACCGTAATAGCCACGCCCTTTGAAGGAAAGTCATAAAAATAGGGATAGAGTAAGATCAATGTCTTGAGTCTTTTCTAGCCAATTTTCAATCGGATTCGTTAAAAGGGCACCATGCAGTACGTCAAAATGTAAAAAATGATATTGATTGGCGCAAGGTGTATAACTGAATATAAACATATAGATGTCTTCAGGTACAGACTCTTTATGTACATGTGAAGTTTTGGATTTTTAGCAGCATGTGCAGGAGAGTTATTAAGCATTTTGTCCATTGGGGCGAAGGAAATCTTAAGTGAAAACTTTGAAGCCCCGCCCCCGTCATATAGTATTTCGGAAACAAAAACTTTTAGCCCCAGTGTTTGTCCCAGGTCTTCAGATGCTACAGACAGAATTTTAAGGCAATCAGATGAAGCCTTTAGGATCAGGGTGCAAAAGAATGACCCCTGTAAACATGCAAAAAAGGGCAAAAGTCGGACTTTCAAAAATTCATAACTCACTTCCTGTTCATATTAGACGTTAAAATATCAAATTTTTCGCCATGCCCGATGAGACTGCCAAGTTTGGTTAGTTTTTGTGCATGTTTCGGGGGTCAAAAATGCGATCGAACAATCGGAAAAATAATAATAATAATAATTTCTACAAAAACAATAGGGACTTCGCAGCGGTCGCTGCTCAGGCCCTAATAATAATAATAATAATAATAATAAAAGTAATAATGTTTTCTACAAAAACAATAGGGACCTCGCCGCGGTCGGTGCTCGGGCCCCAATAATAATTTCTACACAAAGTCCATTGTGGTGACCCGCCCCCTTTTAAGTAAATTCAAAATGGCCGACTTCCTGTAAAACCTAGCTCATTGCTCCAAGAGACTTTTTTGTAGGTCTTGGTCTTATACATACAGTGAACCCTCGCTACTTCGCGGTTCACCTTTCGCGGGTTCAGTGCTTCGCGGGTCTAAAAAATATTCGGGGGCATTGTAGTTTCGCCGAGCGGCACGACGGGGCGCTGGAGCGGTTAGACGGCCGCCGTGCGCCGAAGAAGAGCGTGGGCGAAGAGGAGAGTGGACGAAGAAGAGCACGTTCCCCCGGACACGATCGGTGGCGACGTTTCGCGCGGTTCGGACCGTACCAGAGCTCCGGCCGGCGTGCGTGGCAGTTAAGCTGTAGAGGAGCACCTTCCCCGGGCACGGGCGGTTCCAAGCGGCCCCTAAGTTTAACCGAATGGAAGCTCCGGAGGAGGAGGGCATGCTCGCGTCACAGTAAGCCGAAGAGGAGCACCTTCCCCGGGCACGGGCGGTTCCAAGCGGCCCCTAAGTTTAACTGAATGGAAGCTCCGGAGGAGGAGGGCATTCTCGCGTCACAGTAAGCCGAAGAGGAGCACCTTCCCCGGGCACGGGCGGTGCCAAGCGGCCCCTAAGTTTAACCGAATGGAAGTTCCGGGGGAGGAGGGCGGGCGTGTGTCACAGTTAAGCCGAATTGGAGCACCTCTTCCGCCCGGGCACGAGCGGAGCGCGAGGCTGTCAGTGATGAATGAATAAATGAATAAATAAATAAAGAATGCCACCTTTCATTTCACAGGGCACACCGGACGGCGTACCAGCAGGTAAAAGTCGGAGTAATTAAATAAATACAAAAAGAATGGCTGGGGAATAAAAAAATAATACGTTTTAATAATAATTTGGTTTTTTTGTTATAACATGAATTTCACTCTCTCTCTCCCCGTATATATATATATATATATATATATATATATATATATATATATATATATATATATATATATTTATTATATATATTGTATATTTTTTTTAAGCATTTTTGAAGGTGCGCCGCTACTTCGCGGATTTTCAGTTTTCGCGGGTGGTCTCGGTCCCCATTAACCGCGATAACCGAGGGTTCACTGTACTCCATAAAATTTACAAAAAGCGAGGTGAAACACTCAATCAGGGCTGCTTTTTTGAACATTTCTCAAGGGCCATGGCGAGCCATTTAAAAAAAGCTGCACAACTAACGTATAAAATATTGATAAATTTGCTCGGCCTGATGTGTGTGTAAAGTTTCACGAGTTGTCGTTCATATTTAGAACCTCATAATCAGCGTTGTTTTATTGCCGAACAGTGCAATGCCACTCCCACAACTTTTCACGAAAAAGGACTAATTTCGTATTGTGACATCCTCATGGCCGAAACAGTCATCCGAGCATATATGAGGGCGACCTTGTTGAGTTGCACGGAGAAAAACATCCAAGAAAATAACTTGTATTAGCTTTTACCAGTTGGTGGCGCTACTACTACGATGAAAAATAAGTCGGTAGATGTCTTCAGGGCTGAAGTATCCTCAAATGTGTACAACTTCGAGAAGATAGGATCATCTGAGTCATGTTGCCGGAGCTTTTGTTGCCACAGAGTACAATCGGACTTTTCAGCACCGTAATAGCCACGCCTTTTGCCAAAACGTCACAAAATTCGGCAGAGAGTAAGATCATTGTCTTGAGTCTTTTCTGACTAATTTTCAGTCGGATTCGTCAAAAGGGCACCGTGCAGTACGTGAAAATTAAAATAAAAACAAATTTTTGATTCCACTTGGCGGCGCTGTGTGTATAACAAAATAATAACATTAAGATGTCTTCAGGTCGGGACGTTTTATTTACAGGTGAAGGTTTGGATTTTTAGGAGCATGTGCAGGGGAGTTATTAAGCATTCATTTATTTGTATTAGGTTCATTTTGTCTTCTTATTATTGATATTTGACTGATTCATTAAAAGCAGACAATTATGTTTTAGGTTAATTTTTTACCTGACATGTTTCGGCGAGTCTTTTGCCTTCTTCAGAGTGTCGCATGATGGTGTCTTGAGACCCGTCTTTATCAGCTGATGTTCCATGAGGGTGTGACTTACCTGTCAAAAAAATTAAAAAATCAGAGCAGTAAAAGAACAAGCACAACATGAACATTACAAATCAGCAATCACTGACCGCTGCAAAAGGGAAAACCACATCATGGACCGGGAGAAGGGCAGGGTCATCCGCACCGAAGAGAATAAACAACAGCGCTGGATCAGAGAGGCCATTGAGATCTGCAAGCGAGGCATAAAAACCATGAACAGAGACAAGGGAGCCTTCATCCTCTCTACCACCTGGAGCAGCATTTTGGCGGAGTGAACGGACAGCGGGGGGCGTGACTTGCCTTCATTCTTGTGACAGGTAAGTCACGCCCTCATGGAACATCAGCTGATAAAGACGGGCCACAAGACACCATCATGTGACACTCTGAAGAAGGCGAAAGACTTTCGTATTGTGACATCCTCAAGGCCTAAACACTCATCCGAGCAAATGTAAGGTAGATTTTGTTAACCTGCCCGGAGAAAAAAATCAACGAAAATAATTTGTATTTGTTTTAACCAGTTGGTGGCGCTACCACTGCGATCAAAAATAAGTTGGCAGCCGTCTTCAGGGCCTGAATATCCTCAAATGTGAAAAATTTCGAGAAGATGGATCATCTGAATCATTTTGCAGGAACTTTTGTTGCCACGGAGAATAATCAGACTCTGCGGCACCGTAATAGCCACGCCCTTCGAAGGAAAGTCACAAAAATAGGGATAGAGTAAGATCAATGTCTTGAGTCTTTTCTAGCCAATTTTCAATCAGATTCGTTAAAAGGGCACCGTGCAGTACGTCAAAATGTAAAAAATGATATTGATTGGCGCAAGGTGTATAACTGAATATAAACATATAGATGTCTTCAGGTACAGACTCTTTATGTACATGTGAAGTTTTGGATTTTTAGCAGCATGTGCAGGAGAGTTATTAAGCATTTTGTCCATTGCGGCGAAGGAAATCTTAAGTGAAAACTTTGATGCCCCGCCCCCGTCATATAGTATTTCGGAAACAAAAAATATTAGCCCCAGTGTTTGTCCCAGGTCTTCAGAAGCTACAGACAGAATTTTAAGGCAATCAGATGAAGCCTTTAGGATCAGGGTGCAAAAGAATGACCCCTGTAAACATGCAAAAAAGGGCAAAAGTCGGACTTTCAAAAATTCATAACTCACTTCTTGTTCATATTAGACATTAAAATATCAAATTTTTCGCCATGCCCGATGAGACTGCCAACTTTGGTGAGTTTTTGTGCATGTTTCGGGGGTCAAAAATGCGATCGAACAATCGGAAAAATAATAATAATAATAATTTCTACAAAAACAATAGGGACTTCGCAGCGGTCGCTGCTCAGGCCCTAATAATAATAATAATAATTATAATAAAAGTAATAATATTTTCTACAAAAACAATAGGGACCTCGCCGCGGTCGCTGCTCGGGCCCCAATAATAATTTCTACACAAAGTCCATTGTGGTGACCCGCCCCCTTTTAAGTAAATTCAAAATGGCCGACTTCCTGTAAAACCTAGCTCATTGCTCCAAGAGACTTTTTTGTAGGTCTTGGTCTTATACATACAGTGAACCCTCGCTACTTCGCGGTTCACCTTTCGCGGGTTCAGTGCTTCGCGGGTCTAAAAAATATTCGGGGGCATTGTAGTTTCGCCGAGCGGCACGACGGGGCGCTGGAGCGGTTAGACGGCCGGCGTGCGCCGAAGAAGAGCGTGGGCGAAGAGGAGAGTGGACGAAGAAGAGCACGTTCCCCCGGACACGATCGGTGGCGACGTTTCGCGCGGTTCGGACCGTACCAGAGCTCCGGCCAGCGTGCGTGGCAGTTAAGCCGTAGAGGAGCACCTTCCCCGGGCACGGGCGGTGCCAAGCGGCCCCTAAGTTTAACCGAATGGAAGCTCCGGAGGAGGAGGGCATGCTCGCGTCACAGTAAGCCGAAGAGGAGCACCTTCCCCGGGCACGGGCGGTTCCAAGCGGCCCCTAAGTTTAACCGAATGGAAGCTCCGGAGGAGGAGGGCATGCTCGCGTCACAGTAAGCCGAAGAGGAGCACCTTCCCCGGGCACGGGCGGTTCCAAGCGGCCCCTAAGTTTAACCGAATGGAAGCTCCGGAGGAGGAGGGCATGCTCGCGTCACAGTAAGCCGAAGAGGAGCACCTTCCCCGGGCACGGGCGGTGCCAAGCGGCCCCTAAGTTTAACCGAATGGAAGCTCCGGGGGAGGAGGACGGGCGTGTGTCACAGTTAAGCCAAATTGGAGCACCTCTTCTGCCCGGGCACGAGCGGAGCGCGAGGCTGTCAGTTATGAATGAATAAATGAATAAATAAATAAAGAATGCCACCTTTCATTTCACAGGGCACACCGGACGGCGTACCAGCAGGTAAAAGTCGGAGTAATTAAATAAATACAAAAAGAATGGCTGGGGAATAAAAAAATAATACGTTTTAATAATAATTTGGTTTTTTTGTTATAACATGAATTTCACTCTCTCTCTCCCCGTATATATATTTATATATATATATATATATATATATATATATATATATTTATATATTTATTATATATATTGTATATTTTTTTTAAGCATTTTTGAAGGTGCGCCGCTACTTCGCGGATTTTCAGTTTTCGCGGGTGGTCTCGGTCCCCATTAACCGCGATAACCGAGGGTTCACTGTACTCCATAAAATTTACAAAAAGCGAGGTGAAACACTCAACCAGAGCTGCTTTTTTTTAACATTTCTCGAGGGCCATGGCGAGCCATTTCAAAAAAGCTGCACAACTAACTTATAAAATATTGATAAATTTGCTCGGCCTGATGTGTGTGTAAAGTTTTACGAGTTGTCGTTCATATTTAGAACCTCATAATCAGCTTTGTTTTATTGCCGAACAGTGCAATGCCACTCCCACAACTTTTCACGAAAAATCACGAATTTCGTATTGTGACATCCTCATGGCCGAAACAGTCATCCGAGCATATATGAGGGCGACCTTGTTGAGTTGCACGGAGAAAAACATCCAAGAAAATAACTTGTATTAGCTTTTACCAGTTGGTGGCGCTACTACTACGATGTAAAATAAGTTGGTAGATGTCTTCAGGGCTGAAGTATCCTCAAATGTGTACAACTTCGAGAAGATAGGATCATCTGAGTCATGTTGCCGGAGCTTTTGTTGCCACAAAGTACAATCGGACTTTTCAGCACCTTAATAGCCACGCCTTTTGCCAAAACGTCACAAAATTCGGCAGAGAGTAAGATCATTGTCTTGAGTCTTTTCTGACTAATTTTCAGTCGGATTCGTCAAAAGGGCACCGTGCAGTACGTGAAAATTAAAATAAAAACAAATTTTTGATTCCACTTGGCGGCACTGTGTGTATAACAAAATAATAGCATTAAGATGTCTTCAGGTCGGGACGTTTTATTTACAGGTGAAGGTTTGGATTTTTAGGAGCATGTGCAGGGGAGTTATTAAGCATTCATTTATTTGTATTAGGTTCATTTTGTCTTCTTATTATTGATATTTGACTGATTCATTAAAAGCAGACAATTATGTTTTAGGTTAATTTTTTACCTGACATGTTTCGGCGAGTCTTTCGCCTTCTTCAGAGTGTCGCATGATGGTGTCTTGAGACCCGTCTTTATCAGCTGATGTTCCATGAGGGTGTGACTTACCTGTCAAAAAAATGAAAAATCAGAGCAGTAAAAGAACAAGCACAACATGAACATTACAAATCAGCAATCACTGACCACTGCAAAAGGGAAAACCACATCATGGACCGGGAGAAGGGCAGGGTCATCCGCACCGAAGAGAACAAACAACAGCGCTGGATCAGAGAGGCCATTGAGATCTGCAAGCGAGGCATAAAAACCATGAACAGAGACAAGGGAGCCTTCATCCTCTCTACCACCTGGAGCAGCATTTTGGCGGAGTGAACGGACAGCGGGGGCGTGACTTGCCTTCGTTCTTGTGACAGGTAAGTCACGCCCTCATGGAACATCAGCTGATAAAGACGGGCCACAAGACACCATCATGTGACACTCTGAAGAAGGCAAAAGACTTTCGTATTGTGACATCCTCAAGGCCTAAACACTCATCCGAGCAAATGTAAGGTAGATTTTGTTAACCTGCCCGGAGAAAAAAATCAACGAAAATAATTTGTATTTGTTTTAACCAGTTGGTGGCGCTACCACTGCGATCAAAAATAAGTTGGCAGCCGTCTTCAGGGCCTGAATATCCTCAAATGTGAAAAATTTCGAGAAGATGGATCATCTGAATCATTTTGCAGGAACTTTTGTTGCCACGGAGAATAATCAGACTCTGCGGCACCGTAATAGCCACGCCCTTCGAAGGAAAGTCACAAAAATAGGGATAGAGTAAGATCAATGTCTTGAGTCTTTTCTAGCCAATTTTCAATCAGATTCGTTAAAAGGGCACCGTGCAGTACGTCAAAATGTAAAAAATGATATTGATTGGCGCAAGGTGTATAACTGAATATAAACATATAGATGTCTTCAGGTACAGACTCTTTATGTACATGAATAGAATAGAAATAGAAATCCCTTTATTGTCATTGTACACAAGTGTGCAACGAGATTAGAGGGCTCCCCTCTCCAGTGCAATACAACTGTAATACAGACAAATATATAAATTAGATGAATAAATAAGAATGGAATAAGAAGTTTTGGATTTTTAGCAGCATGTGCAGGAGAGTTATTAAGCATTTTGTCCATTGCGGCGAAGGAAATCTTAAGTGAAAACTTTGATGCCCCGCCCCCGTCATATAGTATTTCGGAAACAAAAAATTTTAGCCCCAGTGTTTGTGCCAGGTCTTCAGATGCTCCAGACAGAACTTTAAGGCAATCAGATGAAGCCTTTAGGATCAAGGTGCAAAAGAATGACCCCTGTAAACATGCAAAAAAGGGCAAAAGTCGGACTTTCAAAAATTCATAACTCACTTCCTGTTCATATTAGACGTTAAAAAATATCAAATTTTTCGCCATGCCCGATGAGACTGCCAAGTTTGGTGAGTTTTTGTGCATGTTTCGGGGGTCAAAAATGCGATCGAACAATCGGAAAAATAATAATAATAATAATTTCTACAAAAACAATAGGGACTTCGCAGCGGTCGCTGCTCAGGCCCTAATAATAATAATAATAATAATAATAATAAAAGTAATAATAATTTCTACAAAAACAATAGGGACCTCGCCGCGGTCGCTGCTCGGGCCCCAATAATAATTTCTACACAAAGTCCATTGTGGAGACCCGCCCCCTTTTAAGTAAATTCAAAATGGCCGACTTCCTGTAAAACCTAGCTCATTGCTCCAAGAGACTTTTTTGTAGGTCTTGGTCTTATACATACAGTGAACCCTCGCTACTTCGAGGTTCACCTTTCGCGGGTTCAGTGCTTCGCGGGTCTAAAAAATATTCGGGGGCATTGTAGTTTCGCCGAGCGGCACGACGGGGCGCTGGAGCGGTTAGACGGCCGGCGGGCGCCGAAGAAGAGCGTGGGCGAAGAGGAGAGTGGACGAAGAAGAGCACGTTCCCCCGGACACGATCGGTGGCGACGTTTCGCGCGGTTCGGACCGTACCAGAGCTCCGGCCGGCGTGCGTGGCAGTTAAGCCGTAGAGGAGCACCTTCCCCGGGCACGGGCGGTTCCAAGCGGCCCCTGAGTTTAACCGAATGGAAGCTCCGGAGGAGGAGGGCATGCTCGCGTCACAGTAAGTCGAAGAGGAGCACCTTCCCCGGGCACGGGCGGTTCCAGGCGGCCCCTAAGTTTAACCGAATGGAAGCTCCGGAGGAGGAGGGCATGCTCGCGTCACAGTAAGCCGAAGAGGAGCACCTTCCCCGGGCACGGGCGGTGCCAAGCGGCCCCTAAGTTTAACCGAATGGAAGCTCCGGGGGAGGAGGGCGGGCGTGTGTCACAGTTAAGCCGAATTGGAGCACCTCTTCTGCCCGGGCACGAGCGGAGCGCGAGGCTGTCAGTTATGAATGAATAAATGTAATAAATAAATAAAGAATGCCACCTTTCATTTCACAGGGCACACCGGACGGCGTACCAGCAGGTAAAAGTCGGAGTAATTAAATAAATACAAAAAGAATGGTTGGGGAATAAAAAAATAATAAGTTTTAATAATAATTTGTTTTTTTTGTTATAACATGAATTTCACTCTCTCTCTCTCTCTCTCCCCCCGTATATATATATATATATATATATATATATATATATATATATATATATTTATATATTTATTATATATATTGTATATTTTTTTAAAGCATTTTTGAAGGTGCGCCGCTACTTCGCGGATTTTCAGTTTTCGCGGATGGTCTCGGTCCCCATTAACCGCGATAACCGAGGGTTCACTGTACTCCATAAAATTTACAAAAAGCGAGGTGAAACACTCAACCAGGGCTGCTTTTTTGAACATTTCTCGAGGGCCATGGTGAGCCATTTCAAAAAAGCTGCACAACTAACGTATAAAATATTGATAAATTTGCTCGGCCTGATGTGTGTGTAAAGTTTCACGAGTTGTTGTTCATATTTAGAACCTCATAATCAGCGTTGTTTTATTGCCGAACAGTGCAATGCCACTCCCACAACTTTTCATGAAAAAGGACAAATTTCGTATTATGACGTCCTCATGGCCCGAAACAGTCATCCGAGCATATATGAGGGCGACCTTGTTGAGTTGCACGGAGAAAAACATCCAAGAAAATAACTTGTATTAGCTATTAGCAGTTGGTGGCGCTACTACTACGATGAAAAATAAGTTGGTAGATGTCTTCAGGGCTTAAGTATCCTCAAATGTGTGCAACTTCGAGAAGATAGGATCATCTGACTCATGTTGCTGGAGCTTTTGTTGCCACAGAGTACAATCGGACTTTTCAGCACCGTAATAGCCACGCCTTTTGCCAAAACGTCACAAAATTCGGCAGAGAGTAAGATCATTGTCTAGAGTCTTTTCTGACTAATTTTCAGTCGGATTCGTCAAAAGGGCACCGTGCAGTGCGTGAAAATTAAAATAAAAAAAATTTTTTGATTCCACTTGGCGGCACTGTGTGTATAACAAAATAATAACATTAAGATGTCTTCAGGTCGGGACGTTTTATTTACAGGTGAAGGTTTGGATTTTTAGGAGCATGTGCAGGGGAGTTATTAAGCATTCATTTATTTGTATTAGGTTCATTTTGTCTTCTTATTATTGATATTTGACTGATTCATTAAAAGCAGACAATTATGTTTTAGGTTAATTTTTTACCTGACATGTTTCGGCGAGTCTTTTGCCTTCTTCAGAGTGTCGCATGATGGTGTCTTGAGACCCGTCTTTATCAGCTGATGTTCCATGAGGGTGTGACTTACCTGTCAAAAAAATTAAAAAATCAGAGCAGTAAAAGAACAAGCACAACATGAACATTACAAATCAGCAATCACTGACCGCTGCAAAAGGGAAAACCACATCATGGACCGGGAGAAGGGCAGGGTCATCCGCACCGAAGAGAATAAACAACAGCGCTGGATCAGAGAGGCCATTGAGATCTGCAAGCGAGGCATAAAAACCATGAACAGAGACAAGGGAGCCTTCATCCTCTCTACCACCTGGAGCAGCATTTTGGCGGAGTGAACGGACAGCGGGGGGCGTGACTTGCCTTCATTCTTGTGACAGGTAAGTCACGCCCTCATGGAACATCAGCTGATAAAGACGGGCCACAAGACACCATCATGTGACACTCTGAAGAAGGCGAAAGACTTTCGTATTGTGACATCCTCAAGGCCTAAACACTCATCCGAGCAAATGTAAGGTAGATTTTGTTAACCTGCCCGGAGAAAAAAATCAACGAAAATAATTTGTATTTGTTTTAACCAGTTGGTGGCGCTACCACTGCGATCAAAAATAAGTTGGCAGCCGTCTTCAGGGCCTGAATATCCTCAAATGTGAAAAATTTCGAGAAGATGGATCATCTGAATCATTTTGCAGGAACTTTTGTTGCCACGGAGAATAATCAGACTCTGCGGCACCGTAATAGCCACGCCCTTCGAAGGAAAGTCACAAAAATAGGGATAGAGTAAGATCAATGTCTTGAGTCTTTTCTAGCCAATTTTCAATCAGATTCGTTAAAAGGGCACCGTGCAGTACGTCAAAATGTAAAAAATGATATTGATTGGCGCAAGGTGTATAACTGAATATAAACATATAGATGTCTTCAGGTACAGACTCTTTATGTACATGTGAAGTTTTGGATTTTTAGCAGCATGTGCAGGAGAGTTATTTCCATTGCGGCGAAGGAAATCTTAAGTGAAAACTTTGATGCCCCGCCCCCGTCATATAGTATTTCGGAAACAAAAAATATTAGCCCCAGTGTTTGTCCCAGGTCTTCAGAAGCTACAGACAGAATTTTAAGGCAATCAGATGAAGCCTTTAGGATCAGGGTGCAAAAGAATGACCCCTGTAAACATGCAAAAAAGGGCAAAAGTCGGACTTTCAAAAATTCATAACTCACTTCTTGTTCATATTAGACATTAAAATATCAAATTTTTCGCCATGCCCGATGAGACTGCCAACTTTGGTGAGTTTTTGTGCATGTTTCGGGGGTCAAAAATGCGATCGAACAATCGGAAAAATAATAATAATAATAATTTCTACAAAAACAATAGGGACTTCGCAGCGGTCGCTGCTCAGGCCCTAATAATAATAATAATAATTATAATAAAAGTAATAATATTTTCTACAAAAACAATAGGGACCTCGCCGCGGTCGCTGCTCGGGCCCCAATAATAATTTCTACACAAAGTCCATTGTGGTGACCCGCCCCCTTTTAAGTAAATTCAAAATGGCCGACTTCCTGTAAAACCTAGCTCATTGCTCCAAGAGACTTTTTTGTAGGTCTTGGTCTTATACATACAGTGAACCCTCGCTACTTCGCGGTTCACCTTTCGCGGGTTCTGCTTCGCGGGTCTAAAAAATATTCGGGGGCATTGTAGTTTCGCCGAGCGGCACGACGGGGCGCTGGAGCGGTTAGACGGCCGGCGTGCGCCGAAGAAGAGCGTGGGCGAAGAGGAGAGTGGACGAAGAAGAGCACGTTCCCCCGGACACGATCGGTGGCGACGTTTCGCGCGGTTCGGACCGTACCAGAGCTCCGGCCAGCGTGCGTGGCAGTTAAGCCGTAGAGGAGCACCTTCCCCGGGCACGGGCGGTGCCAAGCGGCCCCTAAGTTTAACCGAATGGAAGCTCCGGAGGAGGAGGGCATGCTCGCGTCACAGTAAGCCGAAGAGGAGCACCTTCCCCGGGCACGGGCGGTTCCAAGCGGCCCCTAAGTTTAACCGAATGGAAGCTCCGGAGGAGGAGGGCATGCTCGCGTCACAGTAAGCCGAAGAGGAGCACCTTCCCCGGGCACGGGCGGTTCCAAGCGGCCCCTAAGTTTAACCGAATGGAAGCTCCGGAGGAGGAGGGCATGCTCGCGTCACAGTAAGCCGAAGAGGAGCACCTTCCCCGGGCACGGGCGGTGCCAAGCGGCCCCTAAGTTTAACCGAATGGAAGCTCCGGGGGAGGAGGACGGGCGTGTGTCACAGTTAAGCCAAATTGGAGCACCTCTTCTGCCCGGGCACGAGCGGAGCGCGAGGCTGTCAGTTATGAATGAATAAATGAATAAATAAATAAAGAATGCCACCTTTCATTTCACAGGGCACACCGGACGGCGTACCAGCAGGTAAAAGTCGGAGTAATTAAATAAATACAAAAAGAATGGCTGGGGAATAAAAAAATAATACGTTTTAATAATAATTTGGTTTTTTTGTTATAACATGAATTTCACTCTCTCTCTCCCCGTATATATATTTATATATATATATATATATATATATATATATATATATATTTATATATTTATTATATATATTGTATATTTTTTTTAAGCATTTTTGAAGGTGCGCCGCTACTTCGCGGATTTTCAGTTTTCGCGGGTGGTCTCGGTCCCCATTAACCGCGATAACCGAGGGTTCACTGTACTCCATAAAATTTACAAAAAGCGAGGTGAAACACTCAACCAGAGCTGCTTTTTTTTAACATTTCTCGAGGGCCATGGCGAGCCATTTCAAAAAAGCTGCACAACTAACTTATAAAATATTGATAAATTTGCTCGGCCTGATGTGTGTGTAAAGTTTTACGAGTTGTCGTTCATATTTAGAACCTCATAATCAGCTTTGTTTTATTGCCGAACAGTGCAATGCCACTCCCACAACTTTTCACGAAAAATCACGAATTTCGTATTGTGACATCCTCATGGCCGAAACAGTCATCCGAGCATATATGAGGGCGACCTTGTTGAGTTGCACGGAGAAAAACATCCAAGAAAATAACTTGTATTAGCTTTTACCAGTTGGTGGCGCTACTACTACGATGTAAAATAAGTTGGTAGATGTCTTCAGGGCTGAAGTATCCTCAAATGTGTACAACTTCGAGAAGATAGGATCATCTGAGTCATGTTGCCGGAGCTTTTGTTGCCACAAAGTACAATCGGACTTTTCAGCACCTTAATAGCCACGCCTTTTGCCAAAACGTCACAAAATTCGGCAGAGAGTAAGATCATTGTCTTGAGTCTTTTCTGACTAATTTTCAGTCGGATTCGTCAAAAGGGCACCGTGCAGTACGTGAAAATTAAAATAAAAACAAATTTTTGATTCCACTTGGCGGCACTGTGTGTATAACAAAATAATAGCATTAAGATGTCTTCAGGTCGGGACGTTTTATTTACAGGTGAAGGTTTGGATTTTTAGGAGCATGTGCAGGGGAGTTATTAAGCATTCATTTATTTGTATTAGGTTCATTTTGTCTTCTTATTATTGATATTTGACTGATTCATTAAAAGCAGACAATTATGTTTTAGGTTAATTTTTTACCTGACATGTTTCGGCGAGTCTTTCGCCTTCTTCAGAGTGTCGCATGATGGTGTCTTGAGACCCGTCTTTATCAGCTGATGTTCCATGAGGGTGTGACTTACCTGTCAAAAAAATGAAAAATCAGAGCAGTAAAAGAACAAGCACAACATGAACATTACAAATCAGCAATCACTGACCACTGCAAAAGGGAAAACCACATCATGGACCGGGAGAAGGGCAGGGTCATCCGCACCGAAGAGAACAAACAACAGCGCTGGATCAGAGAGGCCATTGAGATCTGCAAGCGAGGCATAAAAACCATGAACAGAGACAAGGGAGCCTTCATCCTCTCTACCACCTGGAGCAGCATTTTGGCGGAGTGAACGGACAGCGGGGGCGTGACTTGCCTTCGTTCTTGTGACAGGTAAGTCACGCCCTCATGGAACATCAGCTGATAAAGACGGGCCACAAGACACCATCATGTGACACTCTGAAGAAGGCAAAAGACTTTCGTATTGTGACATCCTCAAGGCCTAAACACTCATCCGAGCAAATGTAAGGTAGATTTTGTTAACCTGCCCGGAGAAAAAAATCAACGAAAATAATTTGTATTTGTTTTAACCAGTTGGTGGCGCTACCACTGCGATCAAAAATAAGTTGGCAGCCGTCTTCAGGGCCTGAATATCCTCAAATGTGAAAAATTTCGAGAAGATGGATCATCTGAATCATTTTGCAGGAACTTTTGTTGCCACGGAGAATAATCAGACTCTGCGGCACCGTAATAGCCACGCCCTTCGAAGGAAAGTCACAAAAATAGGGATAGAGTAAGATCAATGTCTTGAGTCTTTTCTAGCCAATTTTCAATCAGATTCGTTAAAAGGGCACCGTGCAGTACGTCAAAATGTAAAAAATGATATTGATTGGCGCAAGGTGTATAACTGAATATAAACATATAGATGTCTTCAGGTACAGACTCTTTATGTACATGAATAGAATAGAAATAGAAATCCCTTTATTGTCATTGTACACAAGTGTGCAACGAGATTAGAGGGCTCCCCTCTCCAGTGCAATACAACTGTAATACAGACAAATATATAAATTAGATGAATAAATAAGAATGGAATAAGAAGTTTTGGATTTTTAGCAGCATGTGCAGGAGAGTTATTAAGCATTTTGTCCATTGCGGCGAAGGAAATCTTAAGTGAAAACTTTGATGCCCCGCCCCCGTCATATAGTATTTCGGAAACAAAAAATTTTAGCCCCAGTGTTTGTGCCAGGTCTTCAGATGCTCCAGACAGAACTTTAAGGCAATCAGATGAAGCCTTTAGGATCAAGGTGCAAAAGAATGACCCCTGTAAACATGCAAAAAAGGGCAAAAGTCGGACTTTCAAAAATTCATAACTCACTTCCTGTTCATATTAGACGTTAAAAAATATCAAATTTTTCGCCATGCCCGATGAGACTGCCAAGTTTGGTGAGTTTTTGTGCATGTTTCGGGGGTCAAAAATGCGATCGAACAATCGGAAAAATAATAATAATAATAATTTCTACAAAAACAATAGGGACTTCGCAGCGGTCGCTGCTCAGGCCCTAATAATAATAATAATAATAATAATAATAAAAGTAATAATAATTTCTACAAAAACAATAGGGACCTCGCCGCGGTCGCTGCTCGGGCCCCAATAATAATTTCTACACAAAGTCCATTGTGGAGACCCGCCCCCTTTTAAGTAAATTCAAAATGGCCGACTTCCTGTAAAACCTAGCTCATTGCTCCAAGAGACTTTTTTGTAGGTCTTGGTCTTATACATACAGTGAACCCTCGCTACTTCGAGGTTCACCTTTCGCGGGTTCAGTGCTTCGCGGGTCTAAAAAATATTCGGGGGCATTGTAGTTTCGCCGAGCGGCACGACGGGGCGCTGGAGCGGTTAGACGGCCGGCGGGCGCCGAAGAAGAGCGTGGGCGAAGAGGAGAGTGGACGAAGAAGAGCACGTTCCCCCGGACACGATCGGTGGCGACATTTCGCGCGGTTCGGACCGTACCAGAGCTCCGGCCGGCGTGCGTGGCAGTTAAGCCGTAGAGGAGCACCTTCCCCGGGCACGGGCGGTTCCAAGCGGCCCCTGAGTTTAACCGAATGGAAGCTCCGGAGGAGGAGGGCATGCTCGCGTCACAGTAAGTCGAAGAGGAGCACCTTCCCCGGGCACGGGCGGTTCCAGGCGGCCCCTAAGTTTAACCGAATGGAAGCTCCGGAGGAGGAGGGCATGCTCGCGTCACAGTAAGCCGAAGAGGAGCACCTTCCCCGGGCACGGGCGGTGCCAAGCGGCCCCTAAGTTTAACCGAATGGAAGCTCCGGGGGAGGAGGGCGGGCGTGTGTCACAGTTAAGCCGAATTGGAGCACCTCTTCTGCCCGGGCACGAGCGGAGCGCGAGGCTGTCAGTTATGAATGAATAAATGTAATAAATAAATAAAGAATGCCACCTTTCATTTCACAGGGCACACCGGACGGCGTACCAGCAGGTAAAAGTCGGAGTAATTAAATAAATACAAAAAGAATGGTTGGGGAATAAAAAAATAATAAGTTTTAATAATAATTTGTTTTTTTTGTTATAACATGAATTTCACTCTCTCTCTCTCTCTCTCCCCCCGTATATATATATATATATATATATATATATATATATATATATATATATATATTTATATATTATTATATATATTGTATATTTTTTTAAAGCATTTTTGAAGGTGCGCCGCTACTTCGCGGATTTTCAGTTTTCGCGGATGGTCTCGGTCCCCATTAACCGCGATAACCGAGGGTTCACTGTACTCCATAAAATTTACAAAAAGCGAGGTGAAACACTCAACCAGGGCTGCTTTTTTGAACATTTCTCGAGGGCCATGGTGAGCCATTTCAAAAAAGCTGCACAACTAACGTATAAAATATTGATAAATTTGCTCGGCCTGATGTGTGTGTAAAGTTTCACGAGTTGTTGTTCATATTTAGAACCTCATAATCAGCGTTGTTTTATTGCCGAACAGTGCAATGCCACTCCCACAACTTTTCATGAAAAAGGACAAATTTCGTATTATGACGTCCTCATGGCCCGAAACAGTCATCCGAGCATATATGAGGGCGACCTTGTTGAGTTGCACGGAGAAAAACATCCAAGAAAATAACTTGTATTAGCTATTAGCAGTTGGTGGCGCTACTACTACGATGAAAAATAAGTTGGTAGATGTCTTCAGGGCTTAAGTATCCTCAAATGTGTGCAACTTCGAGAAGATAGGATCATCTGACTCATGTTGCTGGAGCTTTTGTTGCCACAGAGTACAATCGGACTTTTCAGCACCGTAATAGCCACGCCTTTTGCCAAAACGTCACAAAATTCGGCAGAGAGTAAGATCATTGTCTAGAGTCTTTTCTGACTAATTTTCAGTCGGATTCGTCAAAAGGGCACCGTGCAGTGCGTGAAAATTAAAATAAAAAAAATTTTTTGATTCCACTTGGCGGCACTGTGTGTATAACAAAATAATAACATTAAGATGTCTTCAGGTCGGGACGTTTTATTTACAGGTGAAGGTTTGGATTTTTAGGAGCATGTGCAGGGGAGTTATTAAGCATTCATTTATTTGTATTAGGTTCATTTTGTCTTCTTATTATTGATATTTGACTGATTCATTAAAAGCAGACAATTATGTTTTAGGATAATTTTTTACCTGACATGTTTCGGCGAGTCTTTCGCCTTCTTCAGAGTGTCGCATGATGGTGTCTTGAGCTGATGTTCCATGAGGGTGTGGCTTACCTGTCAAAAAAATGAAAAAAATCAGAGCAGTAAAAGAACAAGCACAACATGAACATTACAAATCAGCAATCACTGACCACTGCAAAAGGGAAAACCACATCATGGACCGGGAGAAGGGCAGGGTCATCCGCACAGAAGAGAACAAACAACAGCGCTGGACCAGAGAGGCCATTGAGATCTGCAAGCGAGGCATAAAAACCATGAACAGAGACAAGGGAGCCTTCATCCTCTCTACCACCTGGACCAGCATCTTGGCGGAGTGAACGGACAGCGGGGGGCGTGACTTGCCTTCATTCTTGTGACAGGTAAGTCACGCCCTCATGGAACATCAGCTGATAAAGACGGGTCACAAGACACCATCATGTGACACTCTGAAGAAGGCGAAAGACTTTTGTATTGTGACATGCTCAAGGCCTAAACACTCATCCGAGCAAATATAAGGTAGTTTTTTTTAACCTGCCCGGAGAAAAACATCAACGAAAATAATTTGTATTTGTTTTAACCAGTTGGTGGCGCTACCACTGCGATCAAAAATAAGTTGGCAGCCGTCTTCAGGGCCTGAATATCCTCAAATGTGAAAAATTTCGAGAAGATGGATCATCTGAATCATTTTGCAGGAACTTTTGTTGCCACGGAGAATAATCAGACTCTGCGGCACCATAATAGCCACGCCCTTCGAAGGAAAGTCACAAAAATAGGGATAGAGTAAGATCAATGTCTTGAGTCTTTTCTAGACAATTTTCAATCAGATTCGTTAAAAGGGCACCGTGCAGTACGTCAAAATGTAAAAAATGATATTGATTGGCGCAAGGTGTATAACTGAATATAAACATATAGATGTCTTCAGGTACAGACTCTTTATGTACATGTGAAGTTTTGGATTTTTAGCAGCATGTGCAGGAGAGTTATTAAGCATTTTGTCCATTGCGGCGAAGGAAATCTTAAGTGAAAACTTTGAAGCCCCGCCCCTGTCATATAGTATTTCGGAAACAAAAAATTTTAGCCCCAGTGTTTGTCCCAGGTCTTCAGATGCTACAGACAGAATTTTAAGGCAATCAGATGAAGCCTTTAGGATCAGGGTGCAAAAGAATGACCCCTGTAAACATGCAAAAAAGGGCAAAAGTCGGACTTTCAAAAATTCATAACTCACTTCCTGTTCATATTAGACGTTAAAATATCAAATTTTTCGCCATGCCCGATGAGACTGCCAAGTTTGGTGAGTTTTTGTGCATGTTTCGGGGGTCAAAAATGCGATCGAACAATCGGAAAAATAATAATAATAATAATTTCTACAAAAACAATAGGGACTTCGCAGCGGTCGCTGCTCAGGCCCTAATAATAATAATAATAATATTATTAATAATAAAAGTAATAATATTTTCTACAAAAACAATAGGGACCTCGCAGCCGTCGCAGCTCGGGCCCTAATAACAATTTCTAGAAAAACAATAGGGACCTCGCAGCGGTCACTGCTCGGGCCCTAATAATAATAATAAAAATAATAATAATTTCCACAAAAACAATGGGGACCTCGTAGCGGTCGCTGCTCGGGCCCTAATAATAATTTCTTCAAAAACAATAGGGACCTCGCCGCCGTCGCTGCTCGGGCCCCAATAATAATTTCTACACAAAGTCCATTGTGGTGACCCGCCCCCTTTTAAGTAAATTAAAAATGGCCGACTTCCTGTAAAACCTAGCTCATTGCTCCAAGAGACTTTTTTGTAGGTCTTGGTCTTATACATACAGTGAACCCTCGCTACTTCGCGGTTCACCTTTCGCGGGTTCAGTGCTTCGCGGGTCTAAAAAATATTCGGGGGCATTGTAGTTTCGCCGAGCGGCACGACGGGGCGCTGGAGCAGTTAGACGGCCGGCGTGCGCCGAAGAAGAGCGTGGGCGAAGAGGAGAGTGGACGAAGAAGAGCACGTTCCCCCGGACACGATCGGTGGCGACGTTTCGCGCGGTTTGAACCGTACCAGAGCTCCGGCCGGCGTGCGTGGCAGTTAAGCCGTAGAGGAACACCTTCCCCGGGCACGGGCGGTGCCAAGCGGCCCCTAAGTTTAACCGAATGGAAGCTCCGGAGGAGGAGGGCATGCTCGCGTCACAGTAAGCCGAAGAGGAGCACCTTCCACGGGCACGGGCGGTTCCAAGCGGCCCCTAAGTTTAACCGAATGGAAGCTCCGGAGGAGGAGGGGATGCTCGCGTCACAGTAAGCCGAAGAGGAGCACCTTCCCCGGGCACGGGCGGTTTCAAGCGGCCCCTAAGTTTAACCGAATGGAAGCTCCGGAGGAGGAGGGCATGCTCGCGTCACAGTAAGCCGAAGAGGAGCACCTTCCCCGGGCATGGGCGGTGCCAAGCGGCCCCTAAGTTTAACCGAATGGAAGTTCCGGGGGAGGAGGGCGGGCGTGTGTCACAGTTAAGCCGAATTGGAGCACCTCTTCCGCCCGGGCACGAGCGGAGCGCGAGGCTGTCAGTTATGAATGAATAAATGAATAAATAAATAAAGAATGCCACCTTTCATTTCACAGGGCACACCGGACGGCGTACCATTAGGTAAAAGTCGGAGTAATTAAATAAATACAAAAAGAATGGCTGGGGAATTAAAAAATAATATGTTTTAATAATAATTTGTTTTTTTTTGTTGTAACATGAATTTCACTCTCTCTCTCCCCGTATATATATATATATATATATATATATATATATATATATATATATATATTTATAAATTTGCTCGGCCTGATGTGTGTGTAAAGTTTCACGAGTTGTCGTTCATATTTACAACCTCATAATCAGCGTTGTTTTATTGCCGAACAGTGCAATGCCACTCCCACAACCTTTCACGAAAAAGGACGAATTTCGTATTGTGACATCCTCATGGCCGAAACAGTAATCCGAGCATATATGAGGGCGACCTTGTTGAGTTGCACGGAGAAAAACATCCAAGAAAATAACTTGTATTAGCTTTTACCAGTTGGTGGCGCTACTACTACGATGAAAAATAAGTTGGTAGAAGTCTTCAGGGCTGAAGTATCCTCAAATGTGTACAACTTCGAGAAGATAGGATCATCTGAGTCATGTTGCCGGAGCTTTTGTTGTCACAAAGTACAATCGGACTTTTCAGCACCGTAATAGCCACGCCTTTTGCCAAAACGTCACAAAATTCGGCAGAGAGTAAGATCATTGTCTTGAGTCTTTTCTGACTAATTTTCAGTCGGATTCGTCAGAAGGGCACCGTGCAGTACGTGAAAATTAAAATAAAAACAAATTTTTGATTCCACTTGGCGGCGCTGTGTGTAAAACAAAATAATAACATTAAGATGTCTTCAGGTCGGGACGTTTTATTTACAGGTGAAGGTTTGGATTTTTAGGAGCATGTGCAGGGGAGTTATTAAGCATTCATTTATTTGTATTAGGTTCATTTTGTCTTCTTATTATTGATATTTGACTGATTCATTAAAAGCAGACATTTATGTTTTAGGTTAATTTTTTACCTGACATGTTTCGGCGAGTCTTTCGCCTTCTTCAGAGTGTCGCATGATGGTGTCTTGAGACCAGTCTTTATCAGCTGATGTTCCATGAGGGTGTGACTTACCTGTCAAAAAAATTAAAAAATCAGAGCAGTAAAAGAACAAGCACAACATGAACATTACAAATCAGCAATCACTGACCACTGCAAAAGGGAAAACCACATCATGGACCGGGAGAAGGGCAGGGTCATCCGCACAGAAGAGAACAAACTACAGCGCTGGATCAGAGAGGCCATTGAGATCTGCAAGCGAGGCATAAAAACCATGAACAGAGACAAGGGAGCCTTCATCCTCTCTACCACCTGGAGCAGCGTCTTGGCGGAGTGAATGGACAGCGGGGGGCGTGACTTGCCTTCATTCTTGTGACAGGTAAGGCACGCCTTCATGGAACATCAGCTGATAAAGACAGGTCACAAGACACCATCACAGGGTTCGAAGTTAACTTTAAAAACTGCTTGCCCATAGGGCAAGTGCCACTAAAATTTGCCTTGCCCGAGTGGCCAAATTACTTGCCCAACTTGGGCAAGTGACAATTTTTTTTCTCTTGCCCTGAGTGACTTTTTGTATGACAAAGTGTCTAATTACAAATTGCATGAATTTTTTGTTCGGACAGTTCCCGCCTAGAAAGAATTAAAAATACGTTACAATCATAAGGGTTGCTTATAGAAAAATGTATCATGTATTAACACATTAATTAGGTGTCTGCTGACCCAGGATTATGTTATTGTTATGTTATGTTATATATGAAAGAGAATGTGGAATGACACTGAACGATGGAAGGTGGAAGGATGTGGAAAGATTGTGAATGACATTGAATGATTTGGAATGACACTGAAAGATTTTGAATAATACTGAATGACACTGAATGAAGTAAAACTTTCTGGGAACGGGCCAATTCAAGATAGCTGCCGCACTGTGGGGGAGGCTTTGGTACCAAATTTGGAAAGAGACCCAAACGGTTGGGTCCATTTTATATCAGTGTGGGGGTGAAACGTTGGTCTCGGCGGAGCTGTCTGAATATTGGAGAAGTTAGAAGACAAAGTAAAACAGAACAATTAAAATCACTCTTCAAATACATATTGTTTGGTGGGCAGAGCATGATTTACAGCTCACCATTTTATTGCATGCACCAAGCATGTTATACATTTTTCTGTCCATGGGATGGCGTAGTCAAGAAAAATGAAGCATCTCGAAGCCCATTCGTGTGTGAAGTATTTCCCTGCAGGGCTTGGCTGCTTTATGGGGCTTCATTTTGCCATCACTAGTTTTAGATAGTTTTAATTTTTGAAAGAGCATTTTTGTTTTAGTATTAAGGTAGGCCAGAAATGGAATGAAATGCAGAGATAGAAATGACACAGGAAAAATTTGGCTAGAAGGGCTATAATTTTCATTAAAGCAGAGAAGAAAATAGAAACTACAAAAAACATTGATGTGTACTTGTCCACTTTAAGGTAGAACTGGTTGAAGTGAAATGAGTCACAAGATTGGAAAAATAGGAAATAAAATAGAATTAACATGTTCATTTTTGTGATAAGAAATTTGTGATTAGGTGAAAAGGGGAAAAAAAAGAGAATTACAGGCTTTTCAAATAAAACAACCTAATTTAAATTGGCCAACTTGTAAAATGGAAAAGAAAATTCTAAATTATGCACAGAAAGCATGAACGTGTTGGGCAGAAGGAAGGAAAAAGAAAAGAAAGAAAGGAGGAAGCAGTAAGTCTTGTTACAAAACATTAACTTTTCAGGACGAGTTGTGGTAGCAATGGAGGATCACGTGACGTAAAAAGTCAAACATAAAAGTGTGTGTAGAAGGAGTTCTACATCAACATGCGTTTTACTCATTAGGCCGTGATACACTGACAAAATTGGACTTCAATAGAATTAATAAGCACGGGCGAATTCAAACAAACGTCAAAACTTTAAAGGGGCGCATTGTCAGTGATAAGAAAGAGAAAAGATATTGCCAGACCACTTTTCTGTAAAAACTTTCCTTGGGACGCCTCGGTGACCCCCATTAAATCCCTGACCCTTCATAGATAAAGTTGAGGCCCAGTGCCTCTCAGGGCTGTAATTTATGTGGCAGAGAAAGGTCCAACAAGCCTTGGTAATCTTTAAAACAGTATCGTCATGGCCATGGAATGGGTTGTGTATGTTGGAACTTGTGAAGATACACTACAAGATTGTATCGACAAAGCATCTTAACGCACTACCAAATTATTATAAGCCATTTGAGCAAAACAGTGACTGCAAAAAATGACTTCATTAGCCTGGGTTACTGCAGGAACCAGGGCAAAATGAATTCATTTGCATATTTAGTCACAACAATTTGGATTTCGTGGCAGAGAACCACTTAGAGTGTGATTAAGAGCTTTCACTGCTGCTTTAAGGAATCAAAAAATTACATTCTTTTCCCACCACATTCACATTGCACGCCGGCCTAATTGTCACAGGGACACATTATACTGATAAGTTGCGGTGCATTTCAGCCCAGCGTCATTTTTTCCCCGCATCATCTAGGAGGCGCCACACGACTGTGGAGCCGTCCAAATTATCACCAAACCGCGACTTGACCTTCCTCCCGACTGGAGGAACTCAGACTTGTAACACAGACCAGGTGCGCATTCCAGACTGATAAGAAGTAAAAGTGTTTGAGAACCAAGGTCGCAGCCTGAAATCAAACTGACTTTTATGCGATGGGAGTACTAACATTGTGATACCAACGGATAAGAGATTGTTAGGATAAGCAGGAAGAGCGTAGGCGGGTGTGAGCTAATTAAAATTTGGGGTTTCCCATCTTGTATGAGTTGTATGGTTACAATGTGGACTGACAGTCAAGATAAATGTTCATGCGTTCTGTCGACATTGGGCTTTAAAAACCACAACAGGAAAAGAAAAGTTGTGCATAAAGCACGTCTAAAATAGTTATTTGTGAACGCAAAATTCACTTAACAGAAAATGACACAATTACAATTGGAAACTGCCTCGCCTTTATATCGACACAGCGCAGCTAAAAGGGAAAATGAACACACCCCCACACGCACACACACGCAGAAAATCAACTTGACAATTTGATCCCACGCCAGGGAAAAAGGTACCAGTAATTGAACGCACAAATTGGGAGAACAAAGGTGCAAACATTGCTGAGGACAGGATCAGCAAATTGGCAGATGGCAAATCCTGGCTGCCTAATTCATTGATTGGAAAAGTAATAAGAGTGACACACGAGCATAACCATGAGTCAAGAGAGGGGTAGTATGATATGAAATTGTTCCCACATACAGACTTTTCAACAAAAAACTTTTTTTTAGACAGTGTTATTTGTTTGAGATGCAATATTGTTTGGTTGTAATTCATATGTTTTCAAAATGGATTAAGTTGTTTCCGACAACATATGTTGATGCTAAAACAGTTGGAAAAAGTGTTGTGTAATCAAATTGTCAGGTTCAATCACCTAAGCATTCACTGAACATAGGCTAAATGAATGGAAGGAAGACAAGAGTTGATCTTTTACTCGCGAGGAGAACGAACAGAGGTGTGCTCAGTTACATCTCCAAATTCGTTCTGGAGCACACTCCGCCGAGCCCTCTATTTTATTAGGGAAGTCCCTAACAATACAATGTATTTGCACTAAGAGATGAAGGGGGGAGCACCAGCAGGAACATGTAAACATCTCAGACACAAGAGGAAAGACAGACATCAATGGCAGTCATCCACTGATTGAAAAGGCAGATATGCCCTTTTAGTGCTCTGGTACTAAAGTCTCAGTCCTTTTGTTTCAGAGGTGTGTCTCAGCACACCTCCTTTGATGTTGCAGACGTTGATCCAGTCTTCAGGCATCCGCTTCTCTGTGAAGTCTTCTCATCCATATGGTCAAACATGGGTCACGCTGTGGAACAATTCTTTTGCAATACTAATAGAGTAAAATATGGGATAAAATACATCTTCAACCTAACACAAATTATCCTGACATTTGGAATTTCAAGAAGTGATTTGAAGTGAAAATTATGCATTTTGTGAATGATGTTGTAACAAGTGGGACAGTTGTTGCAAAATTGACTCAAAGCGTCATTGTGCATACAGTCTGCAGGACTTGTGGAACGCACTAATGGGACTGTTAAGGGCAGACTTATCAAGAATATGAGGGAAAAAAAGGAGACAATGACCAGACTGTGTTTCAATCACAGCAATGAGGATAGTGCCAGCCGAAGTTAGGACACTATCCCCTATCGACTCTCAGGTTCATCAGAACCACCAGCGACTGGCACATCAGTCCCAGTCCACATGGGAAACATGTTTTGCCCAAAAAAAAAAAAAAAAAAAAAAAAAAGACGCAATTACTGGCCAGTGTGTTCTGATCCACAGAGAAATCACGTCCGTGTGGGAGACCAACTCTTCTTCAAGGTGCTGAAACGACTTCGTTGGGACAAGTGAATGCTGAGATGGCCCTCGCCAGATGATTGCAGTGACCCCGACGGCAGCAAAGGTCGCGGGGCGTGGCAGCTGGATCCACCAGTTGCAGTACAAGCTTCTCCGGTTTCCAGCTAAAGGCCGAGCAACGCGAATCCCTCGAACAGGAGCCCACCTGAGTCACAATATCGGACCACACGCACATCGGAACCGCACAACCAGCCACAGATACGAATGTTGAAGCCACAGAACAAAAAGATTAGATATTGTTTGGAAATTAATGACGTACATAAAGAATTTTAGCCTTGATTGGAGAACATTACTGCATTTACATTTTTAATAAAATGAAACAATTATTGATGTTATGACCACTACGAAGAATTTGAAAGACAATATATCGGGATAATTATGGTTTTCATTTTTGTTATGTGTAGTCTGTTCATGTTGCATTATTCTTATGACAAAGATGATTATTAACTGCATGTTTGTTGCCCAAATGTACCATTACAACCTGATTGATGTTGAGAATGACGAATTCGAACTGGACAATGACAAACTCGAACTGGACACTGAAACCTAAATAACACATGGACCCTTTTGCCCCTGCCCCCACACATGCACACACATACACCACACACGAAGATCCGGGAGGTAAAGACGGCTGTCCCCTCCTACAACGAGGCAAGGGCCTCCATCAAGTCGCCGCAGAGACAAGCTCTGCGTGGAGACAAGCTCTGCGTGGAGACAGTATTGTTATTTTTCACTAGGTATATTGAAGTTTTTTTATGTTTTATTCCCAAGTGACCAACATACCATGAGAATCTCGTTCCACGCCGGAAGGGAGGAGGGGAATTTTGTCCCTACTGAGGGTTTTCGCCCCTCCACGGATGACCACACTGTTGTATGATTTCATTATGATGATCTGTCTTAAAGCCGTAAGGACATGATTTAAACCCACAAACGGGGGAATGTGAGATGGGATGAGGATATGTAAATAGTTTGTGTATTTCTAATCATGTTTTTATACACTATTTGTATCAGTTATAATTGCGCACACACACACAGACACTCACATTATTGCTTTAGCACACACGCGCACAACTGGAACACACGCACACACTTTAGTTTCGAATTCCTGACTGACTACTGTGGTTGATTGCTTCCTGCCTGCCTGCTAGAATTTCAGACAGACCTCCATTGTCTGCTTAGGTTGCTGATAAAAGACCGAACGGGTGGTAGAGAGTGAGAGAGAGTGCGCGAGATTGAACTGGCAAGACGCCTGCTTCACCTCCTGACTTCCTCTCCCATTCGCGAATGGTCAAAAACAAAACTCTAACTGGTTTGGTCTGGATTTATGCCACCTTCAGTCTAAAAATGGCGTCAGGACGTTTTAAACCTGACAGTTGCCTTGAGATCTCCGAGCTCGAACTGCCCTATTCCCACCTTGATCACAAGCTCCCATGAACCACTTGGACAGGGTTGCCTGTGTCCTTCTCGTTGATGTCCTTTGTGGCTCCATTCCTTTTCAGTGCTCCTAAAACAAAAAAGACAAGAAGCCAACTTAGTAAAGCTATTTAATGATTGTGAAACCTTATGGGACATGCTGAAATGTCTTCACACCACAATCCCTTAAAAAAAAAAAAAAAAAAAAAATATATTACCGTATAGAACATCCGAAAAAGGCAGGTCTCGGCGCTTGTTCTTGCTACGATGTCCAAAGAGATTGTACTTCAGAGACAGAGGATTGGTCATGATGAACGCCATCATTGTTCTGACACTATCGTCCAATCCACCAATACCTGCAACCATTATAACATGGGTGTCACTCGATCCAGATAATCATCACACACTTAAAAATATTTTGGCAGTTAAACTGGGTATGATAAACGTCACAGGAAAGGAATTGTCGATTAAGTGAACAGCTTCGGTAACGCCATATACACTCAAAGGGCAAGAGCCCAACATTCTACCAAAATGATTATGATTAGGGAGGTAACGATTCACTCAAGCCCCGATTCGATTTTTGATTTTCAGTTCTCGATTTCGATTCGATATTTTAATTGTTTTAAGTTGCTGCCACGTTTGTCTCTGTGCACTCGTGTGATGCTGCAGCGATCCACAAACAAAATATGTCTATACGTCTTGTGCATTTTGAATGGAACCAAAAAACAATACACGATGCCAAATTGTACTATTATTATGAAACTGCCTATGAGTAGTAAAAGAAATACTTGTAAAAATATTTCACATTTTTAGAGCCCCAATACATTCTTTTAAATATAGAAGGGACTGAAATCATGTGAAAATTGAGTCTTTTTCTCAGTTTCCGACTTGGGGTGAACACATTCGGCTTATCATAGTTGCAGTTGACCATCTTGAACTCTGAAGTCTTTCAACTCGGCCTTCCGAATCAGGGTTTTAGAGGTGGGGCTATTTAGTGATACAGTAGGATGGTTTGATCTCTGTAGCTCCAGAATCAGGAATGTACTGGGACTGGGGTTCCTACTTGGGTTTAGGGTACCTAATTTTATATTTCAAGAAATTAAATAATTATTTATAATTTTGAAGATAATACATTAAAATTTCATCATTTTCATACCTGCATTAGATCCTGCAGTAGACTCACAGACTCAACACGTTGGACGTACTCAAGGACCTTCTGCAGCGCCTCTCTTGGTTAGGAAGCTTTTTCTCTGTGACAATCCATGGGGAGGTGTAGATGGTACTTCGTCATCACAGGCTTCAGACTCGTCACTTGAGAAAACATCCCTGCAATGGATGCATAGACACTTGGGCATGAATGTCATTTAACAACAAAAGCTAGAACAAAAAGCTTTGCATTTAAAAGAATACATCTGTGATGGGGAAGCCAGGTTAAAGTGTTAATTTTATAATTATGTAATTAGCTGCAGGTTAGTCTAGTGAAGGTGTAATCACTTCTATTTTGGAGCATAGCTTTTGCTCTGTCCAATCATTGCCTCACCTGCTGAAACCCACATTCGGGTATTTTACAAACCAAAAACTTAAATACCTGTACAGCTCTCATTTTAAACTTATTTTCTCTAACCTTTACCCACAAAATTTGAATATTCAAAATAAAAGTACACAAAGAAGTCACAATTTTTCCACATTAGTTACTTACGTAGTTCCTCTCAAATGCAGCTCAACACTGCATTGAATTAGAGCTTGATAAGCCTACACACAAAACATACAAAGCACATTGTGGCATGATTCTGAATGAGCCAATCTAGCATTTCAACATCTGTTCAACTGTTGGAATTTTAACTATTATCTGACTCTATTAACCAACATTCATCCAACAATTATGCGCGCTCGTTTTGGACACTGCATTGAATTAGAGCTTGATAAACCCACACACAAAACATACAAAGCACATTGTGGCATGATTCTGAATGAGCCAATCTAGCATTTCAATATCTGTTCAACTTTCATCTTGAATTTCTATTATTTAAATAACAGGCAACATTCAACAGTTAATATGTTTTGCTTTACTTGCCCAAATCAAACACATCACAAAAAAGCCTTAAATGAGCTAGTGGAGTAGATTGTATTAATTTGAGTGAAAGCTTAAGTCTTTTGGAGAATTTTGGAGAGAGATCGAGGGACACTGTGTTTAGCGTCGTAGGCCCAATGCTAACAATATGTAGCTCGTTGTAAAGGTCCTCATAAAAATAAATAAAACACACAACGCTTATCAGTATTATTAAAAGGGTGATTATAATGTACTTAAGTTTTCCCCAAAATAATTCGAGTACGTACGTTGTTGATATACCCTCTGTGTTCTCGTCACTTATCATTTTAGCATACTGTGTTTTAGCTAACGCACCAAGCAGTTTTCCAACACAGGCAACCTTGAAAAATTACAAAACACATTGTAAAGTAAGTCTAAAAAATGAGAGCCAGACATTTACCCAAGATTAATTAATTAATTCAATTATCGTTCGGGACTCACCGTGCTTTCAGCTCTTCTGCCGCACCTCAAAGACCGCGTAGTTTGCATTCGCTCCTTTTCTCACAGTTTGAATATGCTGCCTTCAAAAGAATCTGTAATTTTGACAACTCCAACTTGAATCTACAAAAATCAAGCAATAAGGTAGAAATAACTTCAAATATACTTTGAATAAAGATCTTTCACAGCATACAGAATTAATAAAATAACATTAATTAATAATGTTGATTTTGTTTATTAAAAAAAAAGTAACTGTGTTGACTGTTGGATGTGGCTGACGATGCTGGACCTGCCTTGTCAAATAGTTCATAGATGACAATCTTAGCTGTCTGGAATATTATAAAATGTTATCTTGTCCCTTAAGGGTTATTAAGTCACAGTTGGGGGTACATGTAAATTCACAAAATATAACGTCCAGCCTTGTTAAATTTAGCATAGATAAATACATGAATTTAATTTTAATTTTAATAAATCAATCAATCCTCTGTACTGCTTCTTGTCCTCACAAGGGTCCCCGGGAGTGCTGGAGCCTATCCCAGCTGTCTTCGGGCAGTCGACAGGGTACACCCTGAACTGGTTGCCAGTCAATCGCAGGGCACACAGAGACAAGCAACCATCCGCTCTCACACTCAGACCTTGGACCAGTGACCAATCAACCTATCATGAATGTTTTTGGAAAGTGGGAGGAAACCGGCGAAAACCCTAGCAGGCACAGGGAGAACCTTGCACTTCTGTACTGTGATGCGGACTTGCTAACCAGTCCGCCACCGTGCCGCTTGTTCTAAAGAGTCCCAGAAAATAAAAACACCCGTCCCTTAGTCAAAAGCGGAAAAAGTCCAACAACAACCCGACCATAATTTGCATTGTTCCATAAGTTAAATCAATGTCAAACCTAATAAAAGCTGACTTCTGGTCCTCAAAAATCCTACACTTATTTTAGTCCTTTCACAATCTCGCAGCATAGGCTCCATGGCCATGTCTCTATCGTTTTGGCATCCATTGAATAGTTCTACTGAGAATAGTCTTCGGGTGGTTACTATTAGCATAGCATGCATTAAATATCAAAAAGGCTCCAGAACAAATTTTCAAACCCATGCCCGCTTAGCTCATCCATAACCCATACAGGACCCAGACATGGTTGACCAGCTCTAACCTATGCCCACTTATCCCACACATAACCCAAACAGGACCGATAAATGGTGACCACTTCTAACCCATGCCCACTTAGCCCACACATAACCCAAATAGGACCCAGACATGGTTGACCAGCTCTAACCCATGCCCACTTGGCCCACACATAACCCAAATAGGACCTATAAATGGTTTCAGTAGTAGATTCAGTAGTTTTTATCATTACAGCATTTTCCCCTCTGTATAATGGACAGACATTAGGAGTCTTTCCTTACACTTAGATACGTTTATACTGTGTATATTTGCATGCTTTTTATGAATGTCTGCTGCTAATGTTATACATTAACGGCTACATTACGCCGCCGACTCTGTGTGAGCTATATCTTTGCTGCTGTAACACCTCAAATTTCCCCATTGTGGGACTAATAAAGGACATCTTTATCTTTATCTTTACCAGCTCTAACCCATGCCCACTTGGCCCATATACAGCCCATATGAGACCCTCACATGGTTGACCAGTTCTAACCCATGCCCACTTAGCCCACACATAACCCAAATAGGACCTATAAATGGTTTCAGTAGTAGATTCAGTAGTTTTTATCATTACAGCATTTTCCCCTCTGTATAATGGACAGACATTAGGAGTGTTTCCTTACACTTAGATACGTTTATACTGTGTATATTTGCATGCTTTTTATGAATGTCTGCTGCTAATGTTATACATTAACGGCTACATTACGCCGCCGACTCTGTGTGAGCTATATCTTTGCTGCTGTAACACCTCAAATTTCCCCATTGTGGGACTAATAAAGGACATCTTTATCTTTATCTTTACCAGTTCTAACCCATGCCCACTTAGCCCATACACAACCCGTATTGCACCCACAACATTTGCCCAGTTTAAGCCCATGCCCACCAATCCCAGATGGCGCCCACATGGAACCCTGTACCATTGCCCACTTCTAGCCCATTCCCACTTGGTACCCAGGAATCCCGCATTTACCCCATTTGGGGCCCAGTTGGACATGTTGGCTGGGTACAGTACTTTTATTCTTGCAGTATTTTTATCATTGCAGTATTTTCAATCATTCAGTATTTTTTTTTATCATTGCAGCGTTTTTATTTATTTCCCCTCTGAACCATAGACAGGCATTAGGAGTGTTTCCTTACACTTGTATATGTTGTGGGCTGTAAGTGTGTATATACATGGGGATCTGTGTATATACGTATATACTGTGTATATTTGCATGCTTTTTATGAATGCCTGCTGCCAATGTTATACATTAACGGCTACATTACGTCGGTGCCACTGTGTGATGTATATCTTTGCTGCTGTAACACTGCAAATGTCCCCGTTATGGGACAATTAAAAGACATCTTTATCTTTAGAAATTGAAGATTCACTTGCGAGGCCATTTTCAACACGGACCTTTCAAGAGAAGCTATATCGTCCAACACTCGGTCAGTGCTGTCTAAGTGCTTTTCTGTATATTGTTTGTCCACCCGTGGTGTCATAAATTATGGTATAATGAGGGGGATTTATTCAAGTAGGACGAAGTAGGACTTCATTGAAGGCCCAGGTGTGAAATGCATGGCCCTCCACTGGTTCAAATAATGTCTAAAACTAAATTACCAGTTACATGTGCAATTTCAATATTCAACAATTATCTCAACAAAAAAGGACAATCTGAATTTTTTTTAAATGCACAATAAAACAGAAAAGCCATTTCCGGGTATTTTACAATTCAGTCTTCATTGGGGAAAAAACATTCAACAATTTGCTTTTCTTATTTAATACATAGTTCAGCACAGCAGGTGGCGGACAAGCACCTTAAAATGTCATTCGCCTACACAAGGAAGAAGAACATGCCCGAGGCGCTCCCGTGTCCTCGTCTTTCGGTCAACCTGAGAATAATGTTCTTGAGGATTAAAGTTTATAAATGTAAGTATGATGTGATTTTTTATTTTATTTTATGTTGTTGAACAGTGTTTTTGTTTATTTTATAATTTCGTCATTAAAAGGCTGTGGCGGTTGGAGAGTCAGCTTCGTGTTAGGGCGTGTTAAAGATCCCGATACCCACACTACACCCTCATTGAAGTATATACGAGTAAAATTATTCGAGCGCGCAGCCAAAGTATATTGTCCACAATTATTTGCGGACTTAACCAAAATCCCATTGAACTGGCGATGTTCGGTGGAATTCTTGTGCCCATGCTGAAAAAAATTCTCTTCAAATGTACATATCGAATTATGACATTATGATAAACAGTTGCATGTGTGCAATTTCGGTCACTCTTTTAAAGTCACCTACGTGTTTTGTCCGAGTGCAGCTAGCGTACTTAGCGACCTTGTGTGCATGCGCCGCAGATTGTGAGAGCGCCTCAAATAGTACAAATGAAGCTATAGCTTGTTCCGGTGGGTCCCAAGCCAGGGTTTTTTCCTAACTACCACATTACTTAAGTTTTAATATCACTCTCAACGTCAAAATTGTTACAAATAAATACATAATATAACGTGCCGCCAAGCTCGATGACATAGGAGGCGGAAGTTGGTGTCGTCACACGCATTGTCCCAATTTTGCAATATCGGTACGCTTGGAACCTGTGCTCTGCAACACCCCATGTACACGTCAACGAGGAACGTATGGTGTAGAGTGTTTATTGCGATTGGGCCATTCTTTGTCACGGTCTTCTCTCTGACAAATTGGCATATTTAGCAGCCAAAATATAATGAGCCGTTGCTGTGATAGTAGTTGCAGCCCAAGGTTATTTTAGTAAACGAAAATGAACTCAAAACTTGAATAGAAAAAAATAAAATTCGATAATGAAAAAAATACAGTGAACCCTCGGTTATCGCGGTTAATGGGGACCGAGACCACCCGCGAAAACTGAAAATCCGCGAAGTAGCGGCGCACCTTCAAAAATGCTTAAAAAAAAAGTGCGAAGTAGTGGTGCACCTTCAAAAATGTTTAAAAAAAAAATATATATATATATATATATATATATATATATATATATATATACACACGGGTAGAGAGAGAGAGAGTGAAATTCATGCTATAACAAAAAAAAAAAAATTATTATTAAAACTTATTATTTTTTTATTCCCCAGCCATTATTTTTGTATTTATTCAATTACTTCTTTTTGTATTTTTTTAATTGCTTCGACCTTTACCTGCTGGTACGCCGTCCGGTGTGCCCTGTGAAATGAAAGGTGGCATTCTTCATTTATTTTTTTTATTCATTTATTCATTCATAACTGACAGCCTCGCGCTCCGCTCGTGCTCGGGCGGAAGAGGTGCTCCTCTTCGGCTTAATTGTCATGCACGCCGGACCTGCTCCCCCGAAGCGTGTCTCCGTTCGATTGAACTCGGTTTCATTTCGCCCCGCCCGTGCCCGGGGAAGGTGCTCCTATTCGGCTTAACTGTGACACACGCCCGCCCTCCTCCCCCGGAGCTTCCATTCGGTTAAACTTAAGGGCCGTTTGGCACCGCCCGTGCCCGGGGAAGGTGCTTCTCTTCGGCTTAACTGTGACGCGAGCATGCCCTCCTCCTCCGGAGCTTCCATTCGGTTAAACTTAGGGGCCGCTTGACACCGCCCGTGCCCGGGGAAGGTGCTCCTCTTCGGCTTAACTGCCACGCACGCCGGCCGGCCTCCTCCGGAGCTCTCGTACGCTCCCGAACAGAGCGAAATGTCGCCCCGCTAGTGCCCGGGCGGAAGTTGTTCCTCTTCGGCTTAACTGCCACGCACGCTGGCCGGAGCTCTGGTACGGTCCGAACCGCGCGAAACGTCGCCCCAAATCGTGCCCGGGGGAACGTGCTCTTCTTCGTCCACTCTCCTCTTCGCCCACGCTCTTCTTCGGCGCATGCCGGCCGTCTAACAGCTCCAGCGCCCCGTCGTGCCGCTCGGCGAAACTACAATGTCCCCGAATATTTTTTAGACCCGCGAAGCACTGAACCCGCGAAAGGTGAACCGCGAAGTAGCGAGGGTTCACTGTAAAATGAAAATGCTCTTTCAAAAATTAAAACTATCTAAAACTAGTGATGGCAAAATGAAGCCCCATAAAGCAGCCAAGCCCTGCAGGGAAATACTTCACACACGAATGGGCTTCGAGATGCTTCATTTTTCTTGACTACGCCATCCCGTGGACAGAAAAATGTATAACATGCTTGGTGCATGCAATAAAATGGTGAGCTGTAAATCATGCTCTGCTTACCAAACAATATGTATTTGAAGAGTGATTTTAATTGTTCTGTTTTACTTTGTCTTCTCACTTCTCCAATATTCAGACAGCTCCGCCAAGACCAACGTTTCACCCCCACACTGATATAAAATGGACCCAACCGTTTGGGTCTCTTTCCAAATTTGGTACCAAAGCCTCCCCCACAGTGCGGCAGCTATCTTGAATTGGCCCGTTCCCAGAGAGTTTTACTTCATTCAGTGTCATTCAGTATTATTCAAAATCTTTCAGTGTCATTCCAAATCATTCAATGTCATTCACGATCTTTCCACATCCTTCCACCTTCCATCGTTCAGTGTCATTCCACATTCTCTTTGATATATAACATAACATAACAATAACATAATCCTGGGTCAGCAGACACCTAATTAATGTGTTAATACATGATACATTTTTATATAAGCAACACTTATGATTGTAACGTATTTTTAATTCTTTCTAGGCGGGAACTGTCCGAACAAAAAATTCATGCAATTTGTAATTAGACACTTTGTCATACAAAAAGTCACTCAGGGCAAGAGAAAAAAAATTGTCACTTGCCCTAGTTGGGCAAGTAATTTGGCCACTCGGGCAAGGCAAATTTTAGTGGCACTTGCCCTATGGGGAAGCAGTTTTTAAAGTTAACTTCGAACCCTGTGATGGTGTCTTGTGACCAGTCTTTATCAGCTGATGTTCCATGAAGGCGTGCCTTACCTGTCACAAGAATGAAGGCAAGTCACACCCCCCGCTGTCCATTCACTCCGCCAAGATGCTGCTCTAGGTGGTAGAGAGGATGAAGGCTCCCTTGTCTCTGTTCATGGTTTTTATGCCTCGCTTGCAGATCTCAATGGCCTCTCTGATCCAGCGCTGTTGTTTGTTCTCTTCGGTGCGGATGACCCTGCCCTTCTCCCAGTCCATGATGTGGTTTTCCCTTTTGCAGTGGTCAGTGATTGCTGATTTGTAATGTTCATGTTGTGCTTGTTCTTTTACTGCTCTGATTTTTCATTTTTTTGACAGGTAAGTCACACCCTCATGGAACATCAGCTGATAAAGACGGGTCTCAAGACACCATCATGCGACACTCTGAAGAAGGCGAAAGACTCGCCGAAACATGTCAGGTAAAAAATTAACCTAAAACATAATTGTCTGCTTTTAATGAATCAGTCAAATATCAATAATAAGAAGACAAAATGAACCTAATACAAATAAATGAATGCTTAATAACTCCCCTGGACATGCTCCTAAAAATCCAAACCTTCACCTGTAAATAAAACGTCCCGACCTGAAGACATCTTAATGTTATTATTTTGTTATACACACAGCGCCGCCAAGTGGAATCAAAAATTTGTTTTTATTTTAATTTTCACGTACTGCACGGTGCCCTTTTGACGAATCCGACTGAAAATTAGTCAGAAAAGACTCACTTACTCTCTGCCGAATTTTGTGACGTTTTGGCAAAAGGCGTGGCTATTACGGTGCTGAAAAGTCAGATTGTACTCTGTGGCAACAAAAGCTCCGGCAACATGACTCAGATGATCCTATCTTCTCGAAGTTGTACACATTTGAGGATACTTCAGCCCTGAAGACATCTACCAACTTATTTTTCATCGTAGTAGTAGCGCCACCAACTGGTAAAAGCTAATACAAGTTATTTTCTTGGATGTTTTTCTCCGTGCAACTCAACAAGGTCGCCCTCATATATGCTCGGATGACTGTTTCGGCCATGAAGATGTCACAATACGAAATTCGTCCTTTTTCGTGTAAAGTTGTGGGAGTGGCATTGCACTGTTCGGCAATAAAACAACGCTGATTATGAGGTTCTAAATATGAACGACAACTCGTGAAACTTTACACACACATCAGGCCGAGCAAATTTATCAATATTTTATACGTTAGTTGTGCAGCTTTTTTGAAATGGCTCGCCATGGCCCTCGAGAAATGTTAAAAAAAGCAGCCCTGGTTGAGTGTTTCACCTCGCTTTTTGTAAATTTTATGGAGTACAGTGAACCCTCGGTAATCGCGGTTAATGGGGACAGAGACCACCCGCGAAAACTGAAAATCCGCGAAGTAGCGGCGCACCTTCAAAAATGCTTAAAAAAATATACAATATATATAATAAATATATAAATATATATATATATATATATATATATATATATATATATATATATATATATATATATATATATATATATATATATATATATATATATACGGGGAGAGAGAGAGTGAAATTCATGTTATAACAAAAAAACCAAATTATTATTAAAACGTATTATTTTTTTATTCCCCAGCCATTCTTTTTGTATTTATTTAATTACTCCGACTTTTATCTGCTGGTACGCCGTCCGGTGTGCCCTGTGAAATGAAAGGTGGCATTCTTTATTCATTTATTTATTTATTCTTTTATACATTCATAACTGACAGCTTCGCGCTCCGCTCGTGCCCGGGCGGAAGAGGTGCTCCAATTCGGCTTAACTGTGACACACACCCGCCCTCCTCCCCCGGAGCTTCCATTCGGTTAAACTTAGGGGCCGCTTGGCACCGCCCGTGCCCGGGGAAGGTGCTCCTCTTCGGCTTACTGTGACGCGAGCATGCCCTCCTCCTCCGGAGCTTCCATTCGGTTAAACTTAGGGGCCGCTTGGAATCGCCCGTGCCCGGGGAAGGTGCTCCTCTTCGGCTTACTGTGACGCGAGCATGCCCTCCTCCTCCGGACCTTCCATTCGGTTAAACTTAGGGGCCGCTTGGCACCGCCCGTGCCCGGGGAAGGTTCTCCTCTACGGCTTAACTGCCACGCACGCCGGCCGGAGCTCTGGTACTGTCCGAACCGCGCGAAACGTCGCCACCGATCGTGTCCGGGGGAACGTGCTCTTCTTCGTCCACTCTCCTCTTCGCCCACGCTCTTCTTCGGCGCACACCGGCCGTCTAACCGCTCCAGCGCCCCGTCGTGCCGCTCGACGAAACTACAATGCCCCCGAATATTTTTTAGACCCGCGAAGCACTGAACCCGCGAAAGGTGAACCGCCAAGTAGCGAGGGTTCACTGTATGTATAAGACCAAGACCTACAAAAAAGTCTCTTGGAGCAATGAGCTAGGTTTTACAGGAAGTCGGCCATTTTGAATTTACTTAAAAGGGGGCGGGTCACCACCATGGACTTTGTGTAGAAATTATAATTGGGGCCCGAGCAGCGACCGCGGCGAGGTCCCTATTGTTTTTGTAGAAATTATTATTATTATTATTATTAGGGCCCGAGCAGTGACCGCTGCGAGGTCCCTATTGTTTTTCTAGAAATTGTTATTAGGGCCCGAGCTGCGACGGCTGCGAGGTCCCTATTGTTTTTGTAGAAAATATTATTACTTTTATTATTATTATTATTATTATTATTAGGGCCTGAGCAGCGACCGCTGCGAAGTCCCTGTTGTTTTTGTAGAAATTATTATTATTATTATTTTTCCGATTGTTCGATTGCATTTTTGACCCCCGAAACATGCACAAAAACTCACCAAACTTGGCAGTCTCATCGGGCATGGCGAGAAATTTGATATTTTAAACGTCTAATATGAACAGGAAGTGAGTTATGAATTTTTGAAAGTCCGACTTTTGCCCTTTTTTGCATGTTTACAGGGGTCATTCTTTTGCACCCTGATCCTAAAGGCTTCATCTGATTGCCTTAAAATTCTGTCTGTAGCATCTTAAGACCTGGGACAAACACTGGGGCTAAAACTTTTTGTTTCCGAAATACAATATGACGGGGGCGGGGCTTCGAAGTTTTCACTTAAGATTTCCTTCGCCGCAATGGACAAAATGCTTAATAACTCTCTTGCACATGCTGCTAAAAATCCAAAACTTCACATGTACATAAAGAGTCGGTACCTGAAGACATCTATATGTTTATATTCAGTTATACACCTTGCGCCAATAAATATCATTTTTTACATTTTGACGTACTGCACGGTGCCCTTTTAACGAATCCGATTGAAAATTGGCTAGAAAAGACTCAAGACATTGATCTTACTCTATCCCTATTTTTGTGACTTTCCTTCGAAGGGCGTGGCTATTACGGTGCCGCAGAGTCTGATTATTCTCCGTGGCAACAAAAGTTCCTGCAAAATGATTCAGATGATCCATCTTCTCGAAATTTTTCACATTTGAGGATATTCAGGCCCTGAAGACGGCTGCCAACTTATTTTTGATCGCAGTGGTAGCGCCACCAACTGGTTAAAACAAATACAAATTATTTTCGTTGATGTTTTTCTCCGGGCAGGTTAACAAAATCTACCTTATATTTGCTCGGATGAGTGTTTAGGCCTTGAGGATGTCACAATACGAAAGTCTTTCGCCTTCTTCAGAGTGTCACATGATGGTGTCTTGTGGCCCGTCTTTATCAGCTGATGTTCCATGAGGGCGTGACTTACCTGTCACAAGAATGAAGGCAAGTCACGCCCCCCGCTGTCCGTTAACTCCGCCAAGATGCTGGTCCAGGTGGTAGAGAGGATGAAGGCTCCCTTGTCTCTGTTCATGGTTTTTATGCCTTGCTTGCAGATCTCAATGGCCTCTCTGATCCAGCGCTGTTGTTTGTTCTCTTCTGTGCGGATGACCCTGCCCTTCTCCCGGTCCATGATGTGGTTTTCCCTTTTGCAGTGGTCAGTGATTGCTGATTTGTAATGTTCATGTTGTGCTTGTTCTTTTACTGCTCTGATTTTTCATTTTTTTGACAGGTAAGTCACACCCTCATGGAACATCAGCTGATAAAGACGGGTCTCAAGACACCATCATGCGACACTCTGAAGAAGGCGAAAGACTCGCCGAAACATGTCAGGTAAAAAATTTACCGAAAACATAATTGTCTGCTTTTAATGAATCTGTCAAATATCAATAATAAGAAGACAAAATGAACCTAATACAAATAAATGAATGCTTAATAACTCCCCTGCACATGCTCCTAAAAATCCAAACCTTCACCTGTAAATAAAATGTCCCGACCTGAAGACATCTTAATGTTATTATTTTGTTATACACACAGCGCCGCCAAGTGGAATCAAAAATTTGTTTTTATTTTAATTTTCACGTACTGCACCGTGCCCTTTTGACGAATCCGACTGAAAATTAGTCAGAAAAGACTCAAGACAATGATCTTACTCTCTGCCGAGTTTTGTGACGTTTTGGCAAAAGGCGTGGCTATTACGGTGCTGAAAAGTCCGATTGTACTTTGTGGCAACAAAAGCTCCGGCAACATGACTCAGATGATCCTATCTTCTCGAAGTTGTACACATTTGAGGATACTTCAGCCCTGAAGACATCTACCAACTTATTTTTCATCGTAGTAGTAGCGCCACCAACTGGTAAAAGCTAATAAAAGTTATTTTCTTGGATGTTTTTCTCCGTGCAACTCAACAAGGTCGCCCTCATATATGCTCGGAGGACTGTTTCGGCCATGAGGATGTCACAATACGAAATTCATCCTTTTTCGTGAAAAGTTGTGGGAGTGGCATTGCACTGTTTGGCAATAAAACAACGCTGATTATGAGGTTCTAAATATGAACGACAACTCGTGAAACTTGACACACACATCAGGCAGAGCAAATTTATCAATATTTTATACGTTAGTTGTGCAGCTTTTTTGAAATGGCTCGCCATGGCCCTCGAGAAATGTTCAAAAAAGCAGCCCTGGTTGAGTGTTTCACCTCGCTTTTTGTAAATTTTATGGAGTACAGTGAACCCTCGGTTATCGCGGTTAATGGGGACCGAGACCACCCGCGGAAACTGAAAATCCGCGAAGTAGCGGCGCACCTTCAAAAATGCTTAAAAGAAAATACAATATATATAATATATATATATATATATATATATATATATATATATATATATATATATATATATATATATATATATATATATATATATATATATATATATATATATACGGGGAGAGAGAGAGAGAGAGAGTGAAATTCATGTTATAACAAAAAAACCAAATTATTATTAAAACGTATTATTTTTTTATTCCCCAGCCATTCTTTTTGTATTTATTTAATTACTCCGACATTTACCTGCTGGTACGCCGTCCGGTGTTCCCTGTGAAATGAAAGGTGGCATTCTTTAATTATTTATTTATTTATTCATTTATTCATTCATAACTGACAGCTTCGCGCTCCGTTCGTGTCCGGGCGGAAGAGGTGTTCCAATTCGGCTTAACTGTGACACACGCCCGCCCTCCTCCCCCGGAGCTTCCATTCGGTTAAACTTAGGGGCCGCTTGGCACCGCCCGTGCCCGGGGAAGGTGCTCCTCTTCGGCTTACTGTGACGCGAGCATGCCCGCCTCCTCCGGAGCTTCCATTCGGTTAAACTTAGGGGCCGCTTGGAACCGCCCGTGCCCGGCAAAGGTGCTCCTCTTCGGCTTACTGTGACGCGAGCATGCCCTCCTCCTCCGGAGCTTCCATTTGGTTAAACTTAGGGGCCGCTTGGAACCGCCCGTGCCTGGGGAAGGTGCTCCTCTTCGGCTTACTGTGACGCGAGCATGCCCTCCTCCTCCGGAGCTTCCATTCGGTTAAACTTAGGGGCCGCTTGGCACCGCTCGTGCCCGGGGACGGTGCTCCTCTACGGCTTAACTGCCACGCACGCCGGCCGGAGCCCTGGTACGGTCCGAACCGCGCGAAACGTCGCCACCGATCGTGTCCGGGGGAACGTGCTCTTCTTCGTCCACTCTCCTCTTCGCCCACGCTCTTCTTCGGCGCACGCCGGCCGTCTAACCGCTCCAGCGCCCGTCGTGCCGCTCGGCGAAACTACAATGCCCCCGAATATTTTTTATACCCGCGAAGCACTGAACCCGCGAAAGGTGAACCGCGAAGTAGCGAGGGTTCACTGTATGTATAAGACCAAGACCTACAAAAAAGTCTCTTGGAGCAATGAGCTAGGTTTTACAGGAAGTCGGCCATTTTGAATTTACTTAAAAGGGGCGGGTCACCACAATGGACTTTGTGTAGAAATTATTATTGGGGCCCGAGCAGCGACCGTGGCGAGGTCCCTATTGTTTATGTAGAAATTATTATTAGGGCCCGAGCAGCGACCGCTACGAGGTCCCCATTGTTTTTGTGGAAATTATTATTATTATTATTATTAGGGCCCGAGCAGTGACCGCTGCGAGGTCCCTATTGTTTTTCTAGAAATTGTTATTAGGGCCCGAGCTGCGACGGCTGCGAGGTCCCTATTGTTTTTGTAGAAAATATTATTACTTTTATTATTATTATTATTATTATTATTAGGGCCTGAGCAGCGACCGCTGCGAAGTCCCTGTTGTTTTTGTAGAAATTATTATTATTATTATTTTTCCGATTGTACGATCGCATTTTTGACCCCGAAACATGCACAAAAACTCACCAAACTTGGCAGTCTCATCGGGCATGGCGAGAAATTTGATATTTTAACGTCTAATATGAACAGGAAGTGAGTTATGAATTTTTGAAAGTCCGACTTTTGCCCTTTTTTGCATGTTTACAGGGGTCATTCTTTTGCACCCTGATCCTAAAGGCTTCATCTGATTGCCTTAAAATTCTGTCTGTAGCATCTTAAGACCTGGGACAAACACTGGGGCTAAAATCTTTTGTTTCCGAAATACTATATGACGGGGGCGGGGCTTCAAAGTTTTCACTTAAGATTTCCTTCGCCGCAATGGACAAAATGCTTAATAACTCTCCTGCACATGCTGCTAAAAATCCAAAACTTCACATGTACATAAAGAGTCGGTACCTGAAGACATCTATATGTTTATATTCTGTTATACACCTTGCGCCAATCAATAACATTTTTTACATTTTGACGTACTGCACGGTGCCCTTTTAACGAATCCGATTGAAAATTGGCTAGAAAAGACTCAAGACATTGATCTTACTCTATCCCTATTTTTGGGACTTTCCTTCGAAGGGCGTGGCTATTACGGTGCCGCAGAGTCTGATTATTCTCCGTGGCAACAAAAGTTCCTGCAAAATGATTCAGATGATCCATCTTCTCGAAATTTTTCACATTTGAGGATATTCAGGCCCTGAAGACGGCTGCCAACTTATTTTTGATCGCAGTGGTAGCGCCACCAACTGGTTAAAACAAATACAAATTATTTTCGTTGATGTTTTTCTCCGGGCAGGTTAACAAAATCTACCTTATATTTGCTCGGATGAGTGTTTAGGCCTTGAGGATGTCACAATACGAAAGTCTTTCGCCTTCTTGAGAGTGTCACATGATGGTGTCTTGTGACCCGTCTTTATCAGCTGATGTTCCATGAGGGCGTGACTTACCTGTCACAAGAATGAAGGCAAGTCACGCCCCCCGCTGTCCGTTCACTCCGCCAAGATGCTGCTCCAGGTGGTAGAGAGGATGAAGGCTCCCTTGTCTCTGTTCATGGTTTTTATGCCTCGCTTGCAGATCTCAATGGCCTCTCTGATCCAGCGCTGTTGTTTGTTCTCTTCGTTGCGGATGACCCTGCCCTTCTCCCGGTCCATGATGTGGTTTTCCCTTTTGCAGTGGTCAGTGATTGCTGATTTGTAATATTCATGTTGTGCTTGTTCTTTTACTGCTCTGATTTTTCATTTTTTTGACAGGTAAGTCACACCCTCATGGAACATCAGCTGATAAAGACGGGTCTCAAGACACCATCATGCGACACTCTGAAGAAGGCGAAAGACTCGCCGAAACATGTCAGGTAAAAAATTAACCTAAAACATAATTGTCTGCTTTTAATGAATCTGTCAAATATCAATAATAAGAAGACAAAATGAACCTAATACAAATAAATGAATGCTTAATAACTCCCCTGCACATGCTCCTAAAAATCCAAACCTTCACCTGTAAATAAAACGTCCCGACCTGAAGACATCTTAATGTTATTATTTTGTTATACACACAGCGCCGCCAAGTGGAATCAAAAATGTGTTTTTATTTTAATTTTCACGTACTGCACGGTGCCCTTTTGACGAATCCGACTGAAAATTTGTCAGAAAAGACTCAAGACAATGATCTTACTCTCTGCCGAATTTTGTGACGTTTTGGCAAAAGGCGTGGCTATTACGGTGCTGAAAAGTCCGATTGTACTTTGTGGCAACAAAAGCTCCGGCAACATGACTCAGATGATCCTATATTCTCGAAGTTGTACACATTTGAGGATACTTCAGCCCTGAAGACATCTACCAACTTATTTTTCATCGTAGTAGTAGCGCCACCAACTGGTAAAAGCTAATACAAATTATTTTCTTGGATGTTTTTCTCCGTGCAACTCAACAAGGTCGCCCTCATATATGCTCGGATGACTGTTTCGGCCATGAGGATGTCACAATACGAAATTCATCCTTTTTCGTGAAAAGTTGTGGGAGTGGCATTGCACTGTTCGGCAATAAAACAACGCTGATTATGAGGTTCTAAATATGAACGACAACTCGTGAAACTTTACACACACATCAGGCAGAGCAAATTTATCAATATTTTATACGTTAGTTGTGCAGCTTTTTTGAAATGGCTCGCCATGGCCCTCGAGAAATGTTCAAAAAAGCAGCCCTGGTTGAGTGTTTCACCTCGCTTTTTGTAAATTTTATGGAGTACAGTGAACCCTCGGTTATCGCGGTTAATGTTAAAATGGTCGAATGGTCAATGACAAGAATTGCAGTGCAAGCACGTATTATCGGCGCGGGTTCGATCCCCACCTGATGTGCCTCGCATGATTTCTTTGGCTGCCAGGATGGCCGAGTGGTCTAAGGCGCCGCGTTCAGGACCCAGTCTCCCCACGAGGCCTGGGTTCGAATCTCAAATTTCCCCATTGTGGGACTAATAAAGGGAATATTATATTATTATTATTATATTATAATGGGGACCGAGACCACCCGCAAAAACTGAAAATCCGCGAAGTAGCGGCGCACCTTCAAAAATGCTTAAAAAAAAATACAATATATATAATAAATATATAAATATATATTTATATATATATATATATATATATATACGAGGAGAGAGAGAGAGAGTGAAATTCATGTTATAACAAAAAAACCAAATTATTATTAAAACGTATTATTTTTTTATTCCCCAGCCATTCTTTTTGTATTTATTTAATTACTCCGACTTTTACCTGCTGGTACGCCGTCCGGTGTGCCCTGTGAAATGAAAGGTGGCATTCTTTATTTATTTATTTATTTATTCATTTATTCATTCATAACTGACAGCTTCGCGCTCCGTTCGTGCCCGGGCGGAAGAGGTGTTCCAATTCGGCTTAACTGTGACACACGCCCGCCCTCCTCCCCCGGAGCTTCCATTCGGTTAAACTTAGGGGCCGCTTGGCACCGCCCGTGCCCGGGGAAGGTGCTCCTCTTCGGCTTACTGTGTCGCGAGCATGCCCTCCTCCTCCGGAGCTTCCATTCGGTTAAACTTAGGGGCCGCTTGGAACCGCCCGTGCCCGGCGAAGGTGCTCCTCTTCGGCTTACTGTGACGCGAGCATGCCCTCCTCCTCCGGAGCTTCCATTCGGTTAAACTTAGGGGCCGCTTGGAACCGCCCGTGCCCGGGGAAGGTGCTCCTCTTCGGCTTACTGTGACGCGAGCATGCCCTCCTCCTCCGGAGCTTCCATTCGGTTAAACTTAGGGGCCGCTTGGCACCGCCCGTGCCCGGGGAAGGTGCTCCTCTACGGCTTAACTGCCACGCACGCCGGCCGGAGCTCTGGTACGGTCCGAACCGCGCGAAACGTCGCCACCGATCGTGTCCGGGGGAACGTGCTCTTCTTCGTCCAATCTCCTCTTCGCCCACGCTCTTCTTCGGCGCACGCCGGCCGCTTAACCGCTCCAGCGCCCGTCGTGCCGCTCGGCGAATCTACAATGCCCCCGAATATTTTTTATACCCGCGAAGCACTGAACCCGCGAAAGGTGAACCGCGAAGTAGCGAGGGTTCACTGTATGTATAAGGCCAAGACCTACAAAAAAGTCTCTTGGAGCAATGAGCTAGGTTTTACAGGAAGTCGGCCATTTTGAATTTACTTAAAAGGGGGCGGGTCACCACAATGGACTTTGTGTAGAAATTATTATTGGGGCCCGAGCAGCGACCGCGGCGAGGTCCCTATTGTTTATGTAGAAATTATTATTAGGGCCCGAGCAGCGACCGCTACGAGGTCCCCATTGTTTTTGTGGAAATTATTATTATTATTATTATTAGGGCCCGAGCAGTGACCGCTGCGAGGTCCCTATTGTTTTTCTAGAAATTGTTATTAGGGCCCGAGCTGCGACGGCTGCGAGGTCCCTATTGTTTTTCTAGAAAATATTTTTACTTTTTTTATAATTATTATTATTATTATTATTAGGGCCTGAGCAGCGACCGCTGCGAAGTCCCTGTTGTTTTTGTAGAAATTATTATTATTATTATTTTTCCGATTGTTCGATCGCATTTTTGACCCCCGAAACATGCACAAAAACTCACCAAACTTGGCAGTCTCATCGGGCATGGCGAGAAATTTGATATTTTAACGTCTAATATGAACAGGAAGTGAGTTTTGAATTTTTGAGAGTCCGACTTTTGCCCTTTTTTGCATGTTTACTGGGGTCATTCTTTTGCACCCTGATCCTAAAGGCTTCATCTGATTGCCTTAAAATTTTGTCTGTAGCATCTTAAGACCTGGGACAAACACTGGGGCTAAAATCTTTTGTTTCCGAAATACTATATGACGGGGGCGGGGCTTCAAAGTTTTCACTTAAGATTTCCTTCGCCGCAATGGACAAAATGCTTAATAACTCTCCTGCACATGCTGCTAAAAATCCAAAACTTCACATGTACATAAAGAGTCGGTACCTGAAGACATCTATATGTTTATATTCTGTTATACACCTTGCGCCAATCAATATCATTTTTTACGTTTTGACATACTGCACGGTGCCCTTTTAACGAATCCGATTGAAAATTGGCGAGAAAAGACTCAAGACATTGATCTTACTCTATCCCTATTTTTGTGACTTTCCTTCGAAGGGCGTGGCTATTGCGGTGCCGCAGAGTCTGATTATTCTCCGTGGCAACAAAAGTTCCTGCAAAATGATTCAGATGATCCATCTTCTCGAAATTTTTCACATTTGAGGATATTCAGGCCCTGAAGACGGCTGCCAACTTATTTTTGATCGCAGTGGTAGCGCCACCAACTGGTAAAACAAATACAAATTATTTTCGTTGATGTTTTTCTCCGGGCAGGTTCACAAAATCTACCTTATATTTGCTCGGATTAGTGTTTAGGCCTTGAGGATGTCACAATACGAAAGTCTTTCGCCTTCTTCAGAGTGTCACATGATGGTGTCTTGTGACCCGTCTTTATCAGCTGATGTTCCATGAGGGCGTGACTTACCTGTCACAAGAATGAAGGCAAGTCACACCCCCCGCTGTCCGTTCACTCCGCCAAGATGCTGCTCCAGGTGGTAGAGAGGATGAAGGCTCCCTTGTCTCTGTTCATGGTTTTTATGCCTCGCTTGCAGATCTCAATGGCCTCTCTGATCCAGCGCTGTTGTTTGTTCTCTTCGGTGCGGATGACCCTGCCCTTCGCCCGGTCCATGATATGGTTTTCCCTTCTGCAGTGGTCAGTGATTGCTGATTTGTAATATTCATGTTGTGCTTGTTCTTTTACTGCTATGATTTTTCATTTTTTTTGACAGGTAATTCACACCCTCATGGAACATAAGCTGATAAAGACGGGTCTCAAGACACCATCATGCGACACTCTGAAGAAGGCGAAAGACTCGCCGAAACATGTCAGGTAAAACATTTACCTAAAACATAATTGTCTGCTTTTAATGAATCTGTCAAATATCAATAATAAGAAGACAAAATGAACCTCATACAAATAAATGAATGCTTAATAACTCCCCTGCACATGCTCCTAATAATCCAAACCTTCACCTGTCAATAAAATGTCCCGACCTGAAGACATCTTAATGTTATTATTTTGTTATACACACAGCGCCGCCAAGTGGAATCAAAAATTTGTTTTTATTTTAATTTCCACGTACTGCACGGTGCCCTTTTGACGAATCCGACTGAAAATTAGTCAGAAAAGACTCAAGACAATGATCTTACTCTCTGCCGAATTTTGTGACGTTTTGGCAAAAGGCGTGGCTATTACGGTGCTGAAAAGTCCGATTGTACTCTGTGGCAACAAAAGCTCCGGCAACATGACTCAGATGATCCTATCTTCTCGAAGTTGTACACATTTGAGGATACTTCAGCCCTGAAGACATCTACCAACTTATTTTTCATCGTAGTAGTAGCGCCACCAACTGGTAAAAGCTAATACAAGTTATTTTCTTGGATGTTTTTCTCCGTGCAACTCAACAAGGTCGCCCTCATATATGCTCCGAGGACTGTTTCGGCCATGAGGATGTCACAATACGAAATTCATCCTTTTTCGTGAAAAGTTGTGGGAGTGGCATTGCACTGTTTGGCAATAAAACAAAGCTGATTATGAGGTTCTAAATATGAACGACAACTCGTGAAACTTGACACACACATCAGGCAGAGCAAATTTATCAATATTTTATACGTTAGTTGTGCAGCTTTTTTGAAATGGCTCGCCATGGCCCTCGAGAAATGTTCAAAAAAGCAGCCCTGGTTGAGTGTTTCACCTCGCTTTTTGTAAATTTTATGGAGTACAGTGAACCCTCGGTTATCGCGGTTAATGGGGACCGAGACCACCCGCGGAAACTGAAAATCCGCGAAGTAGCGGCGCACCTTCAAAAATGCTTAAAAGAAAATACAATATATATAATAAATATATATATATATATATATATATATATATATATATATATATATATATACGGGGAGAGAGAGAGAGAGAGAGAGAGTGAAATTCATGTTATAACAAAAAAACCAAATTATTATTAAAACGTATTATTTTTTTATTCCCCAGCCATTCTTTTTGTATTTATTTAATTACTCCGACTTTTACCAGCTGGTACGCCGTCCGGTGTTCCCTGTGAAATGAAAGGTGGCATTCTTTAATTATTTATTTATTTATTCATTTATTCATTCATAACTGACAGCTTCGCGCTCCGTTCGTGTCCGGGCGGAAGAGGTGTTCCAATTCGGCTTAACTGTGACACACGCCCGCCCTCCTCCCCCGGAGCTTCCATTCGGTTAAACTTAGGGGCCGCTTGGCACCGCCCGTGCCCGGGGAAGGTGCTCCTCTTCGGCTTACTGTGACGCGAGCATGCCCGCCTCCTCCGGAGCTTCCATTCGGTTAAACTTAGGGGCCGCTTGGAACCGCCCGTGCCCGGCAAAGGTGCTCCTCTTCGGCTTACTGTGACGCGAGCATGCCCTCCTCCTCCGGAGCTTCCATTTGGTTAAACTTAGGGGCCGCTTGGAACCGCCCGTGCCTGGGGAAGGTGCTCCTCTTCGGCTTACTGTGACGCGAGCATGCCCTCCTCCTCCGGAGCTTCCATTCGGTTAAACTTAGGGGCCGCTTGGCACCGCCCGTGCCCGGGGACGGTGCTCCTCTACGGCTTAACTGCCACGCACGCCGGCCGGAGCCTTGGTACGGTCCGAACCGCGCGAAACGTCGCCACCGATCGTGTCCGGGGGAACGTGCTCTTCTTCGTCCACTCTCCTCTTCGCCCACGCTCTTCTCCGGCGCACGCCGGCCGTCTAACCGCTCCAGCGCCCGTCGTGCCGCTCGGCGAAACTACAATGCCCCCGAATATTTTTTATACCCGCGAAGCACTGAACCCGCGAAAGGTGAACCGCGAAGTAGCGAGGGTTCACTGTATGTATAAGACCAAGACCTACAAAAAAGTCTCTTGAAGCAATAAGCTAGGTTTTACAGGAAGTCGGCCATTTTGAATTTACTTAAAAGGGGCGGGTCACCACAATGGACTTTGTGTAGAAATTATTATTGGGGCCCGAGCAGCGACCGCGGCGAGGTCCCTATTGTTTATGTAGAAATTATTATTAGGGCCCGAGCAGCGACCGCTACGAGGTCCCCATTGTTTTTGTGGAAATTATTATTATTATTATTATTAGGGCCCGAGCAGTGACCGCTGCGAGGTCCCTATTGTTTTTCTAGAAATTGTTATTAGGGCCCGAGCTGCGACGGCTGCGAGGTCCCTATTGTTTTTGTAGAAAATATCATTACTTTTATTATTATTATTATTATTATTATTAGGGCCTGAGCAGCGACCGCTGCGAAGTCCCTGTTGTTTTTGTAGAAATTATTATTATTATTATTTTTCCGATTGTACGATCGCATTTTTGACCCCGAAACATGCACAAAAACTCACCAAACTTGGCAGTCTCATCGGGCATGGCGAGAAATTTGATATTTTAACGTCTAATATGAACAGGAAGTGAGTTATGAATTTTTGAAAGTCCGACTTTTGCCCTTTTTTGCATGTTTACAGGGGTCATTCTTTTGCACCCTGATCCTAAAGGCTTCATCTGATTGCCTTAAAATTCTGTCTGTAGCATCTTAAGACCTGGGACAAACACTGGGGCTAAAATCTTTTGTTTCCGAAATACTATATGACGGGGGCGGGGCTTCAAAGTTTTCACTTAAGATTTCCTTCGCCGCAATGGACAAAATGCTTAATAACTCTCCTGCACATGCTGCTAAAAATCCAAAACTTCACATGTACATAAAGAGTCGGTACCTGAAGACATCTATATGTTTATATTCTGTTATACACCTTGCGCCAATCAATAACATTTTTTACATTTTGACGTACTGCACGGTGCCCTTTTAACGAATCCGATTGAAAATTGGCTAGAAAAGACTCAAGACATTGATCTTACTCTATCCCTATTTTTGTGACTTTCCTTCGAAGGGCGTGGCTATTGCGGTGCCGCAGAGTCTGATTATTCTCCGTGGCAACAAAAGTTCCTGCAAAATGATTCAGATGATCCATCTTCTCGAAATTTTTCACATTTGAGGATATTCAGGCCCTGAAGACGGCTGCCAACTTATTTTTGATCGCAGTGGTAGCGCCACCAACTGGTTAAAACAAATACAAATTATTTTCGTTGATGTTTTTCTCCGGGCAGGTTCACAAAATCTACCTTATATTTGCTCGGATGAGTGTTTAGGCCTTGAGGATGTCACAATACGAAAGTCTTTCGCCTTCTTCAGAGTGTCACATGATGGTGTCTTGTGACCCGTCTTTATCAGCTGATGTTCCATGAGGGCGTGACTTACCTGTCACAAGAATGAAGGCAAGTCACACCCCCCGCTGTCCGTTCACTCCGCCAAGATGCTGCTCTAGGTGGTAGAGAGGATGAAGGCTCCCTTGTCTCTGTTCATGGTTTTTATGCCTCGCTTGCAGATCTCAATGGCCTCTCTGATCCAGCGCTGTTGTTTGTTCTCTTCGGTGCGGATGACCCTGCCCTTCTCCCGGTCCATGATGTGGTTTTCCCTTTTGCAGTGGTCAGTGATTGCTGATTTGTAATGTTCATGTTGTGCTTGTTCTTTTACTGCTCTGATTTTTCATTTTTTTGACAGGTAAGTCACACCCTCATGGAACATCAGCTGATAAAGACGGGTCTCAAGACACCATCATGCGACACTCTGAAGAAGGCGAAAGACTCGCCGAAACATGTCAGGTAAAAAATTAACCTAAAACATAATTGTCTGCTTTTAATGAATCAGTCAAATATCAATAATAAGAAGACAAAATGAACCTAATACAAATAAATGAATGCTTAATAACTCCCCTGCACATGCTCCTGAAAATCCAAACCTTCACCTGTAAATAAAACGTCCCGACCTGAAGACATCTTAATGTTATTATTTTGTTCTACACACAGCGCCGCCAAGTGGAATCAAAAATGTGTTTTTATTTTAATTTTCACATCCTGCACGGTGCCCTTTTGACAAATCCGACTGAAAATTAGTCAGAAAAGACTCAAGACAATGATCTTTCTCTCTGCCGAATTTTGTGACGTTTTGGCAAAAGGCGTGGCTATTACGGTGCTGAAAAGTCAGATTGTACTCTGTGGCAACAAAAGCTCCGGCAACATGACTCAGATGATCCTATCTTCTCGAAGTTGTACACATTTGAGGATACTTCAGCCCTGAAGACATCGACCAACTTATTTTTCATCGTAGTAGTAGCGCCACCAACTGGTAAAAGCTAATACAAGTTATTTTCTTGGATGTTTTTCTCCGTGCAACTCAACAAGGTCGCCCTCATATATGCTCGGATGACTGTTTCGGCCATGAGGATGTCACAATACGAAATTCGTCCTTTTTCGTGTACAGTTGTGGGAGTGGCATTGCACTGTTCGGCAATAAAACAACGCTGATTATGAGGTTCTAAATATGAACGACAACTCGTGAAACTTTACACACACATCAGGCCGAGCAAATTTATCAATATTTTATACGTTAGTTGTGCAGCTTTTTTGAAATGGCTCGCCATGGCCCTCGAGAAATGTTAAAAAAAGCAGCCCTGGTTGAGTGTTTCACCTCGCTTTTTGTAAATTTTATGGAGTACAGTGAACCCTCGGTAATCGCGGTTAATGGGGACAGAGACCACCCGCGAAAACTGAAAATCCGCGAAGTAGCGGCGCACCTTCAAAAATGCTTAAAAAAATATACAATATATATAATAAATATATAAATATATATATATATATATATATATATATATATATATATACGGGGAGAGAGAGAGTGAAATTCATGTTATAACAAAAAAACCAAATTATTATTAAAACGTATTATTTTTTTATTCCCCAGCCATTCTTTTTGTATTTATTTAATTACTCCGACTTTTATCTGCTGGTACGCCGTCCGGTGTGCCCTGTGAAATGAAAGGTGGCATTCTTTATTCATTTATTTATTTATTCTTTTATACATTCATAACTGACAGCTTCGCGCTCCGCTCGTGCCCGGGCGGAAGAGGTGCTCCAATTCGGCTTAACTGTGACACACACCCGCCCTCCTCCCCCGGAGCTTCCATTCGGTTAAACTTAGGGGCCGCTTGGCACCGCCCGTGCCCGGGGAAGGTGCTCCTCTTCGGCTTACTGTGACGCGAGCATGCCCTCCTCCTCCGGAGCTTCCATTCGGTTAAACTTAGGGGCCGCTTGGAATCGCCCGTGCCCGGGGAAGGTGCTCCTCTTCGGCTTACTGTGACGCGAGCATGCCCTCCTCCTCCGGAGCTTCCATTCGGTTAAACTTAGGGGCCGCTTGGCACCGCCCGTGCCCGGGGAAGGTTCTCCTCTACGGCTTAACTGCCACGCACGCCGGCCGGAGCTCTGGTACTGTCCGAACCGCGCGAAACGTCGCCACCGATCGTGTCCGGGGGAACGTGCTCTTCTTCGTCCACTCTCCTCTTCGCCCACGCTCTTCTTCGGCGCACACCGGCCGTCTAACCGCTCCAGCGCCCCGTCGTGCCGCTCGGCGAAACTACAATGCCCCCGAATATTTTTTAGACCCGCGAAGCACTGAACCCGCGAAAGGTGAACCGCCAAGTAGCGAGGGTTCACTGTATGTATAAGACCAAGACCTACAAAAAAGTCTCTTGGAGCAATGAGCTAGGTTTTACAGGAAGTCGGCCATTTTGAATTTACTTAAAAGGGGGCGGGTCACCACAATGGACTTTGTGTAGAAATTATAATTGGGGCCCGAGCAGCGACCGCGGCGAGGTCCCTATTGTTTTTGTAGAAATTATTATTAGGGCCCGAGCAGCGACCGCTACGAGGTCCCCATTGTTTTTGTGGAAATTATTATTATTATTATTATTAGGGCCCGAGCAGTGACCGCTGCGAGGTCCCTATTGTTTTTCTAGAAATTGTTATTAGGGCCCAAGCTGCGACGGCTGCGAGGTCCCTATTGTTTTTGTAGAAAATATTATTACTTTTATTATTATTATTATTATTATTATTATTAGGGCCTGAGCAGCGACCGCTGCGAAGTCCCTATTGTTTTTGTAGAAATTATTATTATTATTATTTTTCCGATTGTTCGATTGCATTTTTGACCCCCGAAACATGCACAAAAACTCACCAAACTTGGCAGTCTCATCGGGCATGGCGAAAAATTTGATATTTTAACGTCTAATATGAACAGGAAGTGAGTTATGAATTTTTGAAAGTCCGACTTTTGCCCTTTTTTGCATGTTTACAGGGGTCATTCTTTTGCACCCTGATCCTAAAGGCTTCATCTGATTGCCTTAAAATTCTGTCTGTAGCATCTTAAGACCTGGGACAAACACTGGGGCTAAAATCTTTTGTTTCCGAAATACTATATGACGGGGGCGGGGCTTCAAAGTTTTCACTTAAGATTTCCTTCGCCGCAATGGACAAAATGCTTAATAACTCTCATGCACATGCTGCTAAAAATCCAAAACTTCACATGTACATAAAGAGTCGGTACCTGAAGACATCTATATGTTTATATTCTGTTATACACCTTGCGCCAATCAATATCATTTTTTACATTTTGACGTACTGCACGGTGCCCTTTTAACGAATCCGATTGAAAATTGGCTAGAAAAGACTCAAGACATTGATCTTACGCTATCCCTATTTTTGTGACTTTCCTTCGAAGGGCGTGGCTATTGCGGTGCCGCAGAGTCTGATTATTCTCCGTGGCAACAAAAGTTCCTGCAAAATGATTCAGATGATCCATCTTCTCGAAATTTTTCACATTTGAGGATATTCAGGCCCTGAAGACGGCTGCCAACTTATTTTTGATCGCAGTGGTAGCGCCACCAACTGGTTAAAACAAATACAAATTATTTTCGTTGATGTTTTTCTCCGGGCAGGTTCACAAAATCTACCTTATATTTGCTCGGATGAGTGTTTAGGCCTTGAGGATGTCACAATACGAAAGTCTTTCGCCTTCTTCAGAGTGTCACATGATGGTGTCTTGTGGCCCGTCTTTATCAGCTGATGTTCCATGAGGGCGTGACTTACCTGTCACAAGAATGAAGGCAAGTCACGCCCCCCGCTGTCCGTTAACTCCGCCAAGATGCTGGTCCAGGTGGTAGAGAGGATGAAGGCAACCTTGTCTCTGTTCATGGTTTTTATGCCTCGCTTGCAGATCTCAATGGCCTCTCTGATCCAGCGCTGTTGTTTGTTCTCTTCTGTGCGGATGACCCTGCCCTTCTCCCGGTCCATGATGTGGTTTTCCCTTTTGCAGTGGTCAGTGATTGCTGATTTGTAATGTTCATGTTGTGCTTGTTCTTTTACTGCTCTGATTTTTCATTTTTTTGACAGGTAAGTCACACCCTCATGGAACATCAGCTGATAAAGACGGGTCTCAAGACACCATCATGCGACACTCTGAAGAAGGCGAAAGACTCGCCGAAACATGTCAGGTAAAAAATTTACCGAAAACATAATTGTCTGCTTTTAATGAATCTGTCAAATATCAATAATAAGAAGACAAAATGAACCTAATACAAATAAATGAATGCTTAATAACTCCCCTGCACATGCTCCTAAAAATCCAAACCTTCACCTGTAAATAAAATGTCCCGACCTGAAGACATCTTAATGTTATTATTTTGTTATACACACAGCGCCGCCAAGTGGAATCAAAAATTTGTTTTTATTTTAATTTTCACGTACTGCAACGTGCCCTTTTGACGAATCCGACTGAAAATTAGTCAGAAAAGACTCAAGACAATGATCTTACTCTCTGCCGAGTTTTGTGACGTTTTGGCAAAAGGCGTGGCTATTACGGTGCTGAAAAGTCCGATTGTACTTTGTGGCAACAAAAGCTCCGGCAACATGACTCAGATGATCCTATCTTCTCGAAGTTGTACACATTTGAGGATACTTCAGCCCTAAAGACATCTACCAACTTATTTTTCATCGTAGTAGTAGCGCCACCAACTGGTAAAAGCTAATACAAGTTATTTTCTTGGATGTTTTTCTCCGTGCAACTCAACAAGGTCGCCCTCATATATGCTCGGAGGACTGTTTCGGCCATGAGGATGTCACAATACGAAATTCATCCTTTTTCGTGAAAAGTTGTGGGAGTGGCATTGCACTGTTTGGCATTAAAACAACGCTGATTATGAGGTTCTAAATATGAACGACAACTCGTGAAACTTGACACACACATCAGGCAGAGCAAATTTATAAATATTTTATACGTTAGTTGTGCAGCTTTTTTGAAATGGCTCGCCATGGCCCTCGAGAAATGTTCAAAAAAGCAGCCCTGGTTGAGTGTTTCACCTCGCTTTTTGTAAATTTTATGGAGTACAGTGAACCCTCGGTTATCGCGGTTAATGGGGACCGAGACCACCCGCGGAAACTGAAAATCCGCGGAGTAGCGGCGCACCTTCAAAAATGCTTAAAAGAAAATACAATATATAGAATAAATATATATATATATATATATATATATATATATATATATATATATATATATATATACGGGGGAGAGAGAGAGAGAGAGAGAGAGAGAGAGAGTGAAATTCATGTTATAACAAAAAAAACAAATTATTATTAAAACGTATTATTTTTTTATTCCCCAGCCATTCTTTTTGTATTTATTTAATTACTCCGACTTTTACCTGCTGGTACGCCGTCCGGTGTGCCCTGTGAAATGAAAGGTGGCATTCTTTATTTATTTATTTATTTATTCTTCTATACATTCATAACTGACAGCTTCGCGCTCCGCTCGTGCCCGGGCGGAAGAGGTGCTCCAATTCGGCTTAACTGTGACACACACCCGCCCTCCTCCCCCGGAGCTTCCATTCGGTTAAACTTAGGGGCCGCTTGGCACCGCCCGTGCCCGGGGAAGGTGCTCCTCTTCGGCTTACTGTGACGCGAGCATGCCCTCCTCCTCCGGAGCTTCCATTCGGTTAAACTTAGGGGCCGCTTGGAACCGCCCGTGCCCGGGGAAGGTGCTCCTCTTCGGCTTACTGTGACGCGAGCATGCCCTCCTCCTCCGGAGCTTCCATTCGGTTAAACTTAGGGGCCGCTTGGCACCGCCCGTGCCCTGGGAAGGTTCTCCTCTACGGCTTAACTGCCACGCACGCCGGCCGGAGCTCTGGTACTGTCCGAACCGCGCGAAACGTCGCCACCGATCGTGTCCGGGGGAACGTGCTCTTCTTCGTCCACTCTCCTCTTCGCCCACGCTCTTCTTCGGCGCACACCGGCCGTCTAACCGCTCCAGCGCCCCGTCGTGCCGCTCGGCGAAACTATAATGCCCCCGAATATTTTTTAGACCCGCGAAGCACTGAACCCACGAAAGGTGAACCGCCAAGTAGCGAGGGTTCACTGTATGTATAAGACCAAGACCTACAAAAAAGTCTCTTGGAGCAATGAGCTAGGTTTTACAGGAAGTCGGCCATTTTGAATTTACTTAAAAAGGGGCGGGTCACCACAATGGACTTTGTGTAGAAATTATTATTGGGGCCCGAGCAGCGACCGCGGCGATGTCCCTATTGTTTTTGTAGAAATTATTATTCGGGCCCGAGCAGCGACCGCTACGAGGTCCCCATTGTTTTTGTGGAAATTATTATTATTATTATTATTAGGGCCCGAGCAGTGACCGCTGCGAGGTCCCTATTGTTTTTCTAGAAATTGTTATTAGGGCCCGAGCTGCGACGGCTGCGAGGTCCCTATTGTTTTTGTAGAAAATATTATTACTTTTATTCTTATTATTATTATTATTATTAGGGCCTGAGCAGCGACCACTGCGAAGTCCCTGTTGTTTTTGTAGAAATTATTATTATTATTATTTTTCCCATTGTTCGATTGCATTTTTGACCCCCGAAACATGCACAAAAACTCACCAAACTTGGCAGTCTCATCGGGCATGGCGAGAAATTTGATATTTTAAACGTCTAATATGAACAGGAAGTGAGTTATGAATTTTTGAAAGTCCGACTTTTGCCCTTTTTTGCATGTTTACAGGGGTCATTCTTTTGCACCCTGATCCTAAAGGCTTCATCTGATTGCCTTAAAATTCTGTCTGTAGCATCTTAAGACCTGGGACAAACACTGGGGCTAAAATTTTTTGTTTCCAAAATACTATATGACGGGGGCGGGGCTTCGAAGTTTTCACTTAAGATTTCCTTCGCCGCAATGGACAAAATGCTTAATAACTCTCTTGCACATGCTGCTAAAAATCCAAAACTTCACATGTACATAAAGAGTCGGTACCTGAAGACATCTATATGTTTATATTCTGTTATACACCTTGCGCCAATCAATATCATTTTTTACATTTTGACGTCCTGCACGGTGCCCTTTTAACGAATCCGATTGAAAATTGGCTAGAAAAGACTCAAGACATTGATCTTACTCTATCCCTATTTTTGTGACTTTCCTTCGAAGGGCGTGGCTATTACGGTGCCGCAGAGTCTGATTATTCTCCGTGGCAACAAAAGTTCCTGCAAAATGATTCAGATGATCCATCTTCTCGAAATTTTTCACATTTGAGGATATTCAGGCCCTGAAGACGGCTGCCAACTTATTTTTGATCGGATGAGTGTTTAGGCCTTGAGGATGTCACAATACGAAAGTCTTTCGCCTTCTTCAGAGTGTCACATGATGGTGTCTTGTGGCCCGTCTTTATCAGCTGATGTTCCATGAGGGCGTGACTTACCTGTCACAAGAATGAAGGCAAGTCACGCCCCCGCTGTCCGTTCACTCCGCCAAGATGCTGCTCCAGGTGGTAGAGAGGATGAAGGCTCCCTTGTCTCTGTTCATGGTTTTTATGCCTCGCTTGCAGATCTCAATGGCCTCTCTGATCCAGCGCTGTTGTTTGTTCTCTTTGGTGCGGATGACCCTGCCCTTCTCCCGGTCCATGATGTGGTTTTCCCTTTTGCAGTGGTCAGTGATTGCTGATTTGTAATGTTCATGTTGTGCTTGTTCTTTTACTGCTCTGATTTTTCATTTTTTTGACAGGTAAGTCACACCCTCATGGAACATCAGCTGATAAAGACGGGTCTCAAGACACCATCATGCGACACTCTGAAGAAGGCGAAAGACTCGCCGAAACATGTCAGGTAAAAAATTAACCTAAAACATAATTGTCTGCTTTTAATGAATCAGTCAAATATCAATAATAAGAAGACAAAATGAACCTAATACAAATAAATGAATGCTTAATAACGCCCCTGCACATGCTCCTAAAAATCCAAACCTTCACCTGTAAATAAAAGGTCCCGACCTGAAGACATCTTAATGTTATTATTTTGTTATACACACAGCGCCGCCAAGTGGAATCAAAAATTTGTTTTTATTTTAATTTTCACGTACTGCACGGTGCCCTTTTGACGAATCCGACTGAAAATTAGTCAGAAAAGACTCAAGACAATGATCTTACTCTCTGCCGAATTTTGTGACGTTTTGGCAAAAGGCGTGGCTATTACGGTGCTGAAAAATCCGATTGTACTTTGTGGCAACAAAAGCTCCGGCAACATGACTCAGATGATCCTATCTTCTCGAAGTTGTACACATTTGAGGATACTTCAGCCCTGAAGACATCTACCAACTTATTTTTCATCGTAGTAGTAGCGCCACCAACTGGTAAAAGCTAATACAAGTTATTTTCTTGGATGTTTTTCTCCGTGCAACTCAACAAGGTCGCCCTCATATATGCTCGGATGACTGTTTCGGCCATGAGGATGTCACAATACGAAATTCATCCTTTTTCGTGAAAAGTTGTGGGAGTGGCATTGCACTGTTCGGCAATAAAACAACGCTGATTATGAGGTTCTAAATATGAACGACAACTCGTGAAACTTTACACACACATCAGGCAGAGCAAATTTATCAATATTTTATACGTTAGTTGTGCAGCTTTTTTGAAATGGCTCGCCATGGCCCTCGAGAAATGTTAAAAAAAGCAGCCCTGGTTGAGTGTTTCACCTTGCTTTTTGTAAATTTTATGGAGTACAGTGAACCCTCGGTTATCGCGGTTAATGGGGACAGAGACCACCCGCGAAAACTGAAAATCCGCGAAGTAGCGGCGCACCTTCAAAAATGCTTAAAAAAAAATACAATATATATAATAAATATATATATATATATATATATATATATATATATATATATATATATATATATATATATAGACAGATAGAGAGAGTGAAATTCATGTTATAACAAAAAAACCAAATTGTTATTAAAACGTATTATTTTTTTATTCCCCAGCCATTCTTTTTGTATTTATTTAATTACTCCGACTTTTACCTGCTGGTACGCCGTCCGGTGTGCCCTGTGAAATGAAAGGTGGCATTCTTTATTTATTTATTTATTTATTCATTTATTCATTCATAACTGACAGCTTCGCGCTCCGTTCGTGCCCGGGCGGAAGAGGTGTTCCAATTCGGCTTTACTGTGACACACGCCCGCCCTCCTGCCCCGGAGCTTCCATTCGGTTAAACTTAGGGGCCGCTTGGCACCGCCCGTGCCCGGGGAAGGTGCTCCTCTTTGGCTTACTGTGACGCGAGCATGCCCGCCTCCTCCGGAGCTTCCATTCGGTTAAACTTAGGGGCCGCTTGGAACCGCCCGTGCCCGGGGAAGGTGCTCCTCTTTGGCTTACTGTGACGCGAGCATGCCCTCCTCCTCCGGAGCTTCCATTCGGTTAAACTTAGGGGCCGCTTGGCACCGCCCGTGCCCGGGGAAGGTGCTCCTCTACGGCTTAACTGCCACGCACGCCGGCCGGAGCTCTGGTACGGTCCGAACCGCGCGAAACGTCGCCACCGATCGTGTCCGGGGGAACGTGCTCTTCTTCGTCCACTCTCCTCTTCGCCCACGCTCTTCTTCGGCGCACGCCGGCCGTCTAACCGCTCCAGCGCCCGTCGTGCCGCTCGGCGAAACTACAATGCCCCCGAATATTTTTTATACCCGCGAAGCACTGAACCCGCGAAAGGTGAACCGCGAAGTAGCGAGGGTTCACCGTATGTATAAGACCAAGACCTACAAAAAAGTCTCTTGGAGCAATGAGCTAGGTTTTACAGGAAGTCGGCCATTTTGAATTTACTTAAAAGGGGTGGGTCACCACAATGGACTTTGTGTAGAAATTATTATTGGGGCCCGAGCAGCGACCGCGGCGAGGTCCCTATTGTTTATGTAGAAATTATTATTAGGGCCCGAGCAGCGACCGCTACGAGGTCCCCATTGTTTTTGTGGAAATTATTATTATTTTTATTATTATTATTATTAGGGCCCGAGCAGTGACCGCTGCGAGGTCCCTATTGTTTTTCTAGAAATTGTTATTAGGGCCCAAGCTGCGACGGCTGCGAGGTCCCTACTGTTTTTGTAGAAAATATTATTACTTTTATTATTATTATTATTATTATTATTATTAGGGCCTGAGCAGCGACCGCTGCGAAGTCCCTATTGTTTTTGTAGAAATTATTATTATTATTATTTTTCCGATTGTTCGATTGCATTTTTTTCCCCCGAAACATGCACAAAAATTCACCAAACTTGGCAGTCTCATCGGGCATGGCGAAAAATTTGATATTTTAACGTCTAATATGAACAGGAAGTGAGTTATGAATTTTTGAAAGTCCGACTTTTGCCCTTTTTTGCATGTTTACAGGGGTCATTCTTTTGCACCCTGATCCTAAAGGCTTCATCTGATTGCCTTAAAATTCTGTCTGTAGCATCTTAAGACCTGGGACAAACACTGGGACTAAAATTTTTTGTTTCCGAAATACTATATGACGGGGGCGGGGCTTCGAAGTTTTCACTTAAGATTTCCTTCGCCGCAATGGACAAAATGCTTAATAACTCTCTTGCACATGCTGCTAAAAATCCAAAACTTCACATGTACATAAAGAGTCGGTACCTGAAGACATCTATATGTTTATATTCAGTTATACACCTTGCGCCAATCAATATCATTTTTTACATTTTGACGTACTGCACGGTGCCCTTTTAACGAATCCGATTGAAAATTGGCTAGAAAAGACTCAAGACATTGATCTTACTCTATCCCTATTTTTGTGACTTTCCTTCGAAGGGCGTGGCTATTACGGTGCCGCAGAGTCTGATTATTCTCCGTGGCAACAAAAGTTCCTGCAAAATGATTCAGATGATCCATCTTCTCGAAATTTTTCACATTTGAGGATATTCAGGCCCTGAAGACGACTGCCAACTTATTTTTTATCGCAGTGGTAGCGCCACCAACTGGTTAAAACAAATACAAATTATTTTCGTTGATGTTTTTCTCCGGGCAGGTTAACAAAATCTACCTTATATTTGCTCGGATGAGTGTTTAGGCCTTGAGGATGTCACAATACGAAAGTCTTTCGCCTTCTTCAGAGTGTCACATGATGGTGTCTTGTGGCCCGTCTTTATCAGCTGATGTTCCATGAGGGCGTGACTTACCTGTCACAAGAATGAAGGCAAGTCACGCCCCCCGCTGTCCGTTAACTCCGCCAAGATGCTGCTCCAGGTGGTAGAGAGGATGAAGGCTCCCTTGTCTCTGTTCATGGTTTTTATGCCTCGCTTGCAGATCTCAATGGCCTCTCTGATCCAGCGCTGTTGTTTGTTCTCTTCGGTGCCGATGACCCTGCCCTTCTCCCGGTCCATGATGTGGTTTTCCCTTTTGCAGTGGTCAGTGATTGCTGATTTGTAATGTTCATGTTGTGCTTGTTCTTTTACTGCTCTGATTTTTCATTTTTTTGACAGGTAAGTCACACCCTCATGGAACATCAGCTGATAAAGACGGGTCTCAAGACACCATCATGCGACACTCTGAAGAAGGCGAAAGACTCGCCGAAACATGTCAGGTAAAAAATTTTACCGAAAACATAATTGTCTGCTTTTAATGAATCTGTCAAATATCAATAATAAGAAGACAAAATGAACCTAATACAAATAAATGAATGCTTAATAACTCCCCTGCACATGCTCCTAAAAATCCAAACATTCACCTGTAAATAAAATGTCCCGACCTGAAGACATCTTAATGTTATTATTTTGTTATACACACAGCGCCGCCAAGTGGAATCAAAAATTTGTTTTTATTTTAATTTTCACGTACTGCACGGTGCCCTTTTGACGAATCCGACTGAAAATTAGTCAGAAAAGACTCAAGACAATGATCTTACTCTCTGCCGAGTTTTGTGACGTTTTGGCAAAAGGCGTGGCAATTACGGTGCTGAAAAGTCCGATTGTACTTTGTGGCAACAAAAGCTCCGGCAACATGACTCAGATGATCCTATCTTCTCGAAGTTGTACACATTTGAGGATACTTCAGCCCTGAAGACATCTACCAACTTATTTTTCATCGTAGTAGTAGCGCCACCAACTGGTAAAAGCTAATACAAGTTATTTTCTTGGATGTTTTTGTCCGTGCAACTCAACAAGGTCGCCCTCATATATGCTCGGAGGACTGTTTCGGCCATGAGGATGTCACAATACGAAATTCATCCTTTTTCGTGAAAAGTTGTGGGAGTGGCATTGCACTTTTTGGCAATAAAACAACGCTGATTATGAGGTTCTAAATATGAACGACAACTCGTGAAACTTGAGACACACATCAGGCAGAGCAAATTTATCAATATTTTATACGTTAGTTGTGCAGCTTTTTTGAAATGGCTCGCCATGGCCCTCGAGAAATGTTCAAAAAAGCAGCCCTGGTTGAGTGTTTCACCTCGCTTTTTGTAAATTTTATGGAGTACAGTGAACCCTCGGTTATCGCGGTTAATGGGGACCGAGACCACCCGCGGAAACTGAAAATCCGCGAAGTAGCGGCGCACCTTCAAAAATGCTTAAAAGAAAATACAATATATATAATAAATATATATATATATATATATATATATATATATATATATATATATATATATATATATATATATGTATATATATATATACATATATATATATATATATATATATATATATATGTATATATATATATACATATATATATATATATATATACATATATATATATATATATGTATATATATATATATATATATATATGTATATATATATATATATATATATATGTATATATATATATACATATATATATGTATATATATATATATACGTATATATATATATATATATATATATGTATATATATATATACATATATATATATATATGTATATATATGTATATATATATATACATATATATATATATATGTATATATATATATATATATACGTATATATATATATATGTATATATATATATACATATATATATGTATATATATGTATATATATATATATATATATATATATATGTATATATATATATATATATGTATATATATATACGGGGAGAGAGAGAGAGAGAGAGAGTGAAATTCATGTTATAACAAAAAAAACTAATTATTATTAAAACGTATTATTTTTTTATTCCCCAGCCATTCTTTTTGTATTTATTTAATTACTCCGACTTTTACCTGCTGGTACGCCGTCCGGTGTTCCCTGTGAAATGAAAGGTGGCATTCTTTATTTATTTATTTATTTATTCATTTATTCATTCATAACTGACAGCTTCGCGCTCCGTTCGTGCCCGGGCGGAAGAGGTGTTCCAATTCGGCTTAACTGTGACACACGCCCGCCCTCCTCCCCCGGAGCTTCCATTCGGTTAAACTTAGGGGCCGCTTGGCACCGCCCGTGCCCGGGGAAGGTGCTCCTCTTCGGCTTACTGTGACGCGAGCATGCCCGCCTCCTCCGGAGCTTCCATTCGGTTAAACTTAGGGGCCGCTTGGAACCGCCCGTGCCCGGCGAAGGTGCTCCTCTTCGGCTTACTGTGACGCGAGCATGCCCTCCTCCTCCGGAGCTTCCATTTGGTTAAACTTAGGGGCCGCTTGGAACCGCCCGTGCCCGGGGAAGGTGCTCCTCTTCGGCTTACTGTGACGCGAGCATGCCCTCCTCCTCCAGAGCTTCCATTCGGTTAAACTTAGGGGCCGCTTGGCACCGCCCGTGCCCGGGGACGGTGCTCCTCTACGGCTTAACTGCCACGCACGCCGGCCGGAGCCCTGGTACGGTCCGAACCGCGCGAAACGTCGCCACCGATCGTGTCCGGGGGAACGTGCTCTTCTTCGTCCACTCTCCTCTTCGCCCACGCTCTTCTTCGGCGCACGCCGGCCGTCTAACCGCTCCAGCGCCCGTCGTGCCGCTCGGCGAAACTACAATGCCCCCGAATATTTTTTATACCCGCGAAGCACTGAACCCGCGAAAGGTGAACCGCGAAGTAGCGAGGGTTCACTGTATGTATAAGACCAAGACCTACAAAAAAGTCTCTTGGAGCAATAAGCTAGGTTTTACAGGAAGTCGGCCATTTTGAATTTACTTAAAAGGGGGCGGGTCACCACAATGGACTTTGTGTAGAAATTATTATTGGGGCCCGAGCAGCGACCGCGGCGAGGTCCCTATTGTTTATGTAGAAATGATTATTAGGGCCCGAGCAGCGACCGCTACGAGGTCCCCATTGTTTTTGTGGAAATTATTATTATTATTATTATTAGGGCCCGAGCAGTGACCGCTGCGAGGTCCCTATCGTTTTTCTAGAAATTGTTATTAGGGCCCGAGCTGCGACGGCTGCGAGGTCCCTATTGTTTTTGTAGAAAATATTATTACTTTTATTATTATTATTATTATTATTAGGGCCTGAGCAGCGACCGCTGCGAAGTCGCTATTGTTTTTGTTGAAATTATTATTATTATTATTTTTCCGATTGTTCGATCGCATTTTTGACCCCCGAAACATGCACAAAAACTCACCAAACTTGGCAGTCTCATCGGGCATGGCGAAAAATTTGATATTTTAACGTCTAATATGAACAGGAAGTGAGTTATGAATTTTTGAAAGTCCGACTTTTGCCCTTTTTTGCATGTTTACAGGGGTCATTCTTTTGCACCCTGATCCTAAAGGCTTCATCTGATTGCCTTAAAATTCTGTCTGTAGCATCTTAAGACCTGGGACAAACACTGGGGCTAAAATCTTTTGTTTCCGAAATACTATATGACGGGGGCGGGGCTTCAAAGTTTTCACTTAAGATTTCCTTCGCCGCAATGGACAAAATGCTTAATAACTCTCATGCACATGCTGCTAAAAATCCAAAACTTCACATGTACATAAAGAGTCGGTACCTGAAGACATCTATATGTTTATATTCTGTTATACACCTTGCGCCAATCAATATCATTTTTTACATTTTGACGTACTGCACGGTGCCCTTTTAACGAATCCGATTGAAAATTGGCTAGAAAAGACTCAAGACATTGATCTTACGCTATCCCTATTTTTGTGACTTTCCTTCGAAGGGCGTGGCTATTGCGGTGCCGCAGAGTCTGATTATTCTCCGTGGCAACAAAAGTTCCTGCAAAATGATTCAGATGATCCATCTTCTCGAAATTTTTCACATTTGAGGATATTCAGGCCCTGAAGACGGCTGCCAACTTATTTTTGATCGCAGTGGTAGCGCCACCAACTGGTTAAAACAAATACAAATTATTTTCGTTGATGTTTTTCTCCGGGCAGGTTCACAAAATCTACCTTATATTTGCTCGGATGAGTGTTTAGGCCTTGAGGATGTCACAATACGAAAGTCTTTCGCCTTCTTCAGAGTGTCACATGATGGTGTCTTGTGGCCCGTCTTTATCAGCTGATGTTCCATGAGGGCGTGACTTACCTGTCACAAGAATGAAGGCAAGTCACGCCCCCCGCTGTCCGTTAACTCCGCCAAGATGCTGGTCCAGGTGGTAGAGAGGATGAAGGCAACCTTGTCTCTGTTCATGGTTTTTATGCCTCGCTTGCAGATCTCAATGGCCTCTCTGATCCAGCGCTGTTGTTTGTTCTCTTCTGTGCGGATGACCCTGCCCTTCTCCCGGTCCATGATGTGGTTTTCCCTTTTGCAGTGGTCAGTGATTGCTGATTTGTAATGTTCATGTTGTGCTTGTTCTTTTACTGCTCTGATTTTTCATTTTTTTGACAGGTAAGTCACACCCTCATGGAACATCAGCTGATAAAGACGGGTCTCAAGACACCATCATGCGACACTCTGAAGAAGGCGAAAGACTCGCCGAAACATGTCAGGTAAAAAATTTACCGAAAACATAATTGTCTGCTTTTAATGAATCTGTCAAATATCAATAATAAGAAGACAAAATGAACCTAATACAAATAAATGAATGCTTAATAACTCCCCTGCACATGCTCCTAAAAATCCAAACCTTCACCTGTAAATAAAATGTCCCGACCTGAAGACATCTTAATGTTATTATTTTGTTATACACACAGCGCCGCCAAGTGGAATCAAAAATTTGTTTTTATTTTAATTTTCACGTACTGCAACGTGCCCTTTTGACGAATCCGACTGAAAATTAGTCAGAAAAGACTCAAGACAATGATCTTACTCTCTGCCGAGTTTTGTGACGTTTTGGCAAAAGGCGTGGCTATTACGGTGCTGAAAAGTCCGATTGTACTTTGTGGCAACAAAAGCTCCGGCAACATGACTCAGATGATCCTATCTTCTCGAAGTTGTACACATTTGAGGATACTTCAGCCCTAAAGACATCTACCAACTTATTTTTCATCGTAGTAGTAGCGCCACCAACTGGTAAAAGCTAATACAAGTTATTTTCTTGGATGTTTTTCTCCGTGCAACTCAACAAGGTCGCCCTCATATATGCTCGGAGGACTGTTTCGGCCATGAGGATGTCACAATACGAAATTCATCCTTTTTCGTGAAAAGTTGTGGGAGTGGCATTGCACTGTTTGGCAATAAAACAACGCTGATTATGAGGTTCTAAATATGAACGACAACTCGTGAAACTTGACACACACATCAGGCAGAGCAAATTTATAAATATTTTATACGTTAGTTGTGCAGCTTTTTTGAAATGGCTCGCCATGGCCCTCGAGAAATGTTCAAAAAAGCAGCCCTGGTTGAGTGTTTCACCTCGCTTTTTGTAAATTTTATGGAGTACAGTGAACCCTCGGTTATCGCGGTTAATGGGGACCGAGACCACCCGCGGAAACTGAAAATCCGCGGAGTAGCGGCGCACCTTCAAAAATGCTTAAAAGAAAATACAATATATAGAATAAATATATATATATATATATATATATATATATACGGGGGAGAGAGAGAGAGAGAGAGAGAGAGAGAGTGAAATTCATGTTATAACAAAAAAAACAAATTATTATTAAAACGTATTATTTTTTTATTCCCCAGCCATTCTTTTTGTATTTATTTAATTACTCCGACTTTTACCTGCTGGTACGCCGTCCGGTGTGCCCTGTGAAATGAAAGGTGGCATTCTTTATTTATTTATTTATTTATTCTTCTATACATTCATAACTGACAGCTTCGCGCTCCGCTCGTGCCCGGGCGGAAGAGGTGCTCCAATTCGGCTTAACTGTGACACACACCCGCCCTCCTCCCCCGGAGCTTCCATTCGGTTAAACTTAGGGGCCGCTTGGCACCGCCCGTGCCCGGGGAAGGTGCTCCTCTTCGGCTTACTGTGACGCGAGCATGCCCTCCTCCTCCGGAGCTTCCATTCGGTTAAACTTAGGGGCCGCTTGGAACCGCCCGTGCCCGGGGAAGGTGCTCCTCTTCGGCTTACTGTGACGCGAGCATGCCCTCCTCCTCCGGAGCTTCCATTCGGTTAAACTTAGGGGCCGCTTGGCACCGCCCGTGCCCTGGGAAGGTTCTCCTCTACGGCTTAACTGCCACGCACGCCGGCCGGAGCTCTGGTACTGTCCGAACCGCGCGAAACGTCGCCACCGATCGTGTCCGGGGGAACGTGCTCTTCTTCGTCCACTCTCCTCTTCGCCCACGCTCTTCTTCGGCGCACACCGGCCGTCTAACCGCTCCAGCGCCCCGTCGTGCCGCTCGGCGAAACTATAATGCCCCCGAATATTTTTTAGACCCGCGAAGCACTGAACCCACGAAAGGTGAACCGCCAAGTAGCGAGGGTTCACTGTATGTATAAGACCAAGACCTACAAAAAAGTCTCTTGGAGCAATGAGCTAGGTTTTACAGGAAGTCGGCCATTTTGAATTTACTTAAAAGGGGGCGGGTCACCACAATGGACTTTGTGTAGAAATTATTATTGGGGCCCGAGCAGCGACCGCGGCGATGTCCCTATTGTTTTTGTAGAAATTATTATTCGGGCCCGAGCAGCGACCGCTACGAGGTCCCCATTGTTTTTGTGGAAATTATTATTATTATTATTATTAGGGCCCGAGCAGTGACCGCTGCGAGGTCCCTATTGTTTTTCTAGAAATTGTTATTAGGGCCCGAGCTGCGACGGCTGCGAGGTCCCTATTGTTTTTGTAGAAAATATTATTACTTTTATTCTTATTATTATTATTATTATTAGGGCCTGAGCAGCGACCACTGCGAAGTCCCTGTTGTTTTTGTAGAAATTATTATTATTATTATTTTTCCGATTGTTCGATTGCATTTTTGACCCCCGAAACATGCACAAAAACTCACCAAACTTGGCAGTCTCATCGGGCATGGCGAGAAATTTGATATTTTAAACGTCTAATATGAACAGGAAGTGAGTTATGAATTTTTGAAAGTCCGACTTTTGCCCTTTTTTGCATGTTTACAGGGGTCATTCTTTTGCACCCTGATCCTAAAGGCTTCATCTGATTGCCTTAAAATTCTGTCTGTAGCATCTTAAGACCTGGGACAAACACTGGGGCTAAAATTTTTTGTTTCCAAAATACTATATGACGGGGGCGGGGCTTCGAAGTTTTCACTTAAGATTTCCTTCGCCGCAATGGACAAAATGCTTAATAACTCTCTTGCACATGCTGCTAAAAATCCAAAACTTCACATGTACATAAAGAGTCGGTACCTGAAGACATCTATATGTTTATATTCTGTTATACACCTTGCGCCAATCAATATAATTTTTTACATTTTGACGTCCTGCACGGTGCCCTTTTAACGAATCCGATTGAAAATTGGCTAGAAAAGACTCAAGACATTGATCTTACTCTATCCCTATTTTTGTGACTTTCCTTCGAAGGGCGTGGCTATTACGGTGCCGCAGAGTCTGATTATTCTCCGTGGCAACAAAAGTTCCTGCAAAATGATTCAGATGATCCATCTTCTCGAAATTTTTCACATTTGAGGATATTCAGGCCCTGAAGACGGCTGCCAACTTATTTTTGATCGGATGAGTGTTTAGGCCTTGAGGATGTCACAATACGAAAGTCTTTCGCCTTCTTCAGAGTGTCACATGATGGTGTCTTGTGGCCCGTCTTTATCAGCTGATGTTCCATGAGGGCGTGACTTACCTGTCACAAGAATGAAGGCAAGTCACGCCCCCCGCTGTCCGTTCACTCCGCCAAGATGCTGCTCCAGGTGGTAGAGAGGATGAAGGCTCCCTTGTCTCTGTTCATGGTTTTTATGCCTCGCTTGCAGATCTCAATGGCCTCTCTGATCCAGCGCTGTTGTTTGTTCTCTTCGGTGCGGATGACCCTGCCCTTCTCCCGGTCCATGATGTGGTTTTCCCTTTTGCAGTGGTCAGTGATTGCTGATTTGTAATGTTCATGTTGTGCTTGTTCTTTTACTGCTCTGATTTTTCATTTTTTTGACAGGTAAGTCACACCCTCATGGAACATCAGCTGATAAAGACGGGTCTCAAGACACCATCATGCGACACTCTGAAGAAGGCGAAAGACTCGCCGAAACATGTCAGGTAAAAAATTAACCTAAAACATAATTGTCTGCTTTTAATGAATCAGTCAAATATCAATAATAAGAAGACAAAATGAACCTAATACAAATAAATGAATGCTTAATAACGCCCCTGCACATGCTCCTAAAAATCCAAACCTTCACCTGTAAATAAAAGGTCCCGACCTGAAGACATCTTAATGTTATTATTTTGTTATACACACAGCGCCGCCAAGTGGAATCAAAAATTTGTTTTTATTTTAATTTTCACGTACTGCACGGTGCCCTTTTGACGAATCCGACTGAAAATTAGTCAGAAAAGACTCAAGACAATGATCTTACTCTCTGCCGAATTTTGTGACGTTTTGGCAAAAGGCGTGGCTATTACGGTGCTGAAAAATCCGATTGTACTTTGTGGCAACAAAAGCTCCGGCAACATGACTCAGATGATCCTATCTTCTCGAAGTTGTACACATTTGAGGATACTTCAGCCCTGAAGACATCTACCAACTTATTTTTCATCGTAGTAGTAGCGCCACCAACTGGTAAAAGCTAATACAAGTTATTTTCTTGGATGTTTTTCTCCGTGCAACTCAACAAGGTCGCCCTCATATATGCTCGGATGACTGTTTCGGCCATGAGGATGTCACAATACGAAATTCATCCTTTTTCGTGAAAAGTTGTGGGAGTGGCATTGCACTGTTCGGCAATAAAACAACGCTGATTATGAGGTTCTAAATATGAACGACAACTCGTGAAACTTTACACACACATCAGGCAGAGCAAATTTATCAATATTTTATACGTTAGTTGTGCAGCTTTTTTTAAATGGCTCGCCATGGCCCTCGAGAAAAGTTAAAAAAAGAATAGAATAGAAATAGAAATCCCTTTATTGTCATTGTACTCAAGTGTGCAACGAGATTAGAGGGCTCCCCTCTCCAGTGCAATACAACAATAATACAGACAATATATAAATTAGATAAATAAATAAGACAGTGCAATGGAATTCAGTACTAAATAGGGCATATAGAAACACATCACAATGCTGTTTTGCAAGGTTAGGGTGGTCTCGTGTGTGTGTGAGAGTTCAGTATGTAGATGGCTCTCGGAAAGAAACTGTTTCTCAGTCTATTGGTCCTTGATTTGATGCATCTGTAGCGCCTGCCAGAGGGCAACAGGTCGAACAGGTGTGAGTTTGGGTGGGTATTGTCTTTGACGATGTTGAGAGCCCTTCTGAGGCACCGGGCGGTGTAGATGTCCGACAGCGAGGGGAGAGGGCAGCCAATAATCCTTTGCGCTGTTTTGACTGTCCTCTGGAGCCTCACTCTGTCCGCCTCAGTGCAGCCGCTGTACCAGGTGGAGACACAGTACGTCAGCTGGCTCTCGATGGACGAGTGGTAGAAGGCCAGCAGCAGCTTCCTGTCCAGGTTGAATTTCCTGAGGACTCTCAGGAAGTGCAGACGTTGGCGGACCTTCTTTACCACTGCTGTGGTGTTGTGACTCCAAGAAAGGTCATCGGAGATCTGTACTCCCAGGAACTTGAACGTGTGGACCCTCTCCACACACACGCCTTCGATGCAGAGGGGGGGCGGCAGCGTCTTGTTCCTCCTGAAGTCGACGACAATCTCCTTTGTTTTAGCAGAGTTAAGGTGCAGTCTGTTCTCCTTGCACCAAGTTGTCAGTCTCCCTACCTCCTCTCTGTAGGCTGTCTCGTCACCTTCCGAGATCAGACCGACCACTGTCGTGTCGTCAGCAAACTTGACGATGGTGTTGTTGCCGTGGGCCGGGCTGCAGTCGTAGGTGTAGAGGGCGTACAGGAGAGGGCTCAGCACGCATCCTTGGGGGGAACCGGTGCTCAGCATGAGGGTGGAGGACGTGTAGGGGCCGAGCAACACAGTCTGGGGTCTGTTGGTCAGAAAGTCCTTAATCCAGATGCGTGTGAGGGCAGGGAGGCCGAGAGTGTCCAGTTTGGCGACGAGGATGTCTGGGATGATCGTGTTGAATGCCGAGCTGTAGTCCACAAAGAGCATCCTTGCATAGCTCCGCTGTTGTTCCAGGTGGCCCAGCACAACATGCAGAGCAGCCCTGGTTGAGTGTTTCACCTCGCTTTTTGTAAATTTTATGGAGTACAGTGAACCCTCGGTTATCGCGGTTAATGGGGACCGAGACCACCCGCGAAAACTGAAAATCCGCGAAGTAGCGGCGCACCTTCAAAAATGCTTAAAAAAAAAATACAATATATATATATATATATATATATATATATATATATATATATATATATATATATATATACGGGGAGAGAGAGAGTGAAATTCATGTTATAACAAAAAAAACAAATTATTATTAAAACGTATTATTTTTTTATTCCCCAGCCATTCTTTTTGTATTTATTTAATTACTCAGACTTTTACCTGCTGGTACGCCGTCTGGTGTGCCCTGTGAAATGAAAGGTGCCATTCTTTATTTATTTATTTATTTATTCATTTATTCATTCATAACTGACAGCTTCGCGCTCCGCTCGTGCCCGGGCGGAAGAGGTGCTCCAATTCGGCTTAACTGTGACACACGCCCACCCTCCTCCCCCGGAGCTTCCATTCGGTTAAACTTAGGGGCCGCTTGGCACCGCCCGTGCCCGGGGAAGGTGCTCCTCTTTGGCTTACTGTGTCGCGAGCATGCCCTCCTCCTCCGGAGCTTCCATTCGGTTAAACTTAGGGGCCGCTTGGAACCGCCCGTGCCCGGGGAAGGTGCTCCTCTTCGGCTTACTGTGACGCGTGCATGCCCTCCTCCTCCGGAGCTTCCATTCGGTTAAACTTAGGGGCCGCTTGGCACCGCCCGTGCCCGGGGAAGGTGCTCCTCTACGGCTTAACTGCCACGCACGCCGGCCGGAGCTCTGGTACGGTCCGAACCGCGCGAAACGTCGCCACCGATCGTGTCCGGGGGAACGTGCTCTTCTTCGTCCACTCTCCTCTTCGCCCACGCTCTTCTTCGGCGCACGCCGGCCGTCTAACCGCTCCAGCGCCCCGTCGTGCCGCTCGGCGAAACTACAATGCCCCCGAATATTTTTTATACCCGCGAAGCACTGAACCCGCGAAAGGTGAACCGCGAAGTAGCGAGGGTTCACTGTATGTATAAGACCAAGACCTACAAAAAAGTCTCTTGGAGCAATGAGCTAGGTTTTACAGGAAGTCGGCCATTTTGAATTTATTAAAAGGGGGCGGGTCACCACAATGGACTTTGTGTAGAAATTATTATTGGGGCCCGAGCAGCGACCGCGGCGAGGTCCCTATTGTTTATGTAGAAATTATTATTAGGGCCCGAGCAGCGACCGCTACGAGGTCCCCATTGTTTTTGTGGAAATTATTATTATTATTATTATTAGGGCCCGAGCAGTGACCGCTGCGAGGTCCCTATTGTTTTTGTAGAAAATATTATTACTTTCAAATTTCCCCATTGTGGGACTAATAAAGGACATCTTATCTTATCTTCTCTTATTATTATTATTATTATTAGGGCCTGAGCAGCGACCGCTGCGAAGTCCCTATTGTTTTTGTAGAAAATATTATTACTTTCAAATTTCCCCATTGTGGGACTAATAAAGGACATCTTATCTTATCTTCTCTTATTATTATTATTATTATTAGGGCCTGAGCAGCGACCGCTGCGAAGTCCCTATTGTTTTTGTAGAAATTATTATTATTATTATTTTTCCGATTGTTCGATTGCATTTTTGACCCCCGAAACATGCACAAAAATTCACCAAACTTGGCAGTCTCATCGGGCATGGCGAAAAATTTGATATTTTAATGTCTAATATGAATAGGAAGTGAGTTATGAATTTTTGAAAGTCCGACTTTTGCCCTTTTTTGCATGTTTACAGGGGTCATTCTTTTGCACCCTGATCCTAAAGGCTTCATCTGATTGCCTTAAAATTCTGTCTGTAGCATCTTAAGACCTGGGACAAACACTGGGGCTAAAATTTTTTGTTTCCGAAATACTATATGACGGGGGCGGGGCTTCGAAGTTTTCACTTAAGATTTCCTTCGCCGCAATGGACAAAATGCTTAATAACTCTCTTGCACATGCTGCTAAAAATCCAAAACTTCACATGTACATAAAGAGTCGGTACCTGAAAACATCTATATGTTTATATTCAGTTATACACCTTGCGCCAATCAATATCATTTTTTACATTTTGACAAACTGCACGGTGCCCTTTTAACGAATCCGATTGAAAATTGGCTAGAAAAGACTCAAGACATTGATCTTACTCTATCCCTATTTTTGTGACTTTCCTTCGAAGGGCGTGGCTATTACGGTGCCGCAGAGTCTGATTATTCTCCGTGGCAACAAAAGTTCCTGCAAAATGATTCAGATGATCCATCTTCTTGAAATTTTTCACATTTGAGGATATTCAGGCCCTGAAGACGGCTGCCAACTTATTTTTGATCGCAGTGGTAGCGCCACCAACTGGTTAAAACAAATACAAATTATTTTCGTTGATGTTTTTCTCCGGGCAGGTTAACAAAATCTACCTTATATTTGCTCGGATGAGTGTTTAAGCCTTGAGGATGTCACAATACGAAAGTCTTTCGCCTTCTTCAGAGTGTCACATGATGGTGTCTTGTGGCCCGTCTTTATCAGCTGATGTTCCATGAGGGCGTGACTTACCATTCACAAGAATGAAGGCAAGTCACGCCCCCCGCTGTCCGTTCACTCCGCCAAGATGCTGCTCCAGGTGGTAGAGAGGATGAAGGGTCCCTTGTCTCTGTTCATGGTTTTTATGCCTCGCTTGCAGATCTCAATGGCCTCTCTGATCCAGCGCTGTTGTTTGTTCTCTTCGGTGCGGATGACCCTGCCCTTCTCCCGGTCCATGATGTGGTTTTCCCTTTTGCAGTGGTCAGTGATTGCTGATTTGTAATGTTCATGTTGTGCTTGTTCTTTTACTGCTCTGATTTTTAATTTTTTTGACAGGTAAGTCACACCCTCATGGAACATCAGCTGATAAAGACGGGTCTCAAGACACCATCATGCGACACTCTGAAGAAGGCGAAAGACTCGCCGAAACATGTCAGGTAAAAAATTAACCTAAAACATAATTGTCTGCTTTTAATGAATCAGTCAAATATCAATAATAAGAAGACAAAATGAACCTAATACAAATAAACGAATGCTTAATAACTCCCCTGCACATGCTCCTAAAAATCCAAACCTTCACCTGTAAATAAAACGTCCCGACCTGAAGACATCTTAATGTTATTATTTTGTTATACACACAGCGCCGCCAAGTGGAATCAAAAATTTGTTTTTATTTAAATTTTCACATTATGCACGGTGCCCTTTTGACGAATCCGACTGAAAATTAGTCAGAAAAGACTCAAGACAATGATCTTACTCTCTGCCGAATTTTGTGACGTTTTGGCAAAAGGCGTGGCTATTACGGTGCTGAAAAGTCAGATTGTACTCTGTGGCAATAAAAGCTCCGGCAACATGACTCAGATGATCCTATCTTCTCGAAGTTGTACACATTTGAGGATACTTCAGCCCTGAAGACATCTACCAACTTATTTTTCATCGTAGTAGTAGCGCCACCAACTGGTAAAAGCTAATACAAGTTATTTTCTTGGATGTTTTTCTCCGTGCAACTCAACAAGGTCGCCCTCATATATGCTCGGATGACTGTTTCGGCCATGAGGATGTCACAATACGAAATTCGTCCTTTTTCTTGTAAAGTTGTGGGAGTGGCATTGCACTGTTCGGCAATAAAACAACGCTGATTATGAGGTTCTAAATATGAACGACAACTCGTGAAACTTTACACACACATCAGGCCGAGCAAATTTATCAATATTTTATACGTTAGTTGTGCAGCTTTTTTGAAATGGCTCGCCATGGCCCTCGAGAAATGTTAAAAAAAGCAGCCCTGGTTGAGTGTTTCACCTCGCTTTTTGTAAATTTTATGGAGTACAGTGAATCCTCGGTTATCGCGGTTAATGGGGACAGAGACCACCCGCGAAAACTGAAAATCCGCGAAGTAGCGGCGCACCTTCAAAAATGCTTAAAAAAATATACAATATATATAATAAATATATATATATATATATATATATATATACGGGGAGAGAGAGAGTGAAATTCATGTTATAACAAAAAAAACAAATTATTATTAAAACGTATTATTTTTTTATTCCCCAGCCATTCCTTTTGTATTTATTTAATTACTCCGACTTTTACCTGCTGGTACGCCGTCCGGTGTGCCCTGTGAAATGAAAGGTGGCATTCTTTATTTATTTATTTATTTATTCTTTTATACATTCATAACTGACAGCTTCGCGCTCCGCTCGTGCCCGGGCGGAAGAGCTGCTCCAATTCGGCTTAACTGTGACACACACCCGCCCTCCTCCCCCGGAGCTTCCATTCGGTTAAACTTAGGGGCCGCTTGGCACCGCCCGTGCCCGGGGAAGGTGCTCCTCTTCGGCTTACTGTGACGCGAGCATGCCCTCCTCCTCCGGAGCTTCCATTCGGTTAAACTTAGGGGCCGCTTGGAACCGCCCGTGCCCGGGGAAGGTGCTCCTCTTCGGCTTACTGTGACGCGAGCATGCCCTCCTCCTCCGGAGCTTCCATTCGGTTAAACTTAGGGGCCGCTTGGAACCGCCCGTGCCCGGGGAAGGTGCTCCTCTTCGGCTTACTGTGACGCGAGCATGCCCTCCCTTTCCGGAGCTTCCATTCGGTTAAACTTAGGGGCCGCTTGGCACCGCCCGTGCCCGGGGAAGGTGCTCCTCTACGGCTTAACTGCCACGCACGCCGGCCGGAGCTCTGGTACTGTCCGAACCGCGCGAAACGTCGCCACCCATCGTGTCCGGGGGAACGTGCTCTTCTTCGTCCACTCTCCTCTTCGCCCACGCTCTTCTTCGGCGCACGCCGGCCGTCTAACCGCTCCAGCACCCCGTCGTGCCGCTCGGCGAAACTACAATGCCCCCGAATATTTTTTAGACCCGCGAAACACTGAACCCGCGAAAGGTGAAGCGCCAAGTAGCGCGGGTTCACTGTATGTATAAGACCAAGACCTATAAAAAAGTCTCTTGGAGCAATGAGCTAGGTTTTACAGGAAGTCGGCCATTTTGAATTTACTTAAAAGGGGGCGGGTCACCACAATGGACTTTGTGTAGAAATTATTATTGGGGCCCGAGTAGCGACCGCGGAGAGGTCCCTATTGTTTTTGTAGAAATTATTATTAGGGCCCGAGCAGCGACCGCTACGAGGTCCCCATTGTTTTTGTGGAAATTATTATTATTATTATTATTAGGGCCCGAGCAGTGACCGCTGCGAGGTCCCTATTGTTTTTCTAGAAATTGTTATTAGGGCCCGAGCTGCGACGGCTGCGAGGTCCCTATTGTTTTTGTAGAAAATATTATTACTTTTATTATTATTATTATTATTAGGGCCTGAGCAGCGACCGCTGCGAAGTCCCTATTGTTTTTGTAGAAATTATTATTATTATTATTTTTCCGATTGTTCGATCGCATTTTTGACCCCCGAAACATGCACAAAAATTCACCAAACTTGGCAGTCTCATCGGGCATGGCGAAAAATTTTATATTTTAACGTCTAATATGAACAGGAAGTGAGTTATGAATTTTTGAAAGTCCGACTTTTGCCCTTTTTTGCATGTTTACAGGGGTCATTCTTTTGCACCCTGATCCTAAAGGCTTCATCTGATTGCCTTAAAATTCTGTCTGTAGCATCTTAAGACCTGGGACAAACACTGGGGCTAAAATTTTTTGTTTCCGAAATACTATATGAACGGGGGCGGGGCTTCGAAGTTTTCACTTAAGATTTCCTTCGCCGCAATGGACAAAATGCTTAATAACTCTCCTGCACATGCAGCTAAAAATCCAAAACTTCACATGTACATAAAGAGTCGGTACCTGAAGACATCTATATGTTTATATTCAGTTATACACCTTGCGCCAATCAATATCATTTTTTACATTTTGACGTACTGCACGGTGCCCTTTTAACGAATCCGATTGAAAATTGGCTAGAAAAGACTCAAGACATTGATCTTACTCTATCCCTATTTTTGTGACTTTCCTTCGAAGGGCGTGGCTATTACGGTGCCGCAGAGTCTGATTAATCTCCGTGGCAACAAAAGTTCCTGCAAAATGATTCAGATGATCCATCTTCTCGAAATTTTTCACATTTGAGGATATTCAGGCCCTGAAGACGGCTGCCAACTTATTTTTGATCGCAGTGGTAGCGCCACCAACTGGTTAAAACAAATACAAATTATTTTCGTTTATGTTTTTCTCCGGGCAGGTTAACAAAATCTACCTTATATTTGTTCGGATGAGTGTTTAGGCCTTGAGGATGTCACAATACGAAAGTCTTTCGCCTTCTTCAGAGTGTCACATGATGGTGTCTTGTGACCCGTCTTTATCAGCTGATGTTCCATGAGGGCGTGACTTACCTGTCACAAGAATGAAGGCAAGTCACGCCCCCCGCTGTCCGTTCACTCTGCCAAGATGCTGCTCCAGGTGGTAGAGAGGATGAAGGCTCCCTTGTCTCTGTTCATGGTTTTTATGCCTCGCTTGCAGATCTCAATGGCCTCTCTGATCCAGCGCTGTTGTTTGTTCTCTTCGGTGCGGATGACCCTGCCCTTCTCCCGGTCCATGATGTGGTTTTCCCTTTTGCAGTGGTCAGTGATTGCTGATTTGTAATGTTCATGTTGTGCTTGTTCTTTTACTGCTCTGATTTTTTATTTTTTTGACAGGTAAGTCACACCCTCATGGAACATCAGCTGATGAAGACGGGTCTCAAGACACCATCATGCGACACTCTGAAGAAGGCGAAAGACTCGCCGAAACATGTCAGGTAAAAAATTAACCTAAAACATAATTGTCTGCTTTTAATGAATCAGTCAAATATCAATAATAAGAAGACAAAATGAACCTAATACAAATAAATGAATGCTTAATAACTCCCCTGCACATGCTCCTAAAAATCCAAACCTTCACCTGTAAATAAAACGTCCCGACCTGAAGACATCTTAATGTTATTATTTTGTTATACACACAGCGCCGCCAAGTGGAATCAAAAATGTGTTTTTATTTTAATTTTCACATACTGCACGGTGCCCTTTTGACGAATCCGACTGAAAATTAGTCAGAAAAGACTCAAGACAATGATCTTACTCTCTGCCGAATTTTGTGTCGTTTTGGCAAAAGGCGTGGCTATTACGGTGCTGAAAAGTCAGATTGTACTCTGTGGCAACAAAAGCTCCGGCAACATGACTCAGATGATCCTATCTTCTCGAAGTTGTACACATTTGAGGATACTTCAGCCCTGAAGACATCTACCAACTTATTTTTCATCGTAGTAGTAGCGCCACCAACTGGTAAAAGCTAATACAAGTTATTTTCTTGGATGTTTTTCTCCGTGCAACTCAACAAGGTCGCCCTCATATATGCTCGGAGGACTGTTTCGGCCATGAGGATGTCACAATACGAAATTCATCCTTTTTCGTGAAAAGTTGTGGGAGTGGCATTGCACTGTTCGGCAATAAAACAACGCTGATTATGAGGTTCTAAATATGAACGACAACTCGTGAAACTTTACACACACATCAGGCAGAGCAAATTTATCAATATTTTATACGTTAGTTGTGCAGCTTTTTTGAAATGGCTCGCCATGGCCCTCGAGAAATGTTAAAAAAAGCAGCCCTGGTTGAGTGTTTCACCTTGCTTTTTGTAAATTTTATGGAGTACAGTGAACCCTCGGTTATCGCGGTTAATGGGGACAGAAACCACCCGCGAAAACTGAAAATCCGCGAAGTAGCGGCGCACCTTCAAAAATGCTTAAAAAAAAATACAATATATATAATAAATAAATATATATATATATATAGATATATATATATATATATATATGTATATATAGACAGAGAGAGAGAGTGAAATTCATGTTATAACAAAAAAACCAAATTATTATTAAAACGTATTATTTTTTTATTCCCCAGCCATTCTTTTTGTATTTATTTAATTACTCCGACTTTTACCTGCTGGTACGCCGTCCGGTGTTCCCTGTGAAATGAAAGGTGGCATTCTTTATTTATTTATTTATTTATTCATTTATTCATTCATAACTGACAGCTTCGCGCTCCGTTCGTGCCCGGGCGGAAGAGGTGTTCCAATTCGGCTTAACTGTGACACACGCCCGCCCTCCTGCCCCGGAGCTTCCATTCGGTTAAACTTAGGGGCCTCTTGGCACCGCCCGTGCCCGGGGAAGGTGCTCCTCTTCGGCTTACTGTGACGCGAGCATGCCCGCCTCCTCCGGAGCTTCCATTCGGTTAAACTTAGGGGCCGCTTGGAACCGCCCGTGCCCGGGGAAGGTGCTCCTCTTTGGCTTACTGTGACGCGAGCATGCCCTCCTCCTCCGGAGCTTCCATTCGGTTAAACTTAGGGGCCGCTTGGCACCGCCCGTGCCCGGGGAAGGTGCTCCTCTACGGCTTAACTGCCACGCACGCCGGCCGGAGCCCTGGTACGGTCCGAACCGCGCGAAACGTCGCCACCGATCGTGTCCGGGGGAACGTGCTCTTCTTCGTCCACTCTCCTCTTCGCCCACGCTCTTCTTCGGCGCACGCCGGCCGTCTAACCGCTCCAGCGCCCGTCGTGCCGCTCGGCGAAACTACAATGCCCCCGAATATTTTTTTATACCCGCGAAGAACTGAACCCGCGAAAGGTGAACCGCGAAGTAGCGAGGGTTCACTGTATGTATAAGACCAAGACCTACAAAAAAGTCTCTCGGAGCAATGAGCTAGGTTTTACAGGAAGTCGGCCATTTTGAATTTACTTAAAAGGGGCGGGTCACCACAATGGACTTTGTGTAGAAATTATTATTGGGGCCCGAGCAGCGACCGCGGCGAGGTCCCTATTGTTTATGTAGAAATTATTATTAGGGCCCGAGCAGCAACCGCTACGAGGTCCCCATTGTTTTTGTGGAAATTATTATTATTATTATTATTAGGGCCCGAGCAGTGACCGCTGCGAGGTCCCTATCGTTTTTCTAGAAATTGTTATTAGGGCCCGAGCTGCGACGGCTGCGAAGTCCCTAATGTTTTTGTAGAAAATATTATTACTTTTATTATTATTATTATTATTATTATTAGGGCCTGAGCAGCGACCGCTGCGAAGTCGCTATTGTTTTTGTTGAAATTATTATTATTATTATTTTTCCGATTGTTCGATCGCATTTTTGACCCCCGAAACATGCACAAAAACTCACCAAACTTGGCAGTCTCATCGGGCATGGCGAAAAATTTGATATTTTAACGTCTAATATGAACAGGAAGTGAGTTATGAATTTTTGAAAGTCCGACTTTTGCCCTTTTTTGCATGTTTACAGGGGTCATTCTTTTGCACCCTGATCCTAAAGGCTTCATCTGATTGCCTTAAAATTCTGTCTGTAGCATCTTAAGACCTGGGACAAACACTGGGGCTAAAATCTTTTGTTTCCGAAATACTATATGACGGGGGCGGGGCTTCAAAGTTTTCACTTAAGATTTCCTTCGCCGCAATGGACAAAATGCTTAATAACTCTCATGCACATGCTGCTAAAAATCCAAAACTTCACATGTACATAAAGAGTCGGTACCTGAAGACATCTATATGTTTATATTCTGTTATACACCTTGCGCCAATCAATATCATTTTTTACATTTTGACGTACTGCACGGTGCCCTTTTAACGAATCCGATTGAAAATTGGCTAGAAAAGACTCAAGACATTGATCTTACGCTATCCCTATTTTTGTGACTTTCCTTCGAAGGGCGTGGCTATTGCGGTGCCGCAGAGTCTGATTATTCTCCGTGGCAACAAAAGTTCCTGCAAAATGATTCAGATGATCCATCTTCTCGAAATTTTTCACATTTGAGGATATTCAGGCCCTGAAGACGGCTGCCAACTTATTTTTGATCGCAGTGGTAGCGCCACCAACTGGTTAAAACAAATACAAATTATTTTCGTTGATGTTTTTCTCCGGGCAGGTTCACAAAATCTACCTTATATTTGCTCGGATGAGTGTTTAGGCCTTGAGGATGTCACAATACGAAAGTCTTTCGCCTTCTTCAGAGTGTCACATGATGGTGTATTGTGACCCGTCTTTATCAGCTGATGTTCAATGAGGGCGTGACTTACCTGTCACAAGAATGAAGGCAAGTCACACCCCCCGCTGTCCGTTCACTCCGCCAAGATGCTGCTCCAGGTGGTCGAGAGGATAAAGGCTCCCTTGTCTCTGTTCATGGTTTTTATGCCTCGCTTGCAGATCTCAATGGCCTCTCTGATCCAGCGCTGTTGTTTGTTCTCTTCGGTGCGGATGACCCTGCCCTTCTCCCGGTCCATGATGTGGTTTTCCCTTTTGCAGTGGTCAGTGATTGCTGATTTGTAATGTTCATGTTGTGCTTATTCTTTTACTGCTCTGATTTTTAATTTTTTTGACAGGTAAGTCACACCCTCATGGAACATCAGCTGATAAAGACGGGTCTCAAGACACCATCATGCGACACTCTGAAGAAGGCGAAAGACTCGCCGAAACATGTCAGGTAAAAAATTTACCTAAAACATAATTGTCTGCTTTTAATGAATCAGTCAAATATCAATAATAAGAAGACAAAATGAACCTAATACAAATAAATGAATGCTTAATAACTCCCCTGCACATGCTCCTAAAAATCCAAACCTTCACCTGTAAATAAAATGTCCCGACCTGAAGACATCTTAATGTTATTATTTTGTTATACACACAGCGCCGCCAAGTGGAATCAAAAATTTGTTTTTATTTTAATTTTCACGTACTGCACGGTGCCCTTTTGACGAATCCGACTGAAAATTAGTCAGAAAAGACTCAAGACAATGATCTTACTCTCTGCCGAATTTGTGACGTTTTGGCAAAAGGCGTGGCTATTACGGTGCTGAAAAGTCCGATTGTACTTTGTGGCAACAAAAGCTCCGGCAACATGACTCAGATGATCCTATCTTCTCGAAGTTGTACACATTTGAGGATACTTCAGCCCTGAAGACATCTACCAACTTATTTTTCATCGTAGTAGTAGCGCCACCAACTGGTAAAAGCTAATACAAGTTATTTTCTTGGATGTTTTTCTCCGTGCAACTCAACAAGGTCGCCCTCATATATGCTCGGAGGACTGTTTCGGCCATGAGGATGTCACAATACGAAATTCATCCTTTTTCGTGAAAAGTTGTGGGAGTGGCATTGCACGGTTCGGCAATAAAACAACGCTGATTATGAGGTTCTAAATATGAACGACAACTCGTGAAACTTGACACACACATCAGGCAGAGCAAATTTATCAATATTTTATACGTTAGTTGTGCAGCTTTTTTGAAATGGCTCGCCATGGCCCTCGAGAAATGTTCAAAAAAGCAGCCCTGGTTGAGTGTTTCACCTCGCTTTTTGTAAATTTTATGGAGTACAGTGAACCCTCGGTTATCGCGGTTAATGGGGACCGAGACCACCCGCAAAAACTGAAAATCCGCGAAGTAGCGGCGCACCTTCAAAAATGCTTAAAAAAATATACAATATATATAATAAATATATAAATATTTATATTTATATATATATATATATATATATACGGGGAGAGAGAGAGAGAGAGAGAGTGAAATTCATGTTATAACAAAAAAACCAAATTATTATTAAAACGTATTTTTTTTTTATTCCCCAGCCATTCTTTTTGTATTTATTTAATTACTCCGACTTTAACCTGATGGTACGCCGTCCGGTGTGCCCTGTGAAAAAAAGGTGGCATTCTTTATTTATTTATTCTTTCATAACGGACAGCCTCGCGCTCCGCTCGTGCCCGGGCGGAAGAGGTGCTCCAATTCGGCTTAACTGTGACACACGCCCGACCTCCTCCCCCGGAACTTCCATTCGGTTAAACTTAGGGGCCGCTTGGCACCGCCCGTGCCTGGGGAAGGTGCTCCTCTTCGGCTTACTGTGACGCGAGCATGCCCTCCTCCTCCGGAGCTTCCATTCAGTTAAACGTAGGGGCCGCTTGGAACCGCCCGTGCCCGGGGAAGGTGCTCCTCTTCGGCTTACTGTGACGCGAGCATGCCCTCCTCCTCCGGAGCTTCCATTCGGTTAAACTTAGGGGCCGCTTGGAACCGCCCGTGCCCGGGGAAGGTGCTCCTCTTCGGCTTACTGTGACGCGAGCATGCCCTCCTCCTCCGGAGCTTCCATTTGGTTAAACTTAGGGGTCGCTTGGCACCGCCCGTGCCCGGGGAAGTGTTAAAGAAATTTAAGTTTGTATGTTCATCTGTTAGTTTTGTTGTTTAGTTTGTCATCTTAGCAAGTTTCAAACTATAACTAATCTTACAGGCCCCCTTTGTTGCACATGCATTCGTATCTTTCTGGCCTCTAATTAAACTTTCGACAGCTACGGGTGCCAGGTACGGCCTCATCGCGAATGTGACTCCCCAACGCCAGAACCCTTTTCTGTAAACACCTCCCTTGGGGTGTTGATGACCCCTTTAACCCTTCGTAGATAATGTTGGGGCCCGAGGCCTCTTAAGGCTGTAACTTATGCATTTAGGGAGGTCCAACACAAGGCTTGGTATTTCTAAAGCAACAATATCGTCATGGCCATAAAATAAGTTCAACATGTTAAGCCTTGTGAAAATACACTACACAGGTCAAATGAAGTTCAGAGTGAACATGCTCCCTTTTGCTGTTAGAATAAGCAGAAGTATGAACAAAAGGTGTCTTGTAAGCTGAAACCGTTAGAATAGGCAGGAAGAGGGTGGGCAAGTGGGATGGAGTCAAATGTCAAGTTTTCCATTCTGTATGTATTGCATATTCAAATTGCTTATGCTGATGCAAATAAAAACCATGTGTGCAGTCGAACACGCTGGCTTCGCCTCGGAGTTCGAGGGCTGCCCAGCGCGGAAATGACAGACAATCTTGGCTGGTTGATTCATTTGTTCAGGCTTGTTTTGATAGAAACATCCTTAACATTACTTGGTCCTTCGAATGCCGGATGAAAACGTGTGATCTGCGGTGGACGATTGACGACGACTGAAAACGGCGCCATCGTGAAAAGTCCTCTCTTCCAGGAGGCCGGTCCTCGGCCATCCTCCACCGGAGAGAACACAGACTTCATCCATGAACCGCGAGTGTCTCGACCAGCGGAGAGATTGTCACAGGTCAGTGGTTGTATACAACAGATAGTAAAAAACTTTTTGGGGTTTTTGAAGGATAGTAGGGTTTCAGGGAGTTCCTTTACCCGAAGAGATAGTACATCTTAGCTTAGCTATTTTCTGGAAGAAATACAGATTTAACTTTGCTATTTTGGAAGACTTGTTGGAAGACTCGGACAGTACAGAATTAACTGTTGTTTATTCTGGAAGGCAGATTAAGGCATTCCTTGTCTGGTAGAGAGTACAAGTGTAGTTGATTATATCTGCTCGGATAGTACAGAATTAACTGTTGTTTTTTCTGGAAGACAGATTTAGGGGTCCTTATTTCTGGTAGAGTACAGATGTAATTATTACTATATTTGGAAGTGATAGTACAACGTTTGTTATTTATAGAAGACGAAAATAGTTTATCTATTTTCACAGACACAGAACTGATCAATCTGTGAGTGTGTATGTGTATTGTATGAATGTCCAACGTTTGAGAAATCTAAAACTGACCGAGGGTTGTGAGTAAAAACACCCAGGAATACCCGCTCCAAATTGGGAGTAGAAGCTTGGTATTCAACCCAAAGTCAGGCAATTTGAATTTTTCTCAACACTGAGGAACCATAACTAGACACCATAACAATTAAGACTGTCAGAAATGGCGGCAGAATTGATGAAGGAAGTTAACTGTCAACTTTCCGAATTTGAAATAAAGGAAAAATGTAGGTTAGTTGAAATTGAAAAATATTGATTAGCTTCTCGTTTGTAGCTGTTCAATGTTGAGAACTGTGTGTGTTGTTTTGTGGGCCCGTGTATATGTCTGAGTCTGACTATGTGTGTGTGTGAGAACAAAGAAGAGAAAGGGTGGGGGTTGAGTCAGTGAGCTGGAGTGTGTGCGATTGGGGATTACTAATACCACTTGGTATTTTATCCCATGTAATACAGTAGGATTATAAACAGCAGACTGTTGTGGATGTAATAGACAAGAAATCTCCACCTGAAAAAGTTGAAGTGAGAATTGCCACAACAGGAAAATTGAGTTGCTGTCCTACTGATGAGAAACCAGTTTTTAGAACACCCTAGGTGTTGACAAACTGGTCCAATTTTCTAAAATTGGGGTATTGGGTAGTATAGTAAAGTCCAGGGAAACTTTGCAGTGTAGAGATTGGAAGTTAATAAGAAAAGAAAAGGAATGTGTAAAGAAAGAAAAAGAATGTGTAGAAAAGGGAAAGGAACAATTAATGTTCCATAGAAAGGATTGATGAAGTCCAAATGATAGGGCAAGTGAGAAAGGTGTCATAGGCAGATTTGCAAGTGGAAAACTGTATAGAGTAACAGAATTAGAACCTATGTGGTTGAGGGATGTAAGACACTGAGTTGGTTGCATGAATTGAAAGAGAGAAGTAGGTGTTATGAAAGATGGAATGAAGGTTTTGAAAGTGAACATGAGGAATCTTTGCAAAAGCATAGGTGTTTCCTGATTTTGAATTTTAAGTGGTGTCAAACCTGAGGTGCGGGGGCAGAATTTGGTTCTCTAACTGAGAGGCAAGGTAGGTTGAGAAGGAAAAGCGTAAGTGAAATAGGATGAGCGGAAAGTTAAGAGGGGGTTGGAGATGACTGAGAGGTAAAGTAGGTTGGGCAGATGCCAGAAGGAAAGCGTAAGTGAATTGGAACGAGCGGAAAGTTTAGGGGGAAGGAGCTGTTGCCATTGGCTTGAGATTGCCTGCTCGTAAATTGGCAGGGAGGAGTGGCCAGTAAACTGGAGCCTTTGGTAGGGGGCGTAACCCCTGGCAGCTTGGTTGCCTGGGGACCGCGTGATTGGCGTATGAACAGTGAGGCCCCCCCCCTCCCTTCTTTTTCTGCTGTGAGCGTCTAGGATAGGCTTGCACACGAGGGCGGCCAAGGAGAAGACGAGTAATTTACATAATGAATGAAGGGTTTGAGAACTTGTTTTAAGGAAGTGTACGATTGGGAAAATGAATGACTAGGCCGGGACCCCAGTGGGGCTTCGGACTGCGAGTTGATGTCCAAACCTCTGGATTCCCCCTCTGACAGTGACAACAGTGAGGACATTGAGGAAGATATTAAACATATGTTTGACCTCGAGAATTACTTAATGCGTCATCAAACTGAACCGATGAGATGCAGCTGTTAAAAAAGGAAGTCACATATTTAGGCCGCATTTTGACTGAAAAGGGGCGCATTTTTGGTGACAAGCAAAAAGAAGGCGTTGCCCGAGCCCTAAAACCAATAACAAAGAAGTAAATGATGTCCCTTATAGGTGTACGCAATTATTGCCAGGCATGGATTGCAAAGTACTTAGAAATCACACGACTATTGCTGGACATCATTTATGACAAGCCAATGACATTTGAGGAAAAAAAAAATGTTTGAACACTTGAGGTTGACAAGCTTTTGAACTTGTCAAGTGTGAACTCATTGATTAAGATGTATTAGCACTACCAAATTACTATGAGCCATTTGAGCAAACAGTGACTGCAAAAAATGGTTTCATGACCTTGTGTGGCTGCAGACGCGCAGGGCTCATGAAATCACTTGCATATTAGTCACAACAATTGGATCAAGCAGCCTTCACCCACCACATTCACATTGCACGGCGACCTAATTGTCACATTACACTGATAAGGTGCGCTCAGCCCAGCGTCACTTTTTCCCGCACCAGTAGAAGGCACACCACACGACTGTGGAAGCCGAGTCCAAATTACCACCAAACAGCGACCTGACCTCTTGGACACCTTTCTCCCGACTGGAGAGTCAGTTTTTTGACGGCCGCAAAGGGGTGGGAATTTTTTTTTTAACAAAGCATTTTGTTTCAAGGGATATTAAAATCTGTATGTGCAGGACAAGCAGCAGAAACTTCTGTGCTGATCCAGAATTGTAAGATGTTTTCTAAAAAACATTTTACAATTTGGACTGACTGCCAAGATATATGTTTATGTGTTCTGTCGACATTGGGCAAACGGCGTTTTAAAAAATCACAAAAGATGAAAGAAAAGTTGTGCATAAAGCACGTCTAAATAAGTATTTGTAAATGCAAAATTTTCTGAACAGAAAATGAAACGATTACAATTGAATACTGCCTCGCAGACAATGCAGCAAGGGGTAATGCACACACACACACACACACACACGCAGCAAATCAACTTGACAATTTGATCTCACGCCAGGGAAAAATACACCACTAATTGAATGCACACATTGGGAGAAAAAAGGTGCAAACATTGCTGAGGAGTAGAGGAGTAACATGAGTGACACATGTGTGTCAACAGGGGGAAGTATGATATGAAATTGTTCCCACATATAGACTTTTCAACAAAAAACTTTTTTTTAGACAAAGTGTTAGTTGTTTGGGTTGCAATATTGTTTGGTTATAATTAATGTGTTTTCAAAATGGATTACGTTGTTTCCAACAACACATGATGATGTTAAAACAGTTGGAAAAAGTGTTGTGTAATCGAATTATCCTGACATTTGGAATTTCAAGAGTGATTTAAAGTGAAAATGATGCATTTTGTGAATAATGTTTGTAACAAGTGGGACAGTTGTTGCAAAATTGACTCAAAGCGTCATTTTGCATACAGTCTGCAGGACTTGTGGAACGCACGAATGGAACTGACTTATCAAGACAAAGAAAAAAAAAAGAGACAATGGCCAGACTGTGTTTCAATCACAGCAATGAGGATAGTGCCAGCCGAAGGAAGGACACTATCCCCTTTTTATCCTATATGGCCTCACACATAGACTCTCAGGTTCATCAGAACCACCAGCGACTGGCACATCTGTCCCAGTCCACATGAAAGACATGTTTGACCACAATTACTGGCCAGTGTGTTTTGATCCACAGATAAACCACGTCCATGTGGGAGACCAACTCTTCCTCAAGGTGCTGAAACGACCTCGTTGGGACAGTGAACGCTGGGACGGCCCTCATCAGGTGATTGCAGTGACCCCGACGGCAGCAAAGGTCGAGGGGCGTGGCGGCTGGAACCATCAGTCGCAGTGCAAGCTTCTCCGGTCCCTGCTGAAGGCTGAGCGACGCAAGTCCCTTGGAGAGGATCTCCACCACGTACACTCCAATGTACCAACAAAAGACCACAGTTGGAAAGAGGGTTTTCCGTGGCAAACACACCCCTCTCGGAAGGATGGAGCAAGCCGCCGAACAGCAACTGGGCACTGCCCTGTCGACCAGATGCATCATCTACTTCCTTGCAGGGCTGTGCCTGGTCAGCGCACAACCTCGAGACCAGGACAACGTCAAACGCAGACGAGTTGCACAGGCGCAGACTGCTGACTACACGCACATCAAATAAAACCTGCAGCCTCTGAAAAAACGCTCAAGGTCACTGATTCATGTAACTTGCATCACAGAAAAGAGTTGCAGTTGTGAATGTTTGATGTTCCGGGTTTATTTTGTACATACATGTATTGGACCAAAAACTGCATTAGCTTTGCTTTATTATCTTTTAATTGTTATTATTTTTTTGGGCTTCTCGTTCGGGGCATGGGTTTCTACCCTTTTCTCCAAGAATTTTTGAGTTTTTGGGTAGTTTTTCTCCCCCCTCAAGCGACAGCCTTTGATGATGAGATTTGAAACTTGATAAACAGGAGGGATATGTTAAAGAAATTTAAGTTTGTATGTTCATCTGTTAGTTTTGTTGTTTAGTTTGTCATCTTAGCAAGTTTCAAACTATAACTAATCTTACAGGCCCCCTTTGTTGCACATGCATTCGTATCTTTCTGGCCTCTAATTAAACTTTCGACAGCTACGGGTGCCAGGTACGGCCTCCTCGCGAATGTGACTCCCCAACGCCAGAACCCTTTTCTGTAAACACCTCCCTTGGGGTGTTGATGACCTCTTTAACCCTTCGTAGATAATGTTGGGGCCCGAGGCCTCTTAAGGCTGTAACTTCTGCATTTAGGGAGGTCCAACACAAGGCTTGGTATTTCTAAAGCAACAATATCGTCATGGCCATAAAATAAGTTCAACACGTTAAGCCTTGTGAAAATACACTACACAGGTCAAATGAAGTTCAGAGTGAACTTTTGCTGTTAGAATAAGCAGAAGTATGAACAAAAGGTGTCTTGTAAGCTGAAACCGTTAGAATAGGCAGGAAGAGGGTGGGCAAGTGGGATGGAGTCAAATGTCAAGTTTTCCATTCTGTATGTATTGCATATTCAAATTGCTTATGCTGATGCAAATAAAAACCATGTGTGCAGTCGAACACGCTGGCTTCGCCTCGGAGTTCGAGGGCTGCCCCGCGCGTAAATGACAGACAATCTTGGCTGGTTGATTCATTTGTTCAGGCTTGTTTTGATAGAAACATCCTTAACAGGAAGGTGCTCCTCTACGGCTTAACTGCCACGCACGCCGGCCGGAGCTCTGGTACGGTCCGAACCGCGCGAAACGTCGCCACCGATCGTGTCCGGGGGAACGTGCTCTTCTTCGTCCACTCTCCTCTTCGCCCACGCTCTTCTTCGGCGCACGCCGGCCGTCTAACCGCTCCAGCGCCCTGTCGTGCCGCTCGGCGAAACTACAATGCCCCCGAATATTTTTTAGACCCGCGAAGCACTGAACCCACGAAAGGTGAACCGCGAAGTAGCGAGGGTTCACTGTATGTATAAGACCAAGACCTACAAAAAAGTCTCTTGGAGCAATGAGCTAGGTTTTACAGGAAGTCGGCCACTTTGAATTTACTTAAAAGGGGGCGGGTCACCACAATGGACTTTGTGTAGAAATTATTATTGGGGCCCGAGCAGCGACCGCGGCAAGGTCCCTATTGTTTTTGTAGAAATTATTATTAGGGCCCGAGCAGCGACCGCTACGAGGTCCCAATTGTTTTTGTCGAAATCATTATTATTTTTATTATTATTATTAGGGCCCGAGCAGTGGCCGCTGCGATGTCCCTATTGTTTTTCTAGAAATTGTTATTAGGGCCCGAGCTGCGACGGCGGCGAGGTCCCTATTGTTTTTGTAGAAATTATTATTAGGGCCCGAGCAGCGACCGCTACGAGGTCCCCATTAACCGCGATAACCGAGGGTTCACTGTATTACTCTTACTCGATCTTGGCGCCGCTTTTGACACTTGATCATAACATATTATTAAAACGCCTTGAAACTTGTGTTGGCATTTCAGGTTCAGCGCTTTCTTGGATTAATTCGTATCTGTCGGAGACGACGCACCGTGTAATTTATGGCAATGCGTCTTCTGATCTTTGTAAGATCACACGCGGAGTTCCGCAGGGATTGGTACTAGATGCTACCGCTTGGTGATATTATACGGAAATATCACATTAGTTTTCATTGTTATGCTGATGATACGCAATTATACATGCCGTTGGATATAACGAATCCGTGTGATTGCTATAAATTAGAGGCATGCCTTGCCGAAATTAAACTATGAATGTCTTTCAATATTTTGCGTCTTAACTCAGATAAAACCGAGATGCTGATCATTGGACCAGCGCGTCATCTGTACCTTTTTCAAAGACACCACTATGAGTATCGATAAATTGCCCAAAAGGATTCAACAAAAAATCTCGGTCTTATATTTGACACAACTATGTCGTTTCAAATGCACATTAAAAATATTACTAGAACTGCATTTGTTCATCTGCGTAACATTGCTAAAATTCGCCCAATTCTATCAACTTGTGATGCAAAAATCTTAATCCATGCGTTTGTTACATCTCGCCTCGACTATTGTAACGTTTTGCTCTCGGGTCTCCCCATGTCTAGTATTAAAAGTTAGTTCAAAATGCAGCAGCTAGACTCTTGACTAGAACGAGAAAGTTTGATCATATTACCCCGATACTTGCCAATTTGAATTGGCTTCCGGTCCACTTGAGATGTGATTTTAAAGTTCTGCTACTTGCCTATAAAATATTGCATGGCTTAGCACCTTCCTATCTCGTTGACCTCGTGGTACCATATGTTCCGTCCCGAAACCTTCGCTCACAAAATGCTGGTCTTTTAGTGATCCCGCGAGCCAAAAAGAAGTCCACAGGTTCTAGAGCGTTCTCTATTCGGGCACCAATGCTTTGGAATGTACTACCCTCAGGTATTAGAGGCGCCACCTCAGTAGAAATGTTCAAAACACTATTAAAGACGCATTTATACTCTTGTGCATTTAGTTGAACTATTTGTTGGCCTGTTTACTGCCGCTTTTTCTCTTATCTTCTCTTTTCTGCCCCCTTTTCCCCAGCTGGGGGATTAGGTGACGGTGACCCACTAGGAAGTTTAAGGCATTGACAAACTGGGCATGCACCTGTTCCAGTGATGTCGTCTTCCTGCAGCGCGACATTTATTTATATACTTTAGCATCTAATTTAATTATTTGTTGGCCTGTTTACTGCCGCTTCTCCTCTTTTCTGCCCCCTCTTCCCCTGCTTGGGAATTAGGTGATGGTGACCTGCTATGAAGATTACGGCACTGACCAACCGGGGAGGGACCTGCTCTGCCGAAGTCGTCTTCATGCAGCACCTCTTCTGATTTCCCTATATTTCAGCACTTCGTTGAACTACTTGTTGGCCTGTTTACTATTTCTGTTCTTTTTTTTCTGTTCCCAATTCCACAGCTTGGGAATTAGGTGATGGTGATTCACTTGGAAGTGGCTGTTCTGAATTTACCCCAAACTGACTATTTCAAGATCAAAGGCTCAACCTCGGATATGCTGCCATGGCGATTACGGTCCTGGATGAGGACCCACTCCACTAAAGTCATCTTCCTGCAGCACTTCATTTAATTGACTCTCACATTATCTCATCTAACATTGTATAGCATCATTGTATGTGTCAAATGTTGCCCACTTGGCATCCAAAGCAGCCTGGTCATCCTGGAAGGGGGTTTCCCCCCCATCTGTGGTCCCTTCTCAAGTTTTCTCACTTTTCCCCCAATGGGGTTTTGAGTTTTTCCTTGCCCTCCTGGGGGTTAAGATCAGTGGATGTTGATTGTGGTTATGTAAAGCCCTTTGAGACTGTCTGTGATTAAGGGCTATACACATAAAATTGACTTGACTCGACTTGGACCAGAATAGAAGTGGATGAGGGAAAAAGGGAGGGGCGGTGTTGACTGATATTGTGCAGATGGAAGTAGGCTGAGGAGTAACATGAGTGACACATGTGTGTCAACAGGGGGAAGTATGATATGAAATTGTTCCCACATATAGACTTTTCAACAAAAAACTTTTTTTTAGACAAAGTGTTAGTTGTTTGGGTTGCAATATTGTTTGGTTATAATTAATGTGTTTTCAAAATGGATTACGTTGTTTCCAATAACACATGATGATGTTAAAACAGTTGGAAAAAGTCTTGTGTAATCGAATTATCCTGACATTTGGAATTTCAAGAGTGATTTAAAGTGAAAATGATGCATTTTGTGAATAATGTTTGTAACAAGTGGGACAGTTGTTGCAAAATTGACTCAAAGCGTCATTTTGCATACAGTCTGCAGGACTTGTGGAACGCACGAATGGAACTGACTTATCAAGACAAAGAAAAAAAAAAGAGACAATGGCCAGACTGTGTTTCAATCACAGCAATGAGGATAGTGCCAGCCGAAGGAAGGACACTATCCCCTTTTTATCCTATATGGCCTCACACATAGACTCTCAGGTTCATCAGAACCACCAGCGACTGGCACATCTGTCCCAGTCCACATGAAAGACATGTTTGACCACAATTACTGGCCAGTGTGTTTTGATCCACAGATAAACCACGTCCATGTGGGAGACCAACTCTTCCTCAAGGTGCTGAAACGACCTCGTTGGGACAGTGAACGCTGGGACGGCCCTCATCAGGTGATTGCAGTGACCCCGACGGCAGCAAAGGTCGAGGGGCGTGGCGGCTGGAACCATCAGTCGCAGTGCAAGCTTCTCCGGTCCCTGCTGAAGGCTGAGCGACGCAAGTCCCTTGGAGAGGATCTCCACCACGTACACTCCAATGTACCAACAAAAGACCACAGTTGGAAAGAGGGTTTTCCGTGGCAAACACACCCCTCTCGGAAGGATGGAGCAAGCCGCCGAACAGCAACTGGGCACTGCCCTGTCGACCAGATGCATCATCTACTTCCTTGCAGGGCTGTGCCTGGTCAGCGCACAACCTCGAGACCAGGACAACGTCAAACGCAGACGAGTTGCACAGGCGCAGACTGCTGACTACACGCACATCAAATAAAACCTGCAGCCTCTGAAAAAACGCTCAAGGTCACTGATTCATGTAACTTGCATCACAGAAAAGAGTTGCAGTTGTGAATGTTTGATGTTCCGGGTTTATTTTGTACATACATGTATTGGACCAAAAACTGCATTAGCTTTGCTTTATTATCTTTTAATTGTTATTATTTTTTTGGGCTTCTCGTTCGGGGCATGGGTTTCTACCCTTTTCTCCAAGAATTTTTGAGTTTTTGGGTAGTTTTTCTCCCCCCTCAAGCGACAGCCTTTGATGATGAGATTTGAAACTTGATAAACAGGAGGGATATGTTAAAGAAATTTAAGTTTGTATGTTCATCTGTTAGTTTTGTTGTTTAGTTTGTCATCTTAGCAAGTTTCAAACTATAACTAATCTTACAGGCCCCCTTTGTTGCACATGCATTCGTATCTTTCTGGCCTCTAATTAAACTTTCGACAGCTACGGGTGCCAGGTACGGCCTCCTCGCGAATGTGACTCCCCAACGCCAGAACCCTTTTCTGTAAACACCTCCCTTGGGGTGTTGATGACCTCTTTACCCCTTCGTAGATAATGTTGGGGCCCGAGGCCTCTTAAGGCTGTAACTTCTGCATTTAGGGAGGTCCAACACAAGGCTTGGTATTTCTAAAGCAACAATATCGTCATGGCCATAAAATAAGTTCAACACGTTAAGCCTTGTGAAAATACACTACACAGGTCAAATGAAGTTCAGAGTGAACTTTTGCTGTTAGAATAAGCAGAAGTATGAACAAAAGGTGTCTTGTAAGCTGAAACCGTTAGAATAGGCAGGAAGAGGGTGGGCAAGTGGGATGGAGTCAAATGTCAAGTTTTCCATTCTGTATGTATTGCATATTCAAATTGCTTATGCTGATGCAAATAAAAACCATGTGTGCAGTCGAACACGCTGGCTTCGCCTCGGAGTTCGAGGGCTGCCCCGCGCGTAAATGACAGACAATCTTGGCTGGTTGATTCATTTGTTCAGGCTTGTTTTGATAGAAACATCCTTAACAGGAAGGTGCTCCTCTACGGCTTAACTGCCACGCACGCCGGCCGGAGCTCTGGTACGGTCCGAACCGCGCGAAACGTCGCCACCGATCGTGTCCGGGGGAACGTGCTCTTCTTCGTCCACTCTCCTCTTCGCCCACGCTCTTCTTCGGCGCACGCCGGCCGTCTAACCGCTCCAGCGCCCTGTCGTGCCGCTCGGCGAAACTACAATGCCCCCGAATATTTTTTAGACCCGCGAAGCACTGAACCCACGAAAGGTGAACCGCGAAGTAGCGAGGGTTCACTGTATGTATAAGACCAAGACCTACAAAAAAGTCTCTTGGAGCAATGAGCTAGGTTTTACAGGAAGTCGGCCACTTTGAATTTACTTAAAAGGGGGCGGGTCACCACAATGGACTTTGTGTAGAAATTATTATTGGGGCCCGAGCAGCGACTGCTACGAGGTCCCCATTGTTTTTGTCGAAATCATTATTATTTTTATTATTATTATTAGGGCCCGAGCAGTGGCCGCTGCGATGTCCCTATTGTTTTTCTAGAAATTGTTATTAGGGCCCGAGCTGCGACGGCGGCGAGGTCCCTATTGTTTTTGTAGAAATTATTATTAGGGCCCGAGCAGCGACCGCTACGAGGTCCCCATTAACCGCGATAACCGAGGGTTCACTGTATTACTCTTACTCGATCTTGGCGCCGCTTTTGACACTTGATCATAACATATTATTAAAACGCCTTGAAACTTGTGTTGGCATTTCAGGTTCAGCGCTTTCTTGGATTAATTCGTATCTGTCGGAGACGACGCACCGTGTAATTCATGGCAATGCGTCTTCTGATCTTTGTAAGATCACACGCGGAGTTCCGCAGGGATTGGTACTAGATGCTACCGCTTGGTGATATTATACGGAAATATCACATTAGTTTTCATTGTTATGCTGATGATACGCAATTATACATGCCGTTGGATATAACGAATCCGTGTGATTGCTATAAATTAGAGGCATGCCTTGCCGAAATTAAACTATGAATGTCTTTCAATATTTTGCGTCTTAACTCAGATAAAACCGAGATGCTGATCATTGGACCAGCGCGTCATCTGTACCTTTTTCAAAGACACCACTATGAGTATCGATAAATTGCCCAAAAGGATTCAACAAAAAATCTCGGTCTTATATTTGACACAACTATGTCGTTTCAAATGCACATTAAAAATATTACTAGAACTGCATTTGTTCATCTGCGTAACATTGCTAAAATTCGCCCAATTCTATCAACTTGTGATGCAAAAATCTTAATCCATGCGTTTGTTACGTCTCGCCTCGACTATTGTAACGTTTTGCTCTCGGGTCTCCCCATGTCTAGTATTAAAAGTTAGTTCAAAATGCAGCAGCTAGACTCTTGACTAGAACGAGAAAGTTTGATCATATTACCCCGATACTTGCCAATTTGAATTGGCTTCCGGTCCACTTGAGATGTGATTTTAAAGTTCTGCTACTTGCCTATAAAATATTGCATGGCTTAGCACCTTCCTATCTCGTTGACCTCGTGGTACCATATGTTCCGTCCCGAAACCTTCGCTCACAAAATGCTGGTCTTTTAGTGATCCCGCGAGCCAAAAAGAAGTCCACAGGTTCTAGAGCGTTCTCTATTCGGGCACCAATGCTTTGGAATGTACTACCCTCAGGTATTAGAGGCGCCACCTCAGTAGAAATGTTCAAAACACTATTAAAGACGCATTTATACTCTTGTGCATTTAGTTGAACTATTTGTTGGCCTGTTTACTGCCGCTTTTTCTCTTATCTTCTCTTTTCTGCCCCCTTTTCCCCGGCTGGGGGATTAGGTGACGGTGACCCACTAGGAAGTTTAAGGCATTGACAAACTGGGCATGCACCTGTTCCAGTGATGTCGTCTTCCTGCAGCGCGACATTTATTTATATACTTTAGCATCTAATTTAATTATTTGTTGGCCTGTTTACTGCCGCTTCTCCTCTTTTCTGCCCCCTCTTCCCCTGCTTGGGAATTAGGTGATGGTGACCTGCTATGAAGATTACGGCACTGACCAACCGGGGAGGGACCTGCTCTGCCGAAGTCGTCTTCATGCAGCACCTCTTCTGATTTCCCTATATTTCAGCACTTCGTTGAACTACTTGTTGGCCTGTTTACTATTTCTGTTCTTTTTTTTCTGTTCCCAATTCCACAGCTTGGGAATTAGGTGATGGTGATTCACTTGGAAGTGGCTGTTCTGAATTTACCCCAAACTGACTATTTCAAGATCAAAGGCTCAACCTCGGATATGCTGCCATGGCGATTACGGTCCTGGATGAGGACCCACTCCACTAAAGTCATCTTCCTGCAGCACTTCATTTAATTGACTCTCACATTATCTCATCTAACATTGTATAGCATCATTGTATGTGTCAAATGTTGCCCACTTGGCATCCAAAGCAGCCTGGTCATCCTGGAAGGGGGTTTCCCCCCCATCTGTGGTCCCTTCTCAAGTTTTCTCACTTTTCCCCCAATGGGGTTTTGAGTTTTTCCTTGCCCTCCTGGGGGTTAAGATCAGTGGATGTTGATTGTGGTTATGTAAAGCCCTTTGAGACTGTCTGTGATTAAGGGCTATACACATAAAATTGACTTGACTCGACTTGGACCAGAATAGAAGTGGATGAGGGAAAAAGGGAGGGGCGGTGTTGACTGATATTGTGCAGATGGAAGTAGGCTGACCGGGTTGTGTTATTATGCTTATGGAAAGATAGAGTGCTGTCAAGGATGACACCCAGACTCTTGACCTGAGGGGATGGGAAAACAATGGAGGGGCCAACAGGAATGGGAAAACTGCCAATTTTGGATTGTATTGATTTTGTACTGAAAAGAATAACTTCTGTTTTGTCGCTGTTAAGCCTCATGAAATTATTAGAAAACCAGTCATTGATTTCAGATAGACAGGAGGTGACGGAGGTGGGAGGGAGTGATATGCTGGGTTTGCAGGAGAACTAGAGCTGGGTGTCATCCGCGAAGCAATGGAAAGCGATATTGAATTTTCGGAAAATTCTGCCAAGGGGAAAGAGGTATATGATAAATAATAGGGGGGCCAGGACCGAGCCTTGGGGCAAACCTGAGGTGACTGGGAGGGACTTTGATGAGAAATATTTAAGCTGGATGAACTGAGTGCGGTCTTTGAAGTATGAATGGAACCAGTTGAGGGCGGTGTGGGTGATGCCGATGGAAGAAAGTCTTTTGAGAAGGATGGTGTGTGAGATGGTGTCAAAGGCCGCAGTCAGGTTAAGAAGGATGACAATGGAGAATGAATCTGAGTCAGCTGCAATGAGGAGAGCACAGGTGACCTTGAGTAGAGTTGATTCAGTGCTGTGAAGTGCACGGAAACCGGACTGAAAGGGTTATTGCAGGTGAGATGAGAGTGGAGTTGAGTGGCGACTACATTATCTAGGACTTTTGAAATGAATGGTAGGTAGGAAATAGGGCGGAGGTTCAGGAAATAGTACTGAGCGGCTTTTTCTTAATCTCATGAGAAAATGTACTCGGGCAAGCACAGTCGAAAAGAGTCGTGCGTTATCTCAGCCCAGCCTCACATTCTTCCCCCGGCACGGGTCTACGTCCAAGGGAAGGTCCTCTCCAGATTAATCATTGTCTGGATGGTTGATTCCCAGCTGGTCCCCAAGACTGGTATTCCACGGCTGGCCTTCTCCGGCGGGCAGTCTCTCCGTCTCTCCTGCTGGTATTCCCCTGTAATCTTGTCAGTGTGCATGTATGTGTGCTCCAAAATCAAATTATGTCTTTCAGAATGTGTTTTTGCAATGGCGTCCCCTTGAACCCTCCAATCAATCAATCAAATTTTATTTATAAGAGCACTTTTCATACATAAAATGCGGCTCAAAGTGCTGTACAATAAATACATCCAAATTACAACGAAAAACTAAAACCCATTCCACCCACTCAACATAAACACAAGACACATCCACATACACGCCTGAACTCGCGCACACACACAGAACACTCGCATTCACACAACTTAATAAACCATCTTAGTAGAAAGACAGGGTAAGGCACAGAGAAACCATATGAGAAAATGTACCCAGGGTAGGTCATCCGCGCTGAGAGGGATGACGGCTCACGCCCACAGGGAGCTGCGCCAACACACAGACCCCTAGCCCAGACTGACCGGGGTAGACCCTGCACATAGTGCAGAGGGCCCCGGTCCGCCGGGCCTAAGGAGCCTCCGGGATGAAGCCCCCTGTGAGAAGGCCAGCCACACCTCCCAGCGCGGAGGCCCCCCTTGAGGAAACACTGGAGCTAAAATATATAAAAGAAAATGATAATGCTAAACAAAAAAGAAGCTAAAAATTAAAGGACAATAATATAAAAAGACGAAGCTAAAATATATAAGAAAAATTATGATACTAAAAGACAGAGAAGAAGCTAAAAATTAAAAGACAATAATATAAAACGACGGAGCTAAAATATATAAGAAAAATGATGATACTAAAAGACAAAGAAGCTAAAAAAAATTAAAGACAATGATAATATATAAAATGACAATCCTGAATTAAAAGACTAAGATAAATTATTTAAAAGCCAAACAAAAAAGGTGAGTCTTGAGCAGGGGTGGGCAATTATTTTTTCCATGGGGCCACATAAGAAACATAAAATATTGTGGAGGGCCGGGCCAAAAGGCTGAACTCAATTCTGTATAATATTAATTGTATTTCTTTTTTAAAAAGCAGTAAATAGCACTGTTTTGACAAGCTGGCATTAAAGTTAAGCAATGAAACTAAATACCAAATAAACTGAAAAAATGAGGTTGCCTTACAAAAATGTATTCATTCAAATTTCTCAACACAATGGTAGACAAAATATTAACATTTTTTACTATTTGTGACTCATATTAGTAAACATATTCTGTCACATTCACTTCAAAACACATTTTGAGTTCCATATACTGTTGGATAGTTGTGTAAAGGTTCTGAGCATTTTAAAGACATCACAATATTGTCTTTTTGCACCAAACATTAAGCAAGATACAACATATTGACTGTCACTGAACTGTGATTTTGAGAAAAAGTGTCCCAGTTCATTGTTATCTGGTGCCGTTTTTATATTTCTCTGCATGTTTCGTCTGGTAGTGCCGACTCAAATTGTAGTCCTTCAACACGGCGATCTGCTCCCCGCAAACTAAACACACAGCTTTACCTCTAACTTCAGTAAATAAATACTTCGCTGTCCAATTTTTGTTGAAAATTCTACATTCGGCATCTACCTTTCTTTTTGTAGCCTGAGCGGACATTTTTGAGGGCGAACGTTGTCTTGTTGTGATTCAATCGCGCGCATGTCTTGATAAACGCATTACGTCATTATGTGCGACGCACATTGTGCGGGAATAAAAAAAAAAAACAATTTCAGAATAAAAGCAGTGCAGCTTTCGCCCATGAATGAGGTGAAATTAAAAAGTATGTTTATTTTGAAATTTCCAATTAACCTTACACTCGCGGTCAGAGTCAACCAAAGGTATGTGGCCCGGGCCATACAATGCCCAGGTCTGTCATACGGGCCAGTCAGTGCCACCCGGCGGGCCGGATGTGGCCCGCGGGCCGTGCAATGCCCAGGTCTGGTCTTGAGCCTCCTTTTAAAAATATCAACAGTCTCTGCGGACCTGATGTCCTCCGGCAGGCTATTCCATAGACGAGGACCAGAATGGCTGAATGCAGCCTCGCCATGTGTTCCAGTCCTCACCCGAGGAATAATTAACAGGCCGGTGCCAGAGGACCTCAGGGTCCGCGAGGATGGCCCAAGACCGTTAAGGCATTTAAAAACTAATTGAAGAACCTTAAAATCAATCCTGAAACACACGGGGAGCCAATGCAGCGATTTTAAAACTAAATCCAGTGCCCAATTTGGTATGTTTGCATCTCTATGTCCTATGTGGAGAATGTGCTTTGTCATATTTGTCCATGAAGTGCTGTCTGGCTTGTCATCAGTTTGTAATGTGCAGACTGAATATGTATGATGTGAATGTGAGTGTAGGTCATGAAAATACTATGTTCACACATTTATAAACTAAGTAATATAACTTTAGCATGTGAAAATAATATCATAAATCAGTAAAGACCATGACTACAATCAGTCATTCCTATGCGTAGTAGAATTAGAATTAGAATTAGAAATCCCTTTATTGTCATTGTACTCAAGTGTGCAACGAGATTAGAAGGCTCCCCAATCCAGTGCAATACAACAATAAGACAGACAAATATATAAATTAGATTAATAAATAAGAGAGTGCAATGGAATTTAGTACAGAATAGGGTATATAAAAACACATCACGATGCTGTTCTGCAAGGTAAGGGTGTTCTCGTGTGTGTGTGAGAGTTCAGAATGGAGATGGCTCTCGGAAAGCAACTGTTTCTCAGTCTATTGGTCCTCGATTTGATGCATCTGTAGCGCCTGCCAGAGGGCAACAGGTCGAACAGGTGTGAGTTTGGGTGGGTATTGTCTTTGACGATGTTGAGAGCCCTTCTGAGGCACCGGGCGGTGTAGATGTCCGACAGTGAGGGGAGAGGGCAGCCAATAATCCTTTGCGCTGTTTTGACTGTCCTCTGGAGCCTCACTCTGTCGGCCTCAGTGCAGCCGCTGTACCAGGTGGAGACACAGTACGTCAACAGGCTCTCAATGGACGAGTGGTAGAAGGCTAGCAGCAGCTTCCTGTCCAGGTTGAATTTCCTGAGGACTCTCAGGAAGTGCAGACGCTGGTGGACCTTCTTTACCACTGCTGTGGTGTTGTGAGTCCAAGAAAGGTCGTCGGAGATCTGTACTCCCAGGAACTTGAACGTGTGGACCCTCTCCACACACACGCCTTCGATGCAGAGGGGGGGCGGCACCGTCTTGTTCCTCCTGAAGTCGACGACAATCTCCTTTGTTTTTGCAGTGTTAAGGTGCAGTCTGTTGTCCTTGCACCAAGCTGTCAGTCTCTTTACCTCCTCTCTGTAGGCTGTCTCGTCACCTTCCGAGATCAGACCGACCACTGTCGCGTCGTCAGCAAACTTGACGATGGTGTTGTTGCCATGGGCCGGGCTGCAGTCGTAGGTGTAGAGGGCGTATAGGAGAGGGCTCAGCACGCATCCTTGAGGGGAACCGGTGCTCAGCATGCAGGTGGAGGACGTGTAGGGGCCGAGCAACACAGTCTGGGGTCTGTTGGTCAGAAAGTCCTTAATCCAGATGCGTGTGAGGGCAGGGAGGCCGAGAATGTCAAGTTTGGCGACGTGGATGTCTGGGATGATTGTGTTGAATGCCAAGCTGTAGTCCACAAAGAGCATCCTTGCATAGCTCTGCTGTTGTTCCAGGTGGCCCAGCACAACATGCAGAGCAGTGTTGATGGCGTCCTCAGTGGATCTGTTAGCCCAGTATGCAAACTGGTAGGGGTCCAGAGTGGGAGGAAGGCAGTCCCTGATGTGCTGGAGAACCAGCCTCTCGAAGCACTTCATGATGACTGGTGTGAGAGCAACAGGACGGTAGTCATTCAGGTGGACGGCTGGTGACTTTTTGGGGACAGGAATAATGATGGAAGTTTTCAAGCAGGAGGGGATGACTGCTTGAGCCAGGGAGCGGTTGAAGATCCTGCAGAATACATGTGACAGTTGGTGGGCACATGTTTTGAGGACCTTGCCTGGTATTCCGTCGGGTCCAGTAGCTTTCCTGGGGTTAACAGCCAGGAGCGCGCGCCTCACATCGTGTTCATCTACGGTGAGTGGGGGGGAGTTGGAGCATGAAGTGCGGGGGTGTGACGGTTGGGGCGAGTCAAAGCGAGCAAAGAAGCAGTTAAGCTCCTCTGCCAGCGATGCACTCGGGTCTGCAGAGGTCGTGCTGCTGCCACGGAAGTTGGTGATGCTCCGTAGACCCTGCCACACCTCCCGTGGTCTGTTACTGGCAAGGTGGGCCTCCAGCCTCCCCTTGTAGGTTGCCTTGGCTAGCTTGATGCCTTTGCTCAGGTCAGCACGAGCCACCCTGTACTGGGCTTTGTCGCCTGACCTGAAGGCAGCGTCACGGGCCTTGAGGAGAGAGCGAACCCTGCTGGACATCCAGGGCTTCGCATTTGGGAAGGTCCGTATAGTCCTGTGTAGGGACACAGTTTCCATGCAGAACTTGATGTAGTCCACTACACAATGTGTGTAGACAACAAGGTCCTGATGATCAAAGAGGCCCCAGTTTGTGTCTTGAAAGCAGTCCTGTAATTCACTCATGGCGCCGTCACGCCAGGTTTTCACAGTCTTTGTGGTGGGCCTGAATCTGCGCCTGAGAGGGATGTATGCAGGTGCGAGCTGCAAGGACAGGTGGTCTGACTGGCCGAGGGGGGCGAGTGGGAGGGCCCTGTATGCGTGCTTGATGTTCGAGTACACATGGTCGAGAGTGTTGTCTCCCCTCGTTGGGCACTTGACATGCTGGTGAAACTCTGGGAGTACAGTCTTTAAATTGGCCTTATTAAAGTCTCCCGCTACTACGTGAACGCCATCAGGGTGGGCCCGCTGATGTTTATTGATGACGCACGCGAGTAGCGAGAGCGCCGTGCTAGTGCTAGCGTCGGGAGGGATGTAAACAGCTGTGACAATCACGACCGTTAGCTCCCTCGGGAGAAAATAAGGCCGGCATTTAACGGACATGAACTCGATGTCGGGGGAAGAGTGCTTCTCGACGATCGTGCTATCGCCGCACCAGTTCTCATGCACGTAAACACAGAGCCACCCCGCCCCGTCTCTTACCGGTGTCCCTTGTCCGATCCGCGCGATGTAGCGAGCGCCCGGCCAGCTGGATGCTAGCATCGGGGACGTCTGCGTGCAGCCAGGATTCCGTGACGACGATCACACTGCTGTCTCGCACATAGCGGTTTCCCAGGATTTGTAATCCCAGGTCGTCGATTTTGTGGACCACGGATCTGGCGTTGGTGAGGTACAGACTCGGCAGTGGTTGCCTATGGGGCTGCCGTCGCAGCCGTTGCAAGACACCGGACCTGCAGCCCCGCTTCTGCTTCCTCTCTCTGCGTCGCCTGCGCCGCCTCCCGGTCCCGATGACAAGCCACGGTGAGCCGGGCAGCCTCGCCAGTTCGTCCGGAATTTTGCGATCATAGCATATTCAGTAAATATAAACCTGCTAAATTAAATAATTGACATTCTGTCCCATAAATGTTTAAAATGCCGGTAATTGCCATACAATCCTTCAAGGGTCGACGAGCGATGTTCGGGAGGAGGAGCAGTGGTGGTGGTGCGTTTCCCTCGGGCATGTGTCGGTAAATCCAGCGGAGTTCAGCGGCAGTGGATTGAAGTTGTCCTGACACAGGTTGATGACATGACAGGAACAGGCAGAAGTGCGAGAAGCAGACTGGCCTGCGGGTCCACATGGCAGACAGGTGCTAACTTTGATAGGTAAGCTAAACTTTAGCCACAGTAGACGCGTCAGCGACTATGCAATCGGTGGGTGGCATTCATGAGAATCGGGATCGCTCAACATACAGATAATAATAAATAAAATCACTGTAACTGGAGGGATTGTAAACTGCTAAAGCAGGTACAACAAGCGGATCCAAAAAATTTCTGAGAGTTACCGGTGAGCAGTGGCAGCCAAACGTGCCAGCGTCCACTCAACCGGGAGTTGATTCAATATTCACAATATTTTATTATTTTGTCGTACAGTTGTTTAAAAATGGCTCGCTATCGCCCCCTAGAGAAAAAAAAACAACAAAAAAAAACAGCCCCATATCTCTGTTTCACCAAACTGAAAATTTGATGAAGTGTGTACAAAGCCAAGACCTAATAAAAAGTCTCATGGAGCCGTATGCTAAATTGAACAGGAAGTCGGCCATTCTAAATTTATCAGAATCCGAAATCCTTTTATTGTCATTGTACAGTGTGCAACAAGATTAGGGAGCTCCCCTCTCCAGTGCAATACAACAATAATTTAATCAAATATATAAATTAGATAAATAAGAGAATAAATATTGTGATGGAAAATAGTATGAAATTGGAGAAATACAACACAATACGTCGCTGTTCAGCAAGGTAAGGGTGGTCGTGTGTGTGTGCATGTGTGTGAGAGTTCAGAATGGTGATGGCTCTCGGAAAGAAAATGTTTTTCAGTCTATTAGTCTTTGATTTGATGCACCTGTAGTGCCTGCCAACAAATTTACTTCAAACATTGACGAGGCTTTGAAAACAAAAGCTGCTCTAACTTTAACTACAAGCAAATTCCTCTTGAAGATTCCTCACGTTATTTCTCGGAAATATTTCACATTTCCAACGTGCCAGTACCCCAACGTTGTCCGGGTGGCGAGGGCCCTTTATAGCTGCTCGCAGTTTTTAATTAATTTTTTTAAATCAATGGTGATGACAGTGAAATATGTCTTGTCTGGTATCATGATAGCTGGAGGATATTTTGTCATGATATTTTAGTCAGGCCTGATAACAGTGATGTATGCTGATTTAAGGCTACTTTTATTTTGAAATGCCGTATCACATTTTGGTGGGACCGCATTTGATGGACAACTGGGGTTGTCTAGTGTCCCCCAAAATGGGTCTGATATCACGATAGCTCGAGGGTATTTTGAAATGATTATTTTAAAATCAGTGTTGATGACAATGAAATGTGCATATTTCAGGTGGGTTTTTTTTTTATTGTGAAATTACACATCAGATTTTGATGGGACCATTTTTGATGAACAGCTGGGGTCGTCTAGTGTCCAACAAAACTAGTCTGGTATTACGACAGCTCCAGCTCTTTTATTTTAAAATGCCTCCTTACATTTTGATGGGACTACTTTTGGTGGAAAGCTGTGTTGTCTTGTGTCCTCCAAACCTGGTTTGGTATTACCATAGCTAGAGGATATTTTTTAATGAAATTTTAAAGTCAGGCATGATGACAGTGAAATGTGCAGATTTCAGGCAACTTTTAGTTTGAAATTACAAATTAGATTTCGATGGGACCACTTTTTATGGACAGCTGGGGTAGTCTCGTGTCCCACAAAACTGGTCTGGTATCACGATAGCTCGAGCTATTTTTTTTTTAACTCAGTGGTGATGACCGTGAAATAAGCGAATTTCAGGCTACTTTTATTTTGAAGTGCCACATCACATTTTGATGTGACCACTTTTGGTGGACAGCTGGTGTGGTCTAGTATCCCCAATCCTGGTTTGGTATCACGATAGTTTGAGGATATTTTTTTAAGATTTTTCTTTTAAATCAGTGTTGATCACAGTGCATATTTCAGGTGATTTTTTTATTTTTAAATGCCACATCAAATTTTGAAGTGACCACTTTTTGTGGACAACTGGGGTGGTCTGGTGTCCCGCAGAACTTGTCTGGTATCACGATAGCTTGAGGATTTTGTAATGATTTTAATTTTTTTAATCATTGGTGACGACAGACAAATAAGCAAATTTTCACGCTTTTATTTTTAAATATCCCATCAGATTTTGATGGGACCACATTTGTTTTTACGGTTCCGTCACCACGCGAGTGGCTACCTGCTAAAGCAGCACGGCTCACTATTTGAGCCTTTTTCGCGTGTTTTTTCCTTTACCCAGTTTTATTTATTTTACCTCATCGCAGCAATGGACATCCAAATTGCGGTGGTTTTATTGCTGCTGGGGGCTGTTTTTTGCGTGATCGTGTCCGGAGATGTCACTGGGAGCTACGGATCAATCGTTTACACAAGAGATCAGCTGTTAGCACTTCGTGCTAACCCCGTGCCGACTCCCGGAGCGAGACCCGATATCCCCCACGAGTTGAGGAGGAATTGACGGGGGATGTCGCGCGGGGGCGAAACGCCAGGCAAAGAGGAGGCGTGACCACCCCGTCCTCCTGTCCGTTTTTATGGGAAATGTTAGATACCTTCCCAAGAAAATGGACGCGGCACGAGAGGAACTTCCAATGAGCTAGCTTGCTGATGTTCACGGATTCATGGCTAACAGACCTAACGCCGGACACCGTCGTGGAATTTGACGGCTTCCAAATACTACTTGCGGACAGGACACTGGAAAGCGGTAAGAGGAAAGAGGAGGGCTGGCTGTGTTTGTTAATGATAGATAGTGTAACCCTAGGCACATCACAGCTAAGGAGCAACTTTCCAGTCGGGACAATGAGCTGCTAGCTGTTAGCATGCGTCCATACTTGACAAGCATCGCGAGTTAACACGGACGTGCACGTAACAGGTGCATGAGTAAACTGCTTAAAACTTTGATCGTCATTCAGCTGACCTACAAATTGAGACGCTACAGTCAGTTTGACGTTTTTGTTTGCTTGATTGTGGATTGACATGGAGGAACAAGACAGTGGAAAGCGGACATTAAAAATGACGGAGAAAAGCTGTAGAAGATCACAAGCCTAAACGGATGCAGGCACGCAGGTGCAAATTTGCTCAATTGACCTCCATGCAACGTCAAATTGAACAATTGATGGAGGATGATGCAAATGTTGACGCTGTAAAAAACTGAGCTTTGTGTTTGCTTTAGCGGCATGGAGCAAGAATTTGTGGACCTCAATTCCGGTGTGCAAAATTTAAAGACTGTGAAGAGGATTTTGTCGATGACCAAAATAACTGGTTTGATCCAAAAAATGTAATTAATGGAAATGTGAGCAATGGAAGAAGGACGTTTTGAAACGTGCAGAGGAAGGATGCAATAAACAAATATCACCTGATGATAGTAGATCTGCATCAACTAACTACACCCATAGAAGTAGAAGTAAAGAATCTAACAGACAGAAGCTCACTTCTGTCAACGTCTTCAATTAAATTAAAGGCTCAAATGGAACGAGCATGTTTAAAGGCAAAGGCTGCTGATTTACAACAAAGGTTGGCACTTGAGCAAGAAGAAGCTGCAATTAAGGCAAAGAAGGAAATGCATGCAATGCAAACGGCACTCCCTGAGTCTGATGCTAAATTGGATGTCTTGAGAAGATATGAAAATACCCAGGAGGATGGTATCCACATTCCTGATGAGTGTGTTACAATTTAAACAAGGAAAAACATTCAATTACCATCACAGCCTATCAGAGCAACAAGCAGTGTTGACCTGAAATGCTCCCACTTCGACTATTCCAATGGCTAGATTTCCACATCAGACAGAAAGTAGAGAACAACAGGGACATGTGCTTGATGGCCTTTGCCAAGCAATCTCACAGCAAGCCAGTGTCGCAGAATACTTAGCAAAGAGTCAAAAAGCATCGCTACTTCCCGAACTTTCCATTCCTACGTTTAAAGGCGACCCTCTGCATTATAAAACCTGTATAGGTGCCATTGAACATGGGATTGAAGGCCGTACAAGTGATAACCGTGATCATCTTCAATTTTAGTTGCAGTATACTAGTGAACAACCACATGAGTTGGTGAAGAGCTGCATCCATATGGAACCTCTGACAGGATATACCAAAGCAAAACAAATCTTGAAGGAGTTTTATGGTGATGACTTCATGATAGCAGAAGCATATTTAAAGGAAGCCATGGATTGGCCAACAATCAAGTCTGAAGATGGTGTTGCACTTCAGTCTTTCACATTATTCCTTATGGGCTGTTTGAACATAATGGCAGATGTTAATTATATGGAGGACTTGGACAACATGGCTAATATAAAGGCATTGGCAAACAAACTTCCATACAGACTTATAGAATCTTGGAGAAAATTTGCCTGCAATCTCCAAGAAAGAACAAATAGAAGAGTGAAGTTTAAGGATTTTGTTGACTTTGTTGACAAGCACGAAAGATTCTATAAAACAGAAAACAAAATCACAACACACAGAAACACCAAAATCAAAGAAAGTCTTCACAACAGTCATTGTGCCCGCCAAGATGGAAAACAACAAAACCACCACGCCAAAGGCAGAACCTGTTTCAGTGGATGCTATTGCCAAACCATGTGCTAATTGTAATGGAGAGCAACAGTCTCACAATTTGTAAGGAATTTAGGAGAAAGCATCACAAGGATAAGATTGACTTCTTGAGGAGCAAGGGTCTGTGTTTTGCATGTTTGATGCACGGTCGCATTAGCAGTTGCTGGAAACAAAAGCTTCAATGTCAAGAATGCTCTAGACTGCATCCTACAGCACTACACATTGTCCATAAACTTCTGCAAAGAAACAGCCTAAGACGATTGTGAATAGCAGTACCTATTAAGCGCCCTCGTACAAACAACAGAAACCTGGGGTGTCACTGGGGCCTGTAAATAGGACTGCATCCTTTCAATAATTCCGGGATGGGTCAAGGCACAAAAAGGAACCAAGACAGTGACGACTTACTGTCCGGTTTAAAAATGCCCTGACGCCTTTTTTAGACTGAAATAACTTACTAAAGTTTTCGTTTTGTGCCATTCAGAATGGGAGAGGGAGCCAGGAGGCGAAACAGCCGTCTTGCCAGTTCAATCCCGCACACCCTCTGACTCTCACCCTCCGTTCTGCCTTTTTATTGAAACTAACTCATCAATAACTAATCACCAGAAGACAGAAAAGCATCAACAACTAATCACCAAGAGACAGAAAACATCAATAACTCACGGTATAAAGGTCAGTTTAACTAAAGCATCAATAACTAATCACCAGGGACTCCAGCAGGCAGAAAATCATAACCCAAGGTCAGTTTAACTAAACACATCTTCAGGATGGGGTGTCTGTGTGTGTGTGTGTTAAAATAACAAGTAAGTGTCTCTGTGTGTGTTAAACATTAATGAGTGTATAAAAACATGATTATGAATACACAAACTGATTACCTATCCTCAGCCCATCTTACATTTCCCCCCTGTTGTGGATTTAAAAATCATGTCCTTACGGCTTTAAGACAGATCATCATAATGAAATCATACAACAGTGTGATCATCAGTGGAGGAGCGAAAACCTCACATTAGGGAAAAATTCCCCTCCTCCCTTCCGGCGTAGAATGAGATCCTCATAATTTGATGACCATCAGGGAATAAAACTTGTCCCTGGGGTGACTTGGTGGAGGCCCTTGCCTCGTTGTAGGAGAGGACAGCCGTCCTTACCTCCCGGATCTTCGTGTATGGTGTGTGTGTGTGTGCACGTGTGTGGACAGGGGCAAGAAGTCCATGTGTTTTTACGTTTTAGTGTCCAGTTTGAGTTCGTCATTCTCAACATTAATCAGGTTGTAACGGTACATTTGGGCAACAAACCTACGATTAACCATCATCTTTGTCATAAAAATAATGCAACATGAACAGACTAAACATAACAAAATGAAAACTATAATTATCCCTATATATTGTTTTTTTAAATTCTTCATAGTGGTCATAACATCAATAATTGTTTCATTTTTATTAAAAATTTAAATGCAGTAATGTACTCCAATCAAGGCTGATATTCCTTTGTTATGTACGTCATTAATTTCCAAACAATATCTAATCTTTTTGTTCTGTGGCTTCAACATATTTATCATCTCATCAATATTAGCACCACAGAGTACTGAGTTTCGAGATCCTCACAATAGTCGTTCTCAAAATGATATTTTTTTTTATCAATTTAGCTTTGTTAAGGTAAGATATTTTATTGACAATCTAACATTAATATGCAAAGAACATGTACATTAGTACGAAATGTAAAAAAAAATTGTGGTGGGGGGGGTGCGAATTGTTTTCTTCTTGGTAGGGGGGGCATGACAGGAAATAATTGAGAACCACTGGTCTAGTCACACACCAGCTCGGGTTCATTCCCTACCAGAGAAATGACATTCCATGTCCCCAGAGCTAGGCGCTTTATGTTGCCGGGGATTGGACTGCCTTTGACTGCCTCCTAGCTCAAAGGAAACCCAAATTCTTTGGTCCCGCCCACTGGTAGTGAGCCGAAGCCCTTGTATTAAATAATAAATAAATACATAAAATAAAAAAATTAATAAATTTAAAAAACGGACCGATCCACTGCTTGGGTTAGTTTGACCCACCTTGAGATCCGTTCCCACTCAGTGACAGTGTCTACAAGCCACTGCCACCAGGCCAGTGAACCGACGTCCAGGCAGTGACAAAAAACGTGATCAAATTACATTGCTCATCATAAGGTGTTTGTGAGACGCTCTTTGTATGTTTCCTCAATTAAGACCTGTTTTCCATTGGTGTATTTGAAAAAAGTGGTGAACCTGTTAAATTCACTACAAAACGTTAAGAAGATGAAAGTAATGTTTGAAGGAATATTATTTTTCTATCGACATGCCGGCGGGCGGGCACAGATAGAGAGTGATAAAGCAGCACCACCCGCGCGGGGCGTGCTGACGAAAAGGCAAGCGCTCCTCCTCTCATCGCGTCCTTATTAAGACAGAAAAAAGACGCTGTTGAATTTGACCTATTCGCAGTTCGAGCAGGTGCTTAACGCTGGAGAATATCACCACTTCGAAGTTCGAACTGCTGTTGAAACGGAGAGGTAAGTGTTTTTCGTTTGTTTTTATTCAAAACATGCCTCGAGTGCATTTGTTCATGGTTAGAGATAGTTGTGTGGAAAACACTATACAAAGTAGCACCATGGATGTGGGCCTACAACACTGGCCTAGCAAACATGTGCTCCTACATCGACATAATTGACGAGCTCCAGTTAAGCATTGAATAATTATAAAACGTCATGGTGCTTTTACTCATTTAAAGAACTAAACCGACGCGTATTTTCATCCGGTGGTCAGGTTTGCATTGAATGTGAGCACGAGGGACGCTAGCTTGTTGCGTTAGCTTTGCGGAGCTAACAGCTTGCACTTTTGTTATAGAACAACAGAATGCAAGTACCATGATAATTTCTGTCATTAATTTTTGTGTAAGACACGATGTTCACTGGTTAATTACATGATTCTTAAAGCAAAGGTTACTGTGAATGCAATTTTGGTAAGATTTTTGTAGTCACACTGCATAAATCTGTCTGTCTGTTGTTTAAACTTCAATATAAACTATTATGGTTGAAATCGTTAATTGGGATGGAGGGATTGATATTTTTTTAATTTATAATTTATTTTTCTTACACTGATATTGTTAAAACTCCATTTAGCCTATAGTATTAATAATTCTCAACACAAAACTGTCTTTTTTCTTTATAGAATAAACAATGCCTTCCCTGAGATGCAGGAAGTCCCCAAAGCAGGATACTATTGAACATGCAGTCAAGGGTCTGGACAAGACTGCAGAGTTAGAAGCGAAGTATATAAACTCATTTAAAGGTATGATGTTAACGCTTTTGCTAAGATATATTATTGTTTTCTGATAACCAAGCTGACATCGTTTTTTAAGTGGTTATTTTACATTAAGAGTGTCTTGACCTTTTCTTTTGTCAGTTTCAAGTTATTTCAGTGAGCGTGAAACCTGATGGTAGGAGTTCTATCTAAATTAAGGCTGTACTTGATGACGCCCTCCGGCATTTTTATACCACAATAGACCGGTGAACAAGTCCGATATTGATAGTCTAGTGTAAAGCACGTTATACGTCACAGAGATCACGTGACGCGATCCAATATGACTGTGTATACAGTGTATGTCATTGTTATGAAACTAAATAATCTTAAAGTTTTTTTTTTACGTAACCAGGTGCCATTGACATTTGTACTTTCAGTCCTAATACATACTGGCTAATGCAATGCTGGAAAATGAATTTTGGCTGGTCTGTTCCTTTAAAATCATAAAGAAGGGCTCTGCTCTATCCCTCACAAGAAGCAATGTTTCAAACCACCCTACATTAGTATAGTGGCCCAAATGAATATGATGACTCCTTATTTGTGTGCTTAAAAATATGACGAAGCTATCTTGATTTCCCTGTTAACTAGGTCGAGGAGTATTTACCAAGGCCCCTTTCAGGAAAGACGACTTTATTCTTTATTATGGAGTACAGAGGAAAATTGATAGATTCTGATAAATCTCAACGCAGGAAGATGGATGGAAGAGGCACTGTCTTTTTGTTTGACTTCCGCCGGCAAGAAAAAACTTGGAGGTGAGGCAAAGATTGAGATGTTATCTTATTTTTGTTTTTATTTAAAAAAATAAACACATACTCATCCCATAAGTGTTAGGGGAAAAATCATTCTCTAAGCAAAAATGTATACCGTATTTTCGCACCCAAAAGACGCGCCGTGTCAAAGGGCGCAACACCTGTTGAGGCCGCTATTTCTGTCTTTGTAACATATACTGGACGCACCGCCTGACAAGACGATAGCACAGCTGCTGTTAGCATAGCATGAACTTGGCAGAGCTGCCCACACTGACACAGCCGATAGCAGCCTACTATGCCCCAATAACATGAGCAATCACCCCATTGTTGCAGCAGACGCCAAGTCTCTATTGACAATAGCTGACAATGGCTCAGGCCAATATTAGGTGCATTGGCAATAGCCTACAAAGCAACGTCAGGGGAGGGACTTGGCTGCTCACCACACACAAAAAATAAAAAACTCATCATACAAGCAAACAATGAAACATAGAAATAAGATTAACACAAACATGTATCTCTCATGCCATCAATATACCCAAAAAAAATGAAAATAATACAAAAGCCACTCAGCCTTAGCTAATTCAAGCAATGCATTCTGGGAGCAGAGACCCACAATCCCATAGCTGTTTAGAGAGATTTGCATGGCTGTTTAAAGAGATGTGCTGTTATGCTTTGGACTTTTTGTCTGTTGTCTAAACCTGGGACGTTTCTTGCTTGCAATAACATAAATGATAAGACAGACTAAAACATTGTGGACAGCTGCCCTTTGTCCAGCTTTTTCCAACACCATCACCCAAACATTATAGTCAGATGGTGTATTTGTCACGGTCGATTGTAAGCATGGACAACTCACTCTTTGCCCAGCAGGGTGTGCTAACATGCACTTCCAACAGCTCGTTGATGACAAGGGCTGATGGACGTGAGTGGTACTTTGTCCATTTAATGGACGCATCGACTGACAGGGCGCTTTGTTTGCTTATGACTGCGAAAATACGGTAATTACTTTTATTCATGCGTTGAATCTGTACAAATGAAAATATAGACCATGAAGTCTCAAAGACAAGCTGTTAATAGGGTCTGATTCCAATAGAAATTTCTTGTATGATTTGATTTAGAAGATTTAAAAATTGTGGATTTCCTATTTTTATGTTTTGTGTACACAAGATTGTCTCAAAGATTAATTTCTGACATTGATTGAATAATTGTTTTTTTTTTTTTTTAAATCTATTTTAAGTGTTGATGCCGCTCAAGAAGATGGCAGTCTGGGAAGACTGGTTAATGATGACCACATGCACCCCAACTGTAAAATGAAGAAGAAGACAACAGAGGACAGACCACACCTCTGTCTGTTTGCGCTCCGAGACATTGATGTTGGCGAAGAAATAACTTAAGACTATGGACCAGCTGGCCTTGGAGAACACAGGTTTGTAAGATGCATCTTTAAGTACAATAACAGAGCCCACTTGTGGTGTTCTGGTGATGTAGTTTCCAATTAGTTTGGCAATCTAATAAATGTATGTTGAGGTTTCTATGGAAGTTGAACATGCTGACTGACTGGGGGAGTTCTCCATTGTCCACTATCTGTAATTCAAATTTGTGGGTCTGAGTCAAAGTTTGGCTCTTCAGGAACAACGAACTGGTCAGGGAGTGACAGTATTACAAAGTTCTGCGTTACTCTTTTCTGGGCGGTGGCCCTGTTAGGCCATCATATGCCATATTGCAAATATCCCCATTGTGGGACTAATTAAGGACATCTTTATGTTGTGGTTTCCCTACCAGAACCAGCACCAACCCTGTATATTCATGATATAAAACACTGTTTCAATTTGATATTTAGCCTTTCTATACTGTAAAAATAGAAGACCCCAGGCTTTCCTGCGCCCCCTTGCCCAATTGGTGGTGTTCAGGAGACAACCTGGGACTGAAATATCAGTCACAACCAGTGTTGTTTTCGTCACTGATGACTATGACGAAAATACTTCGTTAACGCCCCTTTTTTAATGACGATGACAAGCTAAACGAGGTTCTTTTATGACGAAAACATGACGTGATGTACATGAATTTTTTTCGTTGACGAGACAAAATTGTTAGCATGTGGTTCATAAATTATTTTATGTTGCTTTTAGTGAAATAAAGCCACAACACTTGCCCAACAAAATGTTTTGCTTCTCTGCTTATTTTGGAGCAGTGAGCATTGATTCCACTGTTGCCACTTTTTTCTGTTTGTAATGAAGAATCCTTTGTAGTCCATCCAAAAGTCTTTGTTATTGGGTGGAAACCTTGAATGCCTTGTTTTAACTCAAATGGACTTAAACCCATCCATCCATCCATCCGTTATCTGTACCGCTTCTCCTCACTAGGGTCGCGGGGGGTGTTGGAGCCGATCCCAGCTGTCTTCGGCAGTAGGCGAGGTACACCCTTGAATTGGTGTCCAGCCAATCGCAGGGCATACATAGACGAACAACCATCCACGCTCACACTCATGCCTAGGGGCAATTAGAGTGTCCAAGCAACTTGCCATGCATGTTTTAAGAATATGGGAGGAAACCGAATTACCCAGAGGAAACCCACGCAGGAAGGCCGGAGCCAGAATCGTACCTACGACCTCAATATCGTGAGGCCATCCTGCTAACCAGTTGGGCCACCGTGCCGCTTGGACTAAAACCTTTGTGAATAAATTGACGAAAACTAGGGTAAAACTTTTTTTGCGTTTCCGTCGATTAAAACTGGACTAAAACCCTTTTTTTAGTTTTCGTTGACTAAAACTGGACTAAAACTATAACGAATTGGGATGACTAAATGTGATGTAAACAAATCAGCACTTTGTCCAAATGACTTGGACAAAATCTAAAATGCCTGCCAAAAACAACACTGGTCACAACACGTGTCTACAGAAGATTAATTGGCATGGGCGAAATTAATTAGTTTTATTTCATTCATGAGCTTATGTTTTGTTTTGGGTGGCTAAGGCTTAAAATGTGTAAAAATCTAATCCAACCTCAAATATAATTAATTCAATAAATTTATGATGCTACTAAAACATCGAAGCAGCCTCCTCCAGGCTTTACAGACTCAGAAATGGAGGTATGCGTATCGTGTACTCATCCTGTCGTGTCTCGAGATGTTAAAATTGCAGTTAGATAGACGTGTGCTGATTAGACAAGACTTCTAATATATCTGGTGTCACAGGATATTTGTCAGTGAATGTGTATGTCTGGTTTGAGGCTCACTCAGCTTTTTCAGAGTTTTGTGACGTTTTGGCAAAAGGCGTGGCTATTACGGTGCTGAAAAGTCCGATTGTACTTTGTGGCAACAAAAGCTCCGGCAACATGACTCAGATGATCCTATCTTCTCGAAGTTGTACACATTTGAGGATACTTCAGCCCTGAAGACATCTACCAACTTATTTTTCATCGTAGTAGTAGCGCCACCAACTGGTAAAAGCTAATACAAGTTATTTTCTTGGATGTTTTTCTCCGTGCAACTCAACAAGGTCACCCTCATATATGCTCGGAGGACTGTTTCGGCCATGAGGATGTCACAATACGAAATTCATCCTTTTTCGTGAAAAGTTGTGGGAGTGGCATTGCACTGTTTGGCAATAAAACAACGCTGATTATGAGGTTCTAAATATGAACGACAACTCGTGAAACTTGACACACACATCAGGCAGAGCAAATTTATCAATATTTTATACGTTAGTTGTGCAGCTTTTTTGAAATGGCTCGCCATGGCGCTCGAGAAATGTTCAAAAAAGCAGCCCTGGTTGAGTGTTTCACCTCGCTTTTTGTAAATTTTATGGAGTACAGTGAACCCTCGGTTATCGCGGTTAATGGGGACCGAGACCACCCGCGGAAACTGAAAATCCGCGAAGTAGCGGCGCACCTTCAAAAATGCTTAAAAGAAAATACAATATATATAATAAATATATATATATATATATATATATACGGGGAGAGAGAGAGAGAGTGAAATTCATGTTATAACAAAAAAACCAAATTATTATTAAAACGTATTATTTTTTTATTCCCCAGCCATTCTTTTTGTATTTATTTAATTACTCCGACTTTTACCTGCTGGTACGCCGTCCGGTGTTCCCTGTGAAATGAAAGGTGGCATTCTTTAATTATTTATTTATTTATTCATTTATTCATTCATAACTGACAGCTTCGCGCTCCGTTCGTGTCCGGGCGGAAGAGGTGTTCCAATTCGGCTTAACTGTGACACACGCCCGCCCTCCTCCCCCGGAGCTTCCATTCGGTTAAACTTAGGGGCCGCTTGGCACCGCCCGTGCCCGGGGAAGGTGCTCCTCTTCGGCTTACTGTGACGCGAGCATTCCCGCCTCCTCCGGAGCTTCCATTCGGTTAAACTTAGGGGCCGCTTGGAACCGCCCGTGCCCGGGGAAGGTGCTCCTCTTCGGCTTACTGTGACGCGAGCATGCCCTCCTCCTCCGGAGCTTCCATTTGGTTAAACTTAGGGGCCGCTTGGAACCGCCCGTGCCTGGGGAAGGTGCTCCTCTTCGGCTTACTGTGACGCGAGCATGCCCTCCTCCTCCGGAGCTTCCATTCGGTTAAACTTAGGGGCCGCTTGGCACCGCCCGTGCCCGGGGACGGTGCTCCTCTACGGCTTAACTGCCACGCACGCCGGCCGGAGCCCTGGTACGGTCCGAACCGTGCGAAACGTCGCCACCGATCGTGTCCGGGGGAACGTGCTCTTCTTCGTCCACTCTCCTCTTCGCCCACGCTCTTCTTCGGCGCACGCCGGCCGTCTAACCGCTCCAGCGCCCGTCGTGCCGCTCGGCGAAACTACAATGCCCCCGAATATTTTTTATACCCGCGAAGCACTGAACCCGCGAAAGGTGAACCGCGAAGTAGCGAGGGTTCACTGTATGTATAAGACCAAGACCTACAAAAAAGTCTCTTGGAGCAATGAGCTAGGTTTTACAGGAAGTCGGCCATTTTGAATTTACTTAAAAGGAGCGGGTCACCACAATGGACTTTGTGTAGAAATTATTATTGGGGCCCGAGCAGCGACCGCGGCGAGGTCCCTATTGTTTATGTAGAAATTATTATTAGGGCCCGAGCAGCGACCGCTACGAGGTCCCCATTGTTTTTGTGGAAATTATTATTATTATTATTATTAGGGCCCGAGCAGTGACCGCTGCGAGGTCCCTATTGTTTTTCTAGAAATTGTTATTAGGGCCCGAGCTGCGACGGCTGCGAGGTCCCTATTGTTTTTGTAGAAAATATTATTACTTTTATTATTATTATTATTATTATTATTAGGGCCTGAGCAGCGACCGCTGCGAAGTCCCTGTTGTTTTTGTAGAAATTATTATTATTATTATTTTTCCGATTTGTACGATCGCATTTTTGACCCCGAAACATGCACAAAAACTCACCAAACTTGGCAGTCTCATCGGGCATGGCGAGAAATTTGATATTTTAACGTCTAATATGAACAGGAAGTGAGTTATGAATTTTTGAAAGTCCGACTTTTGCCCTTTTTTGCATGTTTACAGGGGTCATTCTTTTGCACCCTGATCCTAAAGGCTTCATCTGATTGCCTTAAAATTCTGTCTGTAGCATCTTAAGACCTGGGACAAACACTGGGGCTAAAATCTTTTGTTTCCGAAATACTATATGACGGGGCGGGGCTTCAAAGTTTTCACTTAAGATTTCCTTCGCCGCAATGGACAAAATGCTTAATAACTCTCCTGCACATGCTGCTAAAAATCCAAAACTTCACATGTACATAAAGAGTCGGTACCTGAAGACATCTATATGTTTATATTCTGTTATACACCTTGCGCCAATCAATATCATTTTTTACATTTTGACGTACTGCACGGTGCCTTTTAACGAATCCGATTGAAAATTGGCTAGAAAAGACTCAAGACATTGATCTTACTCTATCCCTATTTTTGTGACTTTCCTTCGAAGGGCGTGGCTATTGCGGTGCCGCAGAGTCTGATTATTCTCCGTGGCAACAAAAGTTCCTGCAAAATGATTCAGATGATCCATCTTCTCGAAATTTTTCACATTTGAGGATATTCAGGCCCTGAAGACGGCTGCCAACTTATTTTTGATCGCAGTGGTAGCGCCACCAACTGGTTAAAACAAATACAAATTATTTTCGTTGATGTTTTTCTCCGGGCAGGTTCACAAAATCTACCTTATATTTGCTCGGATGAGTGTTTAGGCCTTGAGGATGTCACAATACGAAAGTCTTTCGCCTTCTTCAGAGTGTCACATGATGGTGTCTTGTGACCCGTCTTTATCAGCTGATGTTCCATGAGGGCGTGACTTACCTGTCACAAGAATGAAGGCAAGTCACACCCCCCGCTGTCCGTTCACTCCGCCAAGATGCTGCTCTAGGTGGTAGAGAGGATGAAGGCTCCCTTGTCTCTGTTAATGGTTTTTATGCCTCGCTTGCAGATCTCAATGGCCTCTCTGATCCAGCGCTGTTGTTTGTTCTCTTCGGTGCGGATGACCCTGCCCTTCTCCCGGTCCATGATGTGGTTTTCCCTTTTGCAGTGGTCAGTGATTGCTGATTTGTAATGTTCATGTTGTGCTTGTTCTTTTACTGCTCTGATTTTTCATTTTTTTGACAGGTAAGTCACACCCTCATGGAACATCAGCTGATAAAGACGGGTCTCAAGACACCATCATGCGACACTCTGAAGAAGGCGAAAGACTCGCCGAAACATGTCAGGTAAAAAATTAACCTAAAACATAATTGTCTGCTTTTAATGAATCAGTCAAATATCAATAATAAGAAGACAAAATGAACCTAATACAAATAAATGAATGCTTAATAACTCCCCTGCACATGCTCCTGAAAATCCAAACCTTCACCTGTAAATAAAACGTCCCGACCTGAAGACATCTTAATGTTATTATTTTGTTATACACACAGCGCCGCCAAGTGGAATCAAAAATGTGTTTTTATTTTAATTTTCACATCCTGCACGGTGCCCTTTTGACAAATCCGACTGAAAATTAGTCAGAAAAGACTCAAGACAATGATCTTACTCTCTGCTGAATTTTGTGACGTTTTGGCAAAAGGCGTGGCTATTACGGTGCTGAAAAGTCAGATTGTACTCTGTGGCAACAAAAGCTCCGGCAACATGACTCAGATGATCCTATCTTCTCGAAGTTGTACACATTTGAGGATACTTCAGCCCTGAAGACATCTACCAACTTATTTTTCATCGTAGTAGTAGCGCCACCAACTGGTAAAAGCTAATACAAGTTATTTTCTTGGATGTTTTTCTCCGTGCAACTCAACAAGGCCGCCCTCATATATGCTCGGATGACTGTTTCGGCCATGAGGATGTCACAATACGAAATTCGTCCTTTTTCGTGTAAAGTTGTGGGAGTGGCATTGCACTGTTCGGCAATAAAACAACGCTGATTATGAGGTTCTAAATATGAACGACAACTCGTGAAACTTTACACACACATCAGGCCGAGCAAATTTATCAATATTTTATACGTTAGTTGTGCAGCTTTTTTGAAATGGCTCGCCATGGCCCTCGAGAAAAGTTAAAAAAAGAATAGAATAGAAATAGAAATCCCTTTATTGTCATTGTACTCAAGTGTGCAACGAGATTAGAGGGCTCCCCTCTCCAGTGCAATACAACAATAATACAGACAATATATAAATTAGATAAATAAATAAGACAGTGCAATGGAATTCAGTACTGAATAGGGCATATAGAAACACATCACAATGCTGTTTTGCAAGGTTAGGGTGGTCTCGTGTGTGTGTGTGAGAGTTCAGTATGGAGATGGCTCTCGGAAAGAAACTGTTTCTCAGTCTATTGGTCCTTGATTTGATGCATCTGTAGCGCCTGCCAGAGGGCAACAGGTCGAACAGGTGTGAGTTTGGGTGGGTATTGTCTTTGACGATGTTGAGAGCCCTTCTGAGGCACCGGGCGGTGTAGATGTCCGACAGCGAGGGGAGAGGGCAGCCAATAATCCTTTGCGCTGTTTTGACTGTCCTCTGGAGCCTCACTCTGTCCGCCTCAGTGCAGCCGCTGTACCAGGTGGAGACACAGTACGTCAGCAGGCTCTCGATGGACGAGTGGTAGAAGGCCAGCAGCAGCTTCCTGTCCAGGTTGAATTTCCTGAGGACTCTCAGGAAGTGCAGACGTTGGCGGACCTTCTTTACCACTGCTGTGGTGTTGTGACTCCAAGAAAGGTCATCGGAGATCTGTACTCCCAGGAACTTGAACGTGTGGACCCTCTCCACACACACGCCTTCGATGCAGAGGGGGGGCGGCAGCGTCTTGTTCCTCCTGAAGTCGACGACAATCTCCTTTGTTTTAGCAGAGTTAAGGTGCAGTCTGTTGTCCTTGCACCAAGTTGTCAGTCTCCCTACCTCCTCTCTGTAGGCTGTCTCGTCACCTTCCGAGATCAGACCGACCACTGTCGTGTCGTCAGCAAACTTGACGATGGTGTTGTTGCCGTGGGCCGGGCTGCAGTCGTAGGTGTAGAGGGCGTACAGGAGAGGGCTCAGCACGCATCCTTGGGGGGAACCGGTGCTCAGCATGAGGGTGGAGGACGTGTAGGGGCCGAGCAACACAGTCTGGGGTCTGTTGGTCAGAAAGTCCTTAATCCAGATGCGTGTGAGGGCAGGGAGGCCGAGAGTGTCCAGTTTGGCGACGAGGATGTCTGGGATGATCGTGTTGAATGCCGAGCTGTAGTCCACCAAGAGCATCCTTGCATAGCTCCGCTGTTGTTCCAGGTGGCCCAGCACAACATGCAGAGCAGCCCTGGTTGAGTGTTTCACCTCGCTTTTTGTAAATTTTATGGAGTACAGTGAACCCTCGGTTATCGCGGTTAATGGGGACCGAGACCACCCGCGAAAACTGAAAATCCGCGAAGTAGCGGCGCACCTTCAAAAATGCTTAAAAAAAAATACAATATATATAATAAATATATAAATATATATATATATATATATATATATATACGGGGAGAGAGAGAGTGAAATTCATGTTATAACAAAAAAAACAAATTATTATTAAAACGTATTATTTTTTTATTCCCCAGCCATTCTTTTTGTATTTATTTAATTACTCAGACTTTTACCTGCTGGTACGCCGTCTGGTGTGCCCTGTGAAATGAAAGGTGCCATTCTTTTATTTATTTATTTATTTATTCATTTATTCATTCATAACTGACAGCTTCGCGCTCCGCTCGTGCCCGGGCGGAAGAGGTGCTCCAATTCGGCTTAACTGTGACACACGCCCACCCTCCTCCCCCGGAGCTTCCATTCGGTTAAACTTAGGGGCCGCTTGGCACCGCCCGTGCCCGGGGAAGGTGCTCCTCTTCGGCTTACTGTGTCGCGAGCATGCCCTCCTCCTCCGGAGCTTCCATTCGGTTAAACTTAGGGGCCGCTTGGAACCGCCCGTGCCCGGGGAAGGTGCTCCTCTTCGGCTTACTGTGACGCGAGCATGCCCTCCTCCTCCGGAGCTTCCATTCGGTTAAACTTAGGGGCCGCTTGGCACCGCCCGCGCCCGGGGAAGGTGCTCCTCTACGGCTTAACTGCCACGCACGCCGGCCGGAGCTCTGGTACGGTCCGAACCGCGCGAAACGTCGCCACCGATCGTGTCCGGGGGAACGTGCTCTTCTTCGTCCACTCTTCTCTTCGCCCACGCTCTTCTTCGGCGCACGCCGGCCGTCTAACCGCTCCAGCGCCCCGTCGTGCCGCTCGGCGAAACTACAATGCCCCCGAATATTTTTTATACCCGCGAAGCACTGAACCCGCGAAAGGTGAACCGCGAAGTAGCGAGGGTTCACTGTATGTATAAGACCAAGACCTACAAAAAAGTCTCTTGGAGCAATGAGCTCGGTTTTACAGGAAGTCGGCCATTTTGAATTTATTAAAAGGGGGCGGGTCACCACAATGGACTTTGTGTAGAAATTATTATTGGGGCCCGAGCAGCGACCGCGGCGAGGTCCCTATTGTTTATGTAGAAATTATTATTAGGGCCCGAGCAGCGACCGCTACGAGGTCCCCATTGTTTTTGTGGAAATTTTTATTATTATTATTATTATTAGGGCCCGAGCAGTGACCGCTGCGAGGTCCCTATTGTTTTTCTAGAAATTGTTATTAGGGCCCGAGCTACGACGGCTGCGAGGTCCCTATTGTTTTTGTAGAAAATATTATTACTTTTATTATTATTATTATTATTATTATTAGGGCCTGAGCAGCGACCGCTGCGAAGTCCCTGTTGTTTTTGTAGAAATTATTATTATTATTATTTTTCCGATTGTACGATTGCATTTTTGACCCCCGAAACATGCACAAAAACTCACCAAACTTGGCAGTCTCATCGGGCATGGCGAGAAATTTGATATTTTAACGTCTAATATGAACAGGAAGTGAGTTATGAATTTTTGAAAGTCCGACTTTTGCCCTTTTTTGCATGTTTACAGGGGTCATTCTTTTGCACCCTGATCCTAAAGGCTTCATCTGATTGCCTTAAAATTCTGTCTGTAGCATCTTAAGACCTGGGACAAACACTGGGGCTAAAATCTTTTGTTTCCGAAATACTATATGACGGGGGCGGGGCTTCAAAGTTTTCACTTAAGATTTCCTTCGCCGCAATGGACAAAATGCTTAATAACTCTCCTGCACATGCTGCTAAAAATCCAAAACTTCACATATACATAAAGAGTCGGTACCTGAAGACATCTATATGTTTATATTCTGTTATACACCTTGCGCCAATCAATATCATTTTTTACATTTTGACGTACTGCACGGTGCCCTTTTAACGAATCCGATTGAAAATTGGCTAGAAAAGACTCAAGACATTGATCTTACTCTATCCCTATTTTTGTGACTTTCCTTCGAAGGGCGTGGCTATTGCGGTGCCGCACAGTCTGATTATTCTCCGTGGCAACAAAAGTTCCTGCAAAATGATTCAGATGATCCATCTTCTCGAAATTTTTCACATTTGAGGATATTCAGGCCCTGAAGACGGCTGCCAACTTATTTTTGATCGCAGTGGTAGCGCCACCAACTGGTTAAAACAAATACAAATTATTTTCGTTGATGTTTTTCTCCGGGCAGGTTAACAAAATCTACCTTATATTTGCTCGGATGAGTGTTTAGGCCTTGAGGATGTCACAATACGAAAGTCTTTCGCCTTCTTCAGAGTGTCACATGATGGTGTCTTGTGACCCGTCTTTATCAGCTGATGTTCCATGAGGGCGTGACTTACCTGTCACAAGAATGAAGGCAAGTCACGCCCCCCGCTGTCCGTTCACTCCGCCAAGATGCTGCTCCAGGTGGTAGAGAGGATGAAGGCTCCCTTGTCTCTGTTCATGGTTTTTATGCCTCGCTTGCAGATCTCAATGGCCTCTCTGATCCAGCGCTGTTGTTTGTTCTCTTCGGTGCGGATGACCCTGCCCTTCTCCCGGTCCATGATGTGGTTTTCCCTTTTGCAGTGGTCAGTGATTGCTGATTTGTAATGTTCATGTTGTGCTTGTTCTTTTACTGCTATGATTTTTCATTTTTTTGACAGGTAATTCACACCCTCATGGAACATCAGCTGATAAAGACGGGTCTCAAGACACCATCATGCGACACTCTGAAGAAGGTGAAAGACTCGCCGAAACATGTCAGGTAAAAAATTTACCTAAAACATAATTGTCTGCTTTTAATGAATCTGTCAAATATCAATAATAAGAAGACAAAATGAACCTAATACAAATAAATGAATGCTTAATAACTCCCCTGCACATGCTCCTAAAAATCCAAACCTTCACCTGTAAATAAAATGTCCCGACCTGAAGACATCTTAATGTTATTATTTTGTTATACACACAGCGCCGCCAAGTGGAATAAAAAATTTGTTTTTATTTTAATTTTCACGTACTGCACGGTGCCCTTTTGACGAATCCGACTGAAAATTAGTCAGAAAAGACTCAAGACAATGATCTTACTCTCTGCCGAGTTTTGTGACGTTTTGGCAAAAGGCGTGGCTATTACGGTGCTGAAAAGTCCGATTGTACTTTGTGGCAACAAAAGCTCCGGCAACATGACTGAGATGATCCTATCTTCTCGAAGTTGTACACATTTGAGGATACTTCAACCCTGAAGACATCTACCAACTTATTTTTCATCGTAGTAGTAGCGCCACCAACTGGTAAAAGCTAATACAAGTTATTTTCTTGGATGTTTTTCTCCGTGCAACTCAACAAGGTCGCCCTCATATATGCTCGGAGGACTGTTTCGTCCATGAGGATGTCACAATACGAAATTCATCCTTTTTCGTGAAAAGTTGTGGGAGTGGCATTGCACTGTCCGGCAATAAAACAACGCTGATTATGAGGTTCTAAATATGAAGGACAACTCGTGAAACTTGACACACACATCAGGCAGAGCAAATTTATCAATATTTTATACGTTAGTTGTGCAGCTTTTTTTAAATGGCTCGCCATGGCCCTCGAGAAATGTTCAAAAAAGCAGCCCTGGTTGAGTGTTTCACCTCGCTTTTTGTAAATTTTATGGAGTACAGTGAACCCTCGGTTGTCGCGGTTAATGGGGACCGAGACCACCCGCGGAAACTGAAAATCCGCGAAGTAGCGGCGCACCTTCAAAAATGCTTAAAAAAAAATACAATATATATAATAAATATATATATATATAGATATATATATAGATATATATATATATATATATACAGAGAGAGAGAGAGAGTGAAATTCATGTTATAACAAAAAAAACAAATTATTATTAAAACGTATTATTTTTTTATTCCCCAGCCATTCTTTTTGTATTTATTTAATTACTCCGACTATTACCTGCTGGTACGCCGTCCGGTGTGCCCTGTGAAATGAAAGGTGGCATTCTTTATTTATTTATTTATTTATTCATTTATTCATTCATAACTGACAGCTTCGCGCTCCGTTCGTGCCCGGGCGGAAGAGGTGTTCCAATTCGGCTTAACTGTGACACACGCCCGCCCTCCTCCCCCGGAGCTTCCATTCGGTTAAACTTAGGGGCCGCTTGGCACCGCCCGTGCCCGGGGAAGGTGCTCCTCTTCGGCTTACTGTGACGCGAGCATGCCCGCCTCCTCCGGAGCTTCCATTCGGTTAAACTTAGGGGCCGCTTGGAACCGCCCGTGCCCGGCGAAGGTGCTCCTCTTCGGCTTACTGTGACGCGAGCATGCCCTCCTCCTCCGGAGCTTCCATTTGGTTAAACTTAGGGGCCGCTTGGAACCGCCCGTGCCCGGGGAAGGTGCTCCTCTTCGGCTTACTGTGACGCGAGCATGCCCTCCTCCTCCGGAGCTTCCATTCGGTTAAACTTAGGGGCCGCTTGGCACCGCCCGTGCCCGGGGAAGGTGCTCCTCTACGGCTTAACTGCCACGCACGCCGGCCGGAGCTCTGGTACGGTCCGAACCGCGCGAAACGTCGCCACCGATCGTGTCCGGGAGAACGTGCTCTTCTTCGTCCACTCTCCTCTTCGCCCACGCTCTTCTTCGGCGCACGCCGGCCGTCTAACCGCTCCAGCGCCCGTCGTGCCGCTCGGCGAAACTACAATGCCCCCAAATATTTTTTATACCCGCGAAGCACTGAACCCGCGAAAGGTGAACCGCGAAGTAGCGAGGGTTCACTGTATGTATAAGACCAAGACCTACAAAAAAAGTCTCTTGGAGCAATGAGCTAGGTTTTACAGGAAGTCGGCCATTTTGAATTTACTTAAAAGGGGCGGGTCACCACAATGGACTTTGTGTAGAAATTATTATTGGGGCCCGAGCAGCGACCGCGGCGAGGTCCCTATTGTTTATGTAGAAATTATTATTAGGGCCCGAGCAGCGACCGCTACGAGGTCCCCATTGTTTTTGTGGAAATTATTATTATTATTATTATTAGGGCCCGAGCTGCGACGGCTGCGAGGTCCCTATTGTTTTTGTAGAAAATATTAATACTTTTATTATTATTATTATTATTATTATTAGGGCCTGAGCAGCGACCGCTGCGAAGTCCCTGTTGTTTTTGTAGAAATTATTATTATTATTATTTTTCCGATTGTTCGATTGCATTTTTGACCCCCGAAACATGCACAAAAATTCACCAAACTTGGCAGTCTCATCGGGCATGGCGAAAAATTTGATATTTTAACGTCTAATATGAAAAGGAAGTGAGTTATGAATTTTTGAAAGTCCGACTTTTGCCCTTTTTTGCATGTTTACAGGGGTCATTCTTTTGCACCCTGATCCTAAAGGCTTCATCTGATTGCCTTAAAATTCTGTCTGTAGCATCTTAAGACCTGGGACAAACACTGGGGCTAAAATTTTTTGTTTCCGAAATACTATATGACGGGGGCGGGGCTTCGAAGTTTTCACTTAAGATTTCCTTCGCCGCAATGGACAAAATGCTTAATAACTCTCTTGCACATGCTGCTAAAAATCCAAAACTTCACATGTACATCAAGAGTCGGTACCTGAAGACATCTATATGTTTATATTCTGTTATACACCTTGCGCCAATCAATATCATTTTTTACATTTTGACGTCCTGCACGGTGCCCTTTTAACGAATCCGATTGAAAATTGGCTAGAAAAGACTCAAGACATTGATCTTACTCTTTCCCTATTTTTGTGACTTTCCTTCGAAGGGCGTGGCTATTACGGTGCCGCAGAGTCTGATTATTCTCCGTGGCAACAAAAGTTCCTGCAAAATGATTCAGATGATCCATCTTCTCGAAATTTTTCACATTTGAGGATATTCAGGCCCTGAAGACGGCTGCCAACTTATTTTTGATCGGATGAGTGTTTAGGCCTTGAGGATGTCACAATACGAAAGTCTTTCGCCTTCTTCAGAGTGTCACATGATGGTGTCTTGTGGCCCGTCTTTATCAGCTGATGTTCCATGAGGGCGTGACTTACCTGTCACAAGAATGAAGGCAAGTCACGCCCCCCGCTGTCCGTTCACTCCGCCAAGATGCTGCTCCAGGTGGTAGAGAGGATGAAGGCTCCCTTGTCTCTGTTCATGGTTTTTATGCCTCGCTTGCAGATCTCAATGGCCTCTCTGATCCAGCGCTGTTGTTTGTTCTCTTCGGTGCGGATGACCCTGCCCTTCTCCCGGTCCATGATGTGGTTTTCCCTTTTGCAGTGGTCAGTGATTGCTGATTTGTAATGTTCATGTTGTGCTTGTTCTTTTACTGCTCTGATTTTTCATTTTTTTGACAGGTAAGTCACACCCTCATGGAACATCAGCTGATAAAGACGGGTCTCAAGACACCATCATGCGACACTCTGAAGAAGGCGAAAGACTCGCCGAAACATGTCAGGTAAAAAATTAACCTAAAACATAATTGTCTGCTTTTAATGAATCAGTCAAATATCAATAATAAGAAGACAAAATGAACCTAATACAAATAAATGAATGCTTAATAACGCCCCTGCACATGCTCCTAAAAATCCAAACCTTCACCTGTAAATAAAACGTCCCGACCTGAAGACATCTTAATGTTATTATTTTGTTATACACACAGCGCCGCCAAGTGGAATCAAAAATTTGTTTTTATTTTAATTTTCACGTACTGCACGGTGCCCTTTTGACGAATCCGACTGAAAATTAGTCAGAAAAGACTCAAGACAATGATCTTACTCTGTGCCGAATTTTGTGACGTTTTGGCAAAAGGCGTGGCTATTACGGTGCTGAAAAATCCGATTGTACTTTGTGGCAACAAAAGCTCCGGCAACATGACTCAGATGATCCTATCTTCTCGAAGTTGTACACATTTGAGGATACTTCAGCCCTGAAGACATCTACCAACTTATTTTTCATCGTAGTAGTAGCGCCACCAACTGGTAAAAGCTAATACAAGTTATTTTCTTGGATGTTTTTCTCCGTGCAACTCAACAAGGTCGCCCTCATATATGCTCGGATGACTGTTTCGGCCATGAGGATGTCACAATACGAAATTCATCCTTTTTCGTGAAAAGTTGTGGGAGTGGCATTGCACTGTTCGGCAATAAAACAACGCTGATTATGAGGTTCTAAATATGAACGACAACTCGTGAAACTTTACACACACATCAGGCAGAGCAAATTTATCAATATTTTATACGTTAGTTGTGCAGCTTTTTTGAAATGGCTCGCCATGGCCCTCGAGAAAAGTTAAAAAAAGAATAGAATAGAAATAGAAATCCCTTTATTGTCATTGTACTCAAGTGTGCAACGAGATTAGAGGGCTCCCCTCTCCAGTGCAATACAACAATAATACAGACAATATATAAATTAGATAAATAAATACGACAGTGCAATGGAATTCAGTACTGAATAGGGCATATAGAAACACATCACAATGCTGTTTTGCAAGGTTAGGGTGGTCTCGTGTGTGTGTGAGAGTTCAGTATGGAGATGGCTCTCGGAAAGAAACTGTTTCTCAGTCTATTGGTCCTTGATTTGATGCATCTGTAGCGCCTGCCAGAGGGCAACAGGTCGAACAGGTGTGAGTTTGGGTGGGTATTGTCTTTGACGATGTTGAGAGCCCTTCTGAGGCACCGGGCGGTGTAGATGTCCGACAGCGAGGGGAGAGGGCAGCCAATAATCCTTTGCGCTGTTTTGACTGTCCTCTGGAGCCTCACTCTGTCCGCCTCAGTGCAGCCGCTGTACCAGGTGGAGACACAGTACGTCAGCAGGCTCTCGATGGACGAGTGGTAGAAGGCCAGCAGCAGCTTCCTGTCCAGGTTGAATTTCCTGAGGACTCTCAGGAAGTGCAGACGTTGGCGGACCTTCTTTACCACTGCTGTGGTGTTGTGACTCCAAGAAAGGTCATCGGAGATCTGTACTCCCAGGAACTTGAACGTGTGGACCCTCTCCACACACACGCCTTCGATGCAGAGGGGGGGCGGCAGCGTCTTGTTCCTCCTGAAGTCGACGACAATCTCCTTTGTTTTAGCAGAGTTAAGGTGCAGTCTGTTGTCCTTGCACCAAGTTGTCAGTCTCCCTACCTCCTCTCTATAGGCTGTCTCGTCACCTTCCGAGATCAGACCGACCACTGTCGTGTCGTCAGCAAACTTGACGATGGTGTTGTTGCCGTGGGCCGGGCTGCAGTCGTAGGTGTAGAGGGCGTACAGGAGAGGGCTCAGCACGCATCCTTGGGGGGAACCGGTGCTCAGCATGAGGGTGGAGGACGTGTAGGGGCCGAGCAACACAGTCTGGGGTCTGTTGGTCAGAAAGTCCTTAATCCAGATGCGTGTGAGGGCAGGGAGGCCGAGAGTGTCCAGTTTGGCGACGAGGATGTCTGGGATGATCGTGTTGAATGCCGAGCTGAAGTCCACAAAGAGCATCCTTGCATAGCTCCGCTGTTGTTCCAGGTGGCCCAGCACAACATGCAGAGCAGCCCTGGTTGAGTGTTTCACCTCGCTTTTTGTAAATTTTATGGAGTACAGTGAACCCTCGGTTATCGCGGTTAATGGGGACCGAGACCACCCGCGAAAACTGAAAATCCGCGAAGTAGCGGCGCACCTTCAAAAATGCTTAAAAAAAAATACAATATATATAATAAATATATAAATATATATATATATATATATATATATATACGGGGAGAGAGAGAGTGAAATTCATGTTATAACAAAAAAAACAAATTATTATTAAAACGTATTATTTTTTTATTCCCAAGCCATTCTTTTTGTATTTATTTAATTACTCAGACTTTTACCTGCTGGTACGCCGTCTGGTGTGCCCTGTGAAATGAAAGGTGCCATTCTTTATTTATTTATTTATTTATTCATTTATTCATTCATAACTGACAGCTTCGCGCTCCGCTCGTGCCCGGGCGGAAGAGGTGCTCCAATTCGGCTTAACTGTGACACACGCCCACCCTCCTCCCCCGGAGCTTCCATTCGGTTAAACTTAGGGGCCGCTTGGCACCGCCCGTGCCCGGGGAAGGTGCTCCTCTTCGGCTTACTGTGTCGCGAGCATGCCCTCCTCCTCCGGAGCTTCCATTCGGTTAAACTTAGGGGCCGCTTGGAACCGCCCGTGCCCGGGGAAGGTGCTCCTCTTCGGCTTACTGTGACGCGAGCATGCCCTCCTCCTCCGGAGCTTCCATTCGGTTAAACTTAGGGGCCGCTTGGCACCGCCCGTGCCCGGGGAAGGTGCTCCTCTACGGCTTAACTGCCACGCACGCCGGCCGGAGCTCTGGTACGGTCCGAACCGCGCGAAACGTCGCCACCGATCGTGTCCGGGGGAACGTGCTCTTCTTCGTCCACTCTTCTCTTCGCCCACGCTCTTCTTCGGCGCACGCCGGCCGTCTAACCGCTCCAGCGCCCCGTCGTGCCGCTCGGCGAAACTACAATGCCCCCGAATATTTTTTATACCCGCGAAGCACTGAACCCGCGAAAGGTGAACCGCGAAGTAGCGAGGGTTCACTGTATGTATAAGACCAAGACCTACAAAAAAGTCTCTTGGAGCAATGAGCTAGGTTTTACAGGAAGTCGGCCATTTTGAATTTATTAAAAGGGGGCGGGTCACCACAATGGACTTTGTGTAGAAATTATTATTGGGGCCCGAGCCGCGACTGCGGCGAGGTCCCTATTGTTTATGTAGAAATTATTATTAGGGCCCGAGCAGCGACCGCTACGAGGTCCCCATTGTTTTTGTGGAAATTTTTATTATTATTATTATTATTAGGGCCCGAGCAGTGACCGCTGCGAGGTCCCTATTGTTTTTCTAGAAATTGTTATTAGGGCCCGAGCTACGACGGCTGCGAGGTCCCTATTGTTTTTGTAGAAAATATTATTACTTTTATTATTATTATTATTATTATTATTAGGGCCTGAGCAGCGACCGCTGCGAAGTCCCTGTTGTTTTTGTAGAAATTATTATTATTATTATTTTTCCGATTGTACGATTGCATTTTTGACCCCCGAAACATGCACAAAAACTCACCAAACTTGGCAGTCTCATCGGGCATGGCGAGAAATTTGATATTTTAACGTCTAATATGAACAGGAAGTGAGTTATGAATTTTTGAAAGTCCGACTTTTGCCCTTTTTTGCATGTTTACAGGGGTCATTCTTTTGCACCCTGATCCTAAAGGCTTCATCTGATTGCCTTAAAATTCTGTCTGTAGCATCTTAAGACCTGGGACAAACACTGGGGCTAAAATCTTTTGTTTCCGAAATACTATATGACGGGGGCGGGGCTTCAAAGTTTTCACTTAAGATTTCCTTCGCCGCAATGGACAAAATGCTTAATAACTCTCCTGCACATGCTGCTAAAAATCCAAAACTTCACATATACATAAAGAGTCGGTACCTGAAGACATCTATATGTTTATATTCTGTTATACACCTTGCGCCAATCAATATCATTTTTTACATTTTGACGTACTGCACGGTGCCCTTTTAACGAATCCGATTGAAAATTGGCTAGAAAAGACTCAAGACATTGATCTTACTCTATCCCTATTTTTGTGACTTTCCTTCGAAGGGCGTGGCTATTGCGGTGCCGCAGAGTCTGATTATTCTCCGTGGCAACAAAAGTTCCTGCAAAATGATTCAGATGATCCACCTTCTCGAAATTTTTCACATTTGAGGATATTCAGGCCCTGAAGACGGCTGCCAACTTATTTTTGATCGCAGTGGTAGCGCCACCAACTGGTTAAAACAAATACAAATTATTTTCGTTGATGTTTTTCTCCGGGCAGGTTAACAAAATCTACCTTATATTTGCTCGGATGAGTGTTTAGGCCTTGAGGATGTCACAATACGAAAGTCTTTCGCCTTCTTCAGAGTGTCACATGATGGTGTCTTGTGACCCGTCTTTATCAGCTGATGTTCCATGAGGGCGTGACTTACCTGTCACAAGAATGAAGGCAAGTCACGCCCCCCGCTGTCCGTTCACTCCGCCAAGATGCTGCTCCAGGTGGTAGAGAGGATGAAGGCTCCCTTGTCTCTGTTCATGGTTTTTATGCCTCGCTTGCAGATCTCAATGGCCTCTCTGATCCAGCGCTGTTGTTTGTTCTCTTCGGTGCGGATGACCCTGCCCTTCTCCCGGTCCATGATGTGGTTTTCCCTTTTGCAGTGGTCAGTGATTGCTGATTTGTAATGTTCATGTTGTGCTTGTTCTTTTACTGCTATGATTTTTCATTTTTTTGACAGGTAATTCACACCCTCATGGAACATCAGCTGATAAAGACGGGTCTCAAGACACCATCATGCGACACTCTGAAGAAGGCGAAAGACTCGCCGAAACATGTCAGGTAAAAAATTAACCTAAAACATAATTGTCTGCTTTTAATGAATCTGTCAAATATCAATAATAAGAAGACAAAATGAACCTAATACAAATAAATGAATGCTTAATAACTCCCCTGCACATGCTCCTAAAAATCCAAACCTTCACCTGTAAATAAAATGTCCCGACCTGAAGACATCTTAATGTTATTATTTTGTTATACACACAGCGCCGCCAAGTGGAATAAAAAATTTGTTTTTATTTTAATTTTCACGTACTGCACGGTGCCCTTTTGACGAATCCGACTGAAAATTAGTCAGAAAAGACTCAAGACAATGATCTTACTCTGTGCCGAATTTTGTGACGTTTTGGCAAAAGGCGTGGCTATTACGGTGCTGAAAAATCCGATTGTACTTTGTGGCAACAAAAGCTCCGGCAACATGACTCAGATGATCCTATCTTCTCAAAGTTGTACACATTTGAGGATACTTCAGCCCTGAAGACATCTACCAACTTATTTTTCATCGTAGTAGTAGCACCACCAACTGGTAAAAGCTAATACAAGTTATTTTCTTGGATGTTTTTCTCCGTGCAACTCAACAAGGTCGCCCTCATATATGCTCGGATGACTGTTTCGGCCATGAGGATGTCACAATACGAAATTCATCCTTTTTCGTGAAAAGTTGTGGGAGTGGCATTGCACTGTTCGGCAATAAAACAACGCTGATTATGAGGTTCTAAATATGAACGACAACTCGTGAAACTTTACACACACATCAGGCAGAGCAAATTTATCAATATTTTATACGTTAGTTGTGCAGCTTTTTTGAAATGGCTCGCCATGGCCCTCGAGAAAAGTTAAAAAAAGAATAGAATAGAAATAGAAATCCCTTTATTGTCATTGTACTCAAGTGTGCAACGAGATTAGAGGGCTCCCCTCTCCAGTGCAATACAACAATAATACAGACAATATATAAATTAGATAAATAAATACGACAGTGCAATGGAATTCAGTACTGAATAGGGCATATAGAAACACATCACAATGCTGTTTTGCAAGGTTAGGGTGGTCTCGTGTGTGTGTGAGAGTTCAGTATGGAGATGGCTCTCGGAAGAAACTGTTTCTCAGTCTATTGGTCCTTGATTTGATGCATCTGTAGCGCCTGCCAGAGGGCAACAGGTCGAACAGGTGTGAGTTTGGGTGGGTATTGTCTTTGACGATGTTGAGAGCCCTTCTGAGGCACCGGGCGGTGTAGATGTCCGACAGCGAGGGGAGAGGGCAGCCAATAATCCTTTGCGCTGTTTTGACTGTCCTCTGGAGCCTCACTCTGTCCGCCTCAGTGCAGCCGCTGTACCAGGTGGAGACACAGTACGTCAGCAGGCTCTCGATGGACGAGTGGTAGAAGGCCAGCAGCAGCTTCCTGTCCAGGTTGAATTTCCTGAGGACTCTCAGGAAGTGCAGACGTTGGCGGACCTTCTTTACCACTGCTGTGGTGTTGTGACTCCAAGAAAGGTCATCAGAGATCTGTACTCCCAGGAACTTGAACGTGTGGACCCTCTCCACACACACGCCTTCGATGCAGAGGGGGGGCGGCAGCGTCTTGTTCCTCCTGAAGTCGACGACAATCTCCTTTGTTTTAGCAGAGTTAAGGTGCAGTCTGTTGTCCTTGCACCAAGTTGTCAGTCTCCCTACCTCCTCTCTGTAGGCTGTCTCGTCACCTTCCGAGATCAGACCGACCACTGTCGTGTCGTCAGCAAACTTGACGATGGTGTTGTTGCCGTGGGCCGGGCTGCAGTCGTAGGTGTAGAGGGCGTACAGGAGAGGGCTCAGCACGCATCCTTGGGGGGAACCGGTGCTCAGCATGAGGGTGGAGGACGTGTAGGGGCCGAGCAACACAGTCTGGGGTCTGTTGGTCAGAAAGTCCTTAATCCAGATGCGTGTGAGGGCAGGGAGGCCGAGAGTGTCCAGTTTGGCGACGAGGATGTCTGGGATGATCGTGTTGAATGCCGAGCTGTAGTCCACAAAGAGCATCCTTGCATAGCTCCGCTGTTGTTCCAGGTGGCCCAGCACAACATGCAGAGCAGCCCTGGTTGAGTGTTTCACCTCGCTTTTTGTAAATTTTATGGAGTACAGTGAACCCTCGGTTATCGCGGTTAATGGGGACCGAGACCACCCGCGAAAACTGAAAATCCGCGAAGTAGCGGCGCACCTTCAAAAATGCTTAAAAAAAAAATACAATATATATAATAAATATATAAATATATATATATATATATATATATATATATATATATATATACGGGGAGAGAGAGAGTGAAATTCATGTTATAACAAAAAAAACAAATTATTATTAAAACGTATTATTTTTTTATTCCCCAGCCATTCTTTTTGTATTTATTTAATTACTCAGACTTTTACCTGCTGGTACACCGTCTGGTGTGCCCTGTGAAATGAAATGTGCCATTCTTTATTTATTTATTTATTCATTTATTCATTCATAACTGACAGCTTCGCGCTCCGCTCGTGCCCGGGCGGAAGAGGTGCTCCAATTCGGCTTAACTGTGACACACGCCCACCCTCCTCCCCCGGAGCTTCCATTCGGTTAAACTTAGGGGCCGCTTGGCACCGCCCGTGCCCGGGGAAGGTGCTCCTCTTCGGCTTACTGTGACGCGAGCATGCCCGCCTCCTCCGGAGCTTCCATTCGGTTAAACTTAGGGGCCGCTTGGAACCGCCCGTGCCCGGCGAAGGTGCTCCTCTTCGGCTTACTGTAACGCGAGCATGCCCTCCTCCTCCGGAGCTTCCATTTGGTTAAACTTAGGGGCCGCTTGGAACCGCCCGTGCCCGGGGAAGGTGCTCCTCTTCGGCTTACTGTGACGCGAGCATGCCCTCCTCCTCCGGAGCTTCCATTCGGTTAAACTTAGGGGCCGCTTGGCACCGCCCGTGCCCGGGGAAGGTGCTCCTCTACGGCTTAACTGCCACGCACGCCGGCCGGAGCTCTGGTACGGTCCGAACCGCGCGAAACGTCGCCACCGATCGTGTCCGGGGGAACGTGCTCTTCTTCGTCCACTCTCCTCTTCGCCCACGCTCTTCTTCGGCGCACGCCGGCCGTCTAACCGCTCCAGCGCTCGGCGAAACTACAATGCCCCCGAATATTTTTTATACCCGCGAAGCACTGAACCCGCGAAAGGTGAACCGCGAAGTAGCGAGGGTTCACTGTATGTATAAGACCAAGACCTACAAAAAAGTCTCTTGGAGCAATGAGCTAGGTTTTACAGGAAGTCGGCCATTTTGAATTTACTTAAAAGGGGCGGGTCACCACAATGGACTTTGTGTAGAAATTATTATTGGGGCCCGAGCAGCGACCGCGGCGAGGTCCCTATTGTTTATGTAGAAATTATTATTAGGGCCCGAGCAGCGACCGCTACGAGGTCCCCATTGTTTTTGTGGAAATTATTATTATTATTATTATTAGGGCCCGAGCAGTGACCGCTGCGAGGTCCCTATTGTTTTTCTAGAAATTGTTATTAGGGCCCGAGCTGCGACGGCTGCGAGGTCCCTATTGTTTTTGTAGAAAATATTAATACTTTTATTATTATTATTATTATTAGGGCCTGAGCAGCGACCGCTGCGAAGTCCCTGTTGTTTTTGTAGAAATTATTATTATTATTATTTTTCCGATTGTTCGATTGCATTTTTGACCCCCGAAACATGCACAAAAATTCACCAAACTTGGCAGTCTCATCGGGCATGGCGAAAAATTTGATATTTTAACGTCTAATATGAACAGGAAGTGAGTTATGAATTTTTGAAAGTCCGACTTTTGCCCTTTTTTGCATGTTTACAGGGGTCATTCTTTTGCACCCTGATCCTAAAGGCTTCATCTGATTGCCTTAAAATTCTGTCTGTAGCATCTTAAGACCTGGGACAAACACTGGGGCTAAAATTTTTTGTTTCCGAAATACTATATGACGGGGGCGGGGCTTCGAAGTTTTCACTTAAGATTTCCTTCGCCGCAATGGACAAAATGCTTAATAACTCTCTTGCACATGCTGCTAAAAATCCAAAACTTCACATGTACATCAAGAGTCGGTACCTGAAGACATCTATATGTTTATATTCTGTTATACACCTTGCGCCAATCAATATCATTTTTTACATTTTGACGTCCTGCACGGTGCCCTTTTAACGAATCCGATTGAAAATTGGCTAGAAAAGACTCAAGACATTGATCTTACTCTATCCCTATTTTTGTGACTTTCCTTCGAAGGGCGTGGCTATTACGGTGCCGCAGAGTCTGATTATTCTCCGTGGCAACAAAAGTTCCTGCAAAATGATTCAGATGATCCATCTTCTCGAAATTTTTCACATTTGAGGATATTCAGGCCCTGAAGACGGCTGCCAACTTATTTTTGATCGGATGAGTGTTTAGGCCTTGAGGATGTCACAATACGAAAGTCTTTCGCCTTCTTCAGAGTGTCACATGATGGTGTCTTGTGGCCCGTCTTTATCAGCTGATGTTCCATGAGGGCGTGACTTACCTGTCACAAGAATGAAGGCAAGTCACGCCCCCCGCTGTCCGTTCACTCCGCCAAGATGCTGCTCCAGGTGGTAGAGAGGATGAAGGCTCCCTTGTCTCTGTTCATGGTTTTTATGCCTCGCTTGCAGATCTCAATGGCCTCTCTGATCCAGCGCTGTTGTTTGTTCTCTTCGGTGCGGATGACCCTGCCCTTCTCCCGGTCCATGATGTGGTTTTCCCTTTTGCAGTGGTCAGTGATTGCTGATTTGTAATGTTCATGTTGTGCTTGTTCTTTTACTGCTCTGATTTTTCATTTTTTTGACAGGTAAGTCACACCCTCATGGAACATCAGCTGATAAAGACGGGTCTCAAGACACCATCATGCGACACTCTGAAGAAGGCGAAAGACTCGCCGAAACATGTCAGGTAAAAAATTAACCTAAAACATAATTGTCTGCTTTTAATGAATCAGTCAAATATCAATAATAAGAAGACAAAATGAACCTAATACAAATAAATGAATGCTTAATAACGCCCCTGCACATGCTCCTAAAAATCCAAACCTTCACCTGTAAATAAAACGTCCCGACCTGAAGACATCTTAATGTTATTATTTTGTTATACACACAGCGCCGCCAAGTGGAATCAAAAATTTGTTTTTATTTTAATTTTCACGTACTGCACGGTGCCCTTTTGACGAATCCGACTGAAAATTAGTCAGAAAAGACTCAAGACAATGATCTTACTCTGTGCCGAATTTTGTGACGTTTTGGCAAAAGGCGTGGCTATTACGGTGCTGAAAAATCCGATTGTACTTTGTGGCAACAAAAGCTCCGGCAACATGACTCAGATGATCCTATCTTCTCGAAGTTGTACACATTTGAGGATACTTCAGCCCTGAAGACATCTACCAACTTATTTTTCATCGTAGTAGTAGCGCCACCAACTGGTAAAAGCTAATACAAGTTATTTTCTTGGATGTTTTTCTCCGTGCAACTCAACAAGGTCGCCCTCATATATGCTCGGATGACTGTTTCGGCCATGAGGATGTCACAATACGAAATTCATCCTTTTTCGTGAAAAGTTGTGGGAGTGGCATTGCACTGTTCGGCAATAAAACAACGCTGATTATGAGGTTCTAAATATGAACGACAACTCGTGAAACTTTACACACACATCAGGCAGAGCAAATTTATCAATATTTTATACGTTAGTTGTGCAGCTTTTTTGAAATGGCTCGCCATGGCCCTCGAGAAAAGTTAAAAAAAGAATAGAATAGAAATAGAAATCCCTTTATTGTCATTGTACTCAAGTGTGCAACGAGATTAGAGGGCTCCCCTCTCCAGTGCAATACAACAATAATACAGACAATATATAAATTAGATAAATAAATACGACAGTGCAATGGAATTCAGTACTGAATAGGGCATATAGAAACACATCACAATGCTGTTTTGCAAGGTTAGGGTGGTCTCGTGTGTGTGTGAGAGTTCAGTATGGAGATGGCTCTCGGAAAGAAACTGTTTCTCAGTCTATTGGTCCTTGATTTGATGCATCTGTAGCGCCTGCCAGAGGGCAACAGGTCGAACAGGTGTGAGTTTGGGTGGGTATTGTCTTTGACGATGTTGAGAGCCCTTCTGAGGCACCGGGCGGTGTAGATGTCCGACAGCGAGGGGAGAGGGCAGCCAATAATCCTTTGCGCTGTTTTGACTGTCCTCTGGAGCCTCACTCTGTCCGCCTCAGTGCAGCCGCTGTACCAGGTGGAGACACAGTACGTCAGCAGGCTCTCGATGGACGAGTGGTAGAAGGCCAGCAGCAGCTTCCTGTCCAGGTTGAATTTCCTGAGGACTCTCAGGAAGTGCAGACGTTGGCGGACCTTCTTTACCACTGCTGTGGTGTTGTGACTCCAAGAAAGGTCATCGGAGATCTGTACTCCCAGGAACTTGAACGTGTGGACCCTCTCCACACACACGCCTTCGATGCAGAGGGGGGGCGGCAGCGTCTTGTTCCTCCTGAAGTCGACGACAATCTCCTTTGTTTTAGCAGAGTTAAGGTGCAGTCTGTTGTCCTTGCACCAAGTTGTCAGTCTCCCTACCTCCTCTCTATAGGCTGTCTCGTCACCTTCCGAGATCAGACCGACCACTGTCGTGTCGTCAGCAAACTTGACGATGGTGTTGTTGCCGTGGGCCGGGCTGCAGTCGTAGGTGTAGAGGGCGTACAGGAGAGGGCTCAGCACGCATCCTTGGGGGGAACCGGTGCTCAGCATGAGGGTGGAGGACGTGTAGGGGCCGAGCAACACAGTCTGGGGTCTGTTGGTCAGAAAGTCCTTAATCCAGATGCGTGTGAGGGCAGGGAGGCCGAGAGTGTCCAGTTTGGCGACGAGGATGTCTTGGATGATCGTGTTGAATGCCGAGCTGTAGTCCACAAAGAGCATCCTTGCATAGCTCCGCTGTTGTTCCAGGTGGCACAGCACAACATGCAGAGCAGCCCTGGTTGAGTGTTTCACCTCGCTTTTTGTAAATTTTATGGAGTACAGTGAACCCTCGGTTATCGCGGTTAATGGGGACCGAGACCACCCGCGAAAACTGAAAATCCGCGAAGTAGCGGCGCACCTTCAAAAATGCTTAAAAAAAAAATACAATATATATAATAAATATATAAATATATATATATATATATATATATATATATATATATATATATATATATATATATACGGGGAGAGAGAGAGTGAAATTCATGTTATAACAAAAAAAACAAATTATTATTAAAACGTATTATTTTTTTATTCCCCAGCCATTCTTTTTGTATTTATTTAATTACTCAGACTTTTACCTGCTGGTACGCCGTCTGGTGTGCCCTGTGAAATGAAATGTGCCATTCTTTATTTATTTATTTATTTATTCATTTATTCATTCATAACTGACAGCTTCGCGCTCCGCTCGTGCCCGGGCGGAAGAGGTGCTCCAATTCGGCTTAACTGTGACACACGCCCACCCTCCTCCCCCGGAGCTTCCATTCGGTTAAACTTAGGGGCCGCTTGGCACCGCCCGTGCCCGGGGAAGGTGCTCCTCTTCGGCTTACTGTGACGCGAGCATGCCCGCCTCCTCCGGAGCTTCCATTCGGTTAAACTTAGGGGCCGCTTGGAACCGCCCGTGCCCGGCGAAGGTGCTCCTCTTCGGCTTACTGTAACGCGAGCATGCCCTCCTCCTCCGGAGCTTCCATTTGGTTAAACTTAGGGGCCGCTTGGAACCGCCCGTGCCCGGGGAAGGTGCTCCTCTTCGGCTTACTGTGACGCGAGCATGCCCTCCTCCTCCGGAGCTTCCATTCGGTTAAACTTAGGGGCCGCTTGGCACCGCCCGTGCCCGGGGAAGGTGCTCCTCTACGGCTTAACTGCCACGCACGCCGGCCGGAGCTCTGGTACGGTCCGAACCGCGCGAAACGTCGCCACCGATCGTGTCCGGGGGAACGTGCTCTTCTTCGTCCACTCTCCTCTTCGCCCACGCTCTTCTTCGGCGCACGCCGGCCGTCTAACCGCTCCAGCGCCCGTCGTGCCGCTCGGCGAAACTACAATGCCCCCGAATATTTTTTATACCCGCGAAGCACTGAACCCGCGAAAGGTGAACCGCGAAGTAGCGAGGGTTCACTGTATGTATAAGACCAAGACCTACAAAAAAGTCTCTTGGAGCAATGAGCTAGGTTTTACAGGAAGTCGGCCATTTTGAATTTACTTAAAAGGGGCGGGTCACCACAATGGACTTTGTGTAGAAATTATTATTGGGGCCCGAGCAGCGACCGCGGCGAGGTCCCTATTGTTTATGTAGAAATTATTATTAGGGCCCGAGCAGCGACCGCTACGAGGTCCCCATTGTTTTTGTGGAAATTATTATTATTATTATTATTAGGGCCCGAGCAGTGACCGCTGCGAGGTCCCTATTGTTTTTCTAGAAATTGTTATTAGGGCCCGAGCTGCGACGGCTGCGAGGTCCCTATTGTTTTTGTAGAAAATATTAATACTTTTATTATTATTATTATTATTAGGGCCTGAGCAGCGACCGCTGCGAAGTCCCTGTTGTTTTTGTAGAAATTATTATTATTATTATTTTTCCGATTGTTCGATTGCATTTTTGACCCCCGAAACATGCACAAAAATTCACCAAACTTGGCAGTCTCATCGGGCATGGCGAAAAATTTGATATTTTAACGTCTAATATGAACAGGAAGTGAGTTATGAATTTTTGAAAGTCCGACTTTTGCCCTTTTTTGCATGTTTACAGGGGTCATTCTTTTGCACCCTGATCCTAAAGGCTTCATCTGATTGCCTTAAAATTCTGTCTGTAGCATCTTAAGACCTGGGACAAACACTGGGGCTAAAATTTTTTGTTTCCGAAATACTATATGACGGGGGCGGGGCTTCGAAGTTTTCACTTAAGATTTCCTTCGCCGCAATGGACAAAATGCTTAATAACTCTCTTGCACATGCTGCTAAAAATCCAAAACTTCACATGTACATAAAGAGTCGGTACCTGAAAACATCTATATGTTTATATTCAGTTATACACCTTGCGCCAATCAATATCATTTTTTACATTTTGACAAACTGCACGGTGCCCTTTTAACGAATCCGATTGAAAATTGGCTAGAAAAGACTCAAGACATTGATCTTACTCTATCCCTATTTTTGTGACTTTCCTTCGAAGGGCGTGGCTATTACGGTGCCGCAGAGTCTGATTATTCTTCGTGGCAACAAAAGTTCCTGCAAAATGATTCAGATGATCCACCTTCTCGAAATTTTTCACATTTGAGGATATTCAGGCCCTGAAGACGGCTGCCAACTTATTTTTGATCGCAGTGGTAGCGCCACCAACTGGTTAAAACAAATACAAATTATTTTCGTTGATGTTTTTCTCCGGGCAGGTTAACAAAATCTACCTTATATTTGCTCGGATGAGTGTTTAGGCCTTGAGGATGTCACAATACGAAAGTCTTTCGCCTTCTTCAGAGTGTCACATGATGGTGTCTTGTGACCCGTCTTTATCAGCTGATGTTCCATGAGGGCGTGACTTACCTGTCACAAGAATGAAGGCAAGTCACGCCCCCCGCTGTCCGTTCACTCCGCCAAGATGCTGCTCCAGGTGGTAGAGAGGATGAAGGCTCCCTTGTCTCTGTTCATGGTTTTTATGCCTCGCTTGCAGATCTCAATGGCCTCTCTGATCCAGCGCTGTTGTTTGTTCTCTTCGGTGCGGATGACCCTGCCCTTCTCCCGGTCCATGATGTGGTTTTCCCTTTTGCAGTGGTCAGTGATTGCTGATTTGTAATGTTCATGTTGTGCTTGTTCTTTTACTGCTATGATTTTTCATTTTTTTGACAGGTAATTCACACCCTCATGGAACATCAGCTGATAAAGACGGGTCTCAAGACACCATCATGCGACACTCTGAAGAAGGCGAAAGACTCGCCGAAACATGTCAGGTAAAAAATTAACCTAAAACATAATTGTCTGCTTTTAATGAATCTGTCAAATATCAATAATAAGAAGACAAAATGAACCTAATACAAATAAATGAATGCTTAATAACTCCCCTGCACATGCTCCTAAAAATCCAAACCTTCACCTGTAAATAAAATGTCCCGACCTGAAGACATCTTAATGTTATTATTTTGTTATACACACAGCGCCGCCAAGTGGAATAAAAAATTTGTTTTTATTTTAATTTTCACGTACTGCACGGTGCCCTTTTGACGAATCCGACTGAAAATTAGTCAGAAAAGACTCAAGACAATGATCTTACTCTGTGCCGAATTTTGTGACGTTTTGGCAAAAGGCGTGGCTATTACGGTGCTGAAAAATCCGATTGTACTTTGTGGCAACAAAAGCTCCGGCAACATGACTCAGATGATCCTATCTTCTCAAAGTTGTACACATTTGAGGATACTTCAGCCCTGAAGACATCTACCAACTTATTTTTCATCGTAGTAGTAGCACCACCAACTGGTAAAAGCTAATACAAGTTATTTTCTTGGATGTTTTTCTCCGTGCAACTCAACAAGGTCGCCCTCATATATGCTCGGATGACTGTTTCGGCCATGAGGATGTCACAATACGAAATTCATCCTTTTTCGTGAAAAGTTGTGGGAGTGGCATTGCACTGTTCGGCAATAAAACAACGCTGATTATGAGGTTCTAAATATGAACGACAACTCGTGAAACTTTACACACACATCAGGCAGAGCAAATTTATCAATATTTTATACGTTAGTTGTGCAGCTTTTTTGAAATGGCTCGCCATGGCCCTCGAGAAAAGTTAAAAAAAGAATAGAATAGAAATAGAAATCCCTTTATTGTCATTGTACTCAAGTGTGCAACGAGATTAGAGGGCTCCCCTCTCCAGTGCAATACAACAATAATACAGACAATATATAAATTAGATAAATAAATAAGACAGTGCAATGGAATTCAGTACTGAATAGGGCATATAGAAACACATCACAATGCTGTTTTGCAAGGTTACGGTGGTCTCGTGTGTGTGTGAGAGTTCAGTATGGAGATGGCTCTCGGAAGAAACTGTTTCTCAGTCTATTGGTCCTTGATTTGATGCATCTGTAGCGCCTGCCAGAGGGCAACAGGTCGAACAGGTGTGAGTTTGGGTGGGTATTGTCTTTGACGATGTTGAGAGCCCTTCTGAGGCACCGGGCGGTGTAGATGTCCGACAGCGAGGGGAGAGGGCAGCCAATAATCCTTTGCGCTGTTTTGACTGTCCTCTGGAGCCTCACTCTGTCCGCCTCAGTGCAGCCGCTGTACCAGGTGGAGACACAGTACGTCAGCAGGCTCTCGATGGACGAGTGGTAGAAGGCCAGCAGCAGCTTCCTGTCCAGGTTGAATTTCCTGAGGACTCTCAGGAAGTGCAGACGTTGGCGGACCTTCTTTACCACTGCTGTGGTGTTGTGACTCCAAGAAAGGTCATCAGAGATCTGTACTCCCAGGAACTTGAACGTGTGGACCCTCTCCACACACACGCCTTCGATGCAGAGGGGGGGCGGCAGCGTCTTGTTCCTCCTGAAGTCGACGACAATCTCCTTTGTTTTAGCAGAGTTAAGGTGCAGTCTGTTGTCCTTGCACCAAGTTGTCAGTCTCCCTACCTCCTCTCTGTAGGCTGTCTCGTCACCTTCCGAGATCAGACCGACCACTGTCGTGTCGTCAGCAAACTTGACGATGGTGTTGTTGCCGTGGGCCGGGCTGCAGTCGTAGGTGTAGAGGGCGTACAGGAGAGGGCTCAGCACGCATCCTTGGGGGGAACCGGTGCTCAGCATGAGGGTGGAGGACGTGTAGGGGCCGAGCAACACAGTCTGGGGTCTGTTGGTCAGAAAGTCCTTAATCCAGATGCGTGTGAGGGCAGGGAGGCCGAGAGTGTCCAGTTTGGCGACGAGGATGTCTGGGATGATCGTGTTGAATGCCGAGCTGTAGTCCACAAAGAGCATCCTTGCATAGCTCCGCTGTTGTTCCAGGTGGCCCAGCACAACATGCAGAGCAGCCCTGGTTGAGTGTTTCACCTCGCTTTTTGTAAATTTTATGGAGTACAGTGAACCCTCGGTTATCGCGGTTAATGGGGACCGAGACCACCCGCGAAAACTGAAAATCCGCGAAGTAGCGGCGCACCTTCAAAAATGCTTAAAAAAAAAATACAATATATATAATAAATATATAAATATATATATATATATATATATATATATATATATATATATATATATATATATATATATATATATATATATATATATATACGGGGAGAGAGAGAGTGAAATTCATGTTATAACAAAAAAAACAAATTATTATTAAAACGTATTATTTTTTTATTCCCCAGCCATTCTTTTTGTATTTATTTAATTACTCAGACTTTTACCTGCTGGTACACCGTCTGGTGTGCCCTGTGAAATGAAATGTGCCATTCTTTATTTATTTATTTATTCATTTATTCATTCATAACTGACAGCTTCGCGCTCCGCTCGTGCCCGGGCGGAAGAGGTGCTCCAATTCGGCTTAACTGTGACACACGCCCACCCTCCTCCCCCGGAGCTTCCATTCGGTTAAACTTAGGGGCCGCTTGGCACCGCCCGTGCCCGGGGAAGGTGCTCCTCTTCGGCTTACTGTGACGCGAGCATGCCCGCCTCCTCCGGAGCTTCCATTCGGTTAAACTTAGGGGCCGCTTGGAACCGCCCGTGCCCGGCGAAGGTGCTCCTCTTCGGCTTACTGTAACGCGAGCATGCCCTCCTCCTCCGGAGCTTCCATTTGGTTAAACTTAGGGGCCGCTTGGAACCGCCCGTGCCCGGGGAAGGTGCTCCTCTTCGGCTTACTGTGACGCGAGCATGCCCTCCTCCTCCGGAGCTTCCATTCGGTTAAACTTAGGGGCCGCTTGGCACCGCCCGTGCCCGGGGAAGGTGCTCCTCTACGGCTTAACTGCCACGCACGCCGGCCGGAGCTCTGGTACGGTCCGAACCGCGCGAAACGTCGCCACCGATCGTGTCCGGGGGAACGTGCTCTTCTTCGTCCACTCTCCTCTTCGCCCACGCTCTTCTTCGGCGCACGCCGGCCGTCTAACCGCTCCAGCGCTCGGCGAAACTACAATGCCCCCGAATATTTTTTATACCCGCGAAGCACTGAACCCGCGAAAGGTGAACCGCGAAGTAGCGAGGGTTCACTGTATGTATAAGACCAAGACCTACAAAAAAGTCTCTTGGAGCAATGAGCTAGGTTTTACAGGAAGTCGGCCATTTTGAATTTACTTAAAAGGGGCGGGTCACCACAATGGACTTTGTGTAGAAATTATTATTGGGGCCCGAGCAGCGACCGCGGCGAGGTCCCTATTGTTTATGTAGAAATTATTATTAGGGCCCGAGCAGCGACCGCTACGAGGTCCCCATTGTTTTTGTGGAAATTATTATTATTATTATTATTAGGGCCCGAGCAGTGACCGCTGCGAGGTCCCTATTGTTTTTCTAGAAATTGTTATTAGGGCCCGAGCTGCGACGGCTGCGAGGTCCCTATTGTTTTTGTAGAAAATATTAATACTTTTATTATTATTATTATTATTAGGGCCTGAGCAGCGACCGCTGCGAAGTCCCTGTTGTTTTTGTAGAAATTATTATTATTATTATTTTTCCGATTGTTCGATTGCATTTTTGACCCCCGAAACATGCACAAAAATTCACCAAACTTGGCAGTCTCATCGGGCATGGCGAAAAATTTGATATTTTAACGTCTAATATGAACAGGAAGTGAGTTATGAATTTTTGAAAGTCCGACTTTTGCCCTTTTTTGCATGTTTACAGGGGTCATTCTTTTGCACCCTGATCCTAAAGGCTTCATCTGATTGCCTTAAAATTCTGTCTGTAGCATCTTAAGACCTGGGACAAACACTGGGGCTAAAATTTTTTGTTTCCGAAATACTATATGACGGGGGCGGGGCTTCGAAGTTTTCACTTAAGATTTCCTTCGCCGCAATGGACAAAATGCTTAATAACTCTCTTGCACATGCTGCTAAAAATCCAAAACTTCACATGTACATCAAGAGTCGGTACCTGAAGACATCTATATGTTTATATTCTGTTATACACCTTGCGCCAATCAATATCATTTTTTACATTTTGACGTCCTGCACGGTGCCCTTTTAACGAATCCGATTGAAAATTGGCTCGAAAAGACTCAAGACGTTGATCTTACTCTATCCCTATTTTTGTGACTTTCCTTCGAAGGGCGTGGCTATTACGGTGCCGCAGAGTCTGATTATTCTCCGTGGCAACAAAAGTTCCTGCAAAATGATTCAGATGATCCATCTTCTCGAAATTTTTCACATTTGAGGATATTCAGGCCCTGAAGACGGCTGCCAACTTATTTTTGATCGGATGAGTGTTTAGGCCTTGAGGATGTCACAATACGAAAGTCTTTCGCCTTCTTCAGAGTGTCACATGATGGTGTCTTGTGGCCCGTCTTTATCAGCTGATGTTCCATGAGGGCGTGACTTACCTGTCACAAGAATGAAGGCAAGTCACGCCCCCCGCTGTCCGTTCACTCCGCCAAGATGCTGCTCCAGGTGGTAGAGAGGATGAAGGCTCCCTTGTCTCTGTTCATGGTTTTTATGCCTCGCTTGCAGATCTCAATGGCCTCTCTGATCCAGCGCTGTTGTTTGTTCTCTTCGGTGCGGATGACCCTGCCCTTCTCCCGGTCCATGATGTGGTTTTCCCTTTTGCAGTGGTCAGTGATTGCTGATTTGTAATGTTCATGTTGTGCTTGTTCTTTTACTGCTCTGATTTTTCATTTTTTTGACAGGTAAGTCACACCCTCATGGAACATCAGCTGATAAAGACGGGTCTCAAGACACCATCATGCGACACTCTGAAGAAGGCGAAAGACTCGCCGAAACATGTCAGGTAAAAAATTAACCTAAAACATAATTGTCTGCTTTTAATGAATCAGTCAAATATCAATAATAAGAAGACAAAATGAACCTAATACAAATAAATGAATGCTTAATAACGCCCCTGCACATGCTCCTAAAAATCCAAACCTTCACCTGTAAATAAAACGTCCCGACCTGAAGACATCTTAATGTTATTATTTTGTTATACACACAGCGCCGCCAAGTGGAATCAAAAATTTGTTTTTATTTTAATTTTCACGTACTGCACGGTGCCCTTTTGACGAATCCGACTGAAAATTAGTCAGAAAAGACTCAAGACAATGATCTTACTCTGTGCCGAATTTTGTGACGTTTTGGCAAAAGGCGTGGCTATTACGGTGCTGAAAAATCCGATTGTACTTTGTGGCAACAAAAGCTCCGGCAACATGACTCAGATGATCCTATCTTCTCGAAGTTGTACACATTTGAGGATACTTCAGCCCTGAAGACATCTACCAACTTATTTTTCATCGTAGTAGTAGCGCCACCAACTGGTAAAAGCTAATACAAGTTATTTTCTTGGATGTTTTTCTCCGTGCAACTCAACAAGGTCGCCCTCATATATGCTCGGATGACTGTTTCGGCCATGAGGATGTCACAATACGAAATTCATCCTTTTTCGTGAAAAGTTGTGGGAGTGGCATTGCACTGTTCGGCAATAAAACAACGCTGATTATGAGGTTCTAAATATGAACGACAACTCGTGAAACTTTACACACACATCAGGCAGAGCAAATTTATCAATATTTTATACGTTAGTTGTGCAGCTTTTTTGAAATGGCTCGCCATGGCCCTCGAGAAAAGTTAAAAAAAGAATAGAATAGAAATAGAAATCCCTTTATTGTCATTGTACTCAAGTGTGCAACGAGATTAGAGGGCTCCCCTCTCCAGTGCAATACAACAATAATACAGACAATATATAAATTAGATAAATAAATACGACAGTGCAATGGAATTCAGTACTGAATAGGGCATATAGAAACACATCACAATGCTGTTTTGCAAGGTTAGGGTGGTCTCGTGTGTGTGTGAGAGTTCAGTATGGAGATGGCTCTCGGAAAGAAACTGTTTCTCAGTCTATTGGTCCTTGATTTGATGCATCTGTAGCGCCTGCCAGAGGGCAACAGGTCGAACAGGTGTGAGTTTGGGTGGGTATTGTCTTTGACGATGTTGAGAGCCCTTCTGAGGCACCGGGCGGTGTAGATGTCCGACAGCGAGGGGAGAGGGCAGCCAATAATCCTTTGCGCTGTTTTGACTGTCCTCTGGAGCCTCACTCTGTCCGCCTCAGTGCAGCCGCTGTACCAGGTGGAGACACAGTACGTCAGCAGGCTCTCGATGGACGAGTGGTAGAAGGCCAGCAGCAGCTTCCTGTCCAGGTTGAATTTCCTGAGGACTCTCAGGAAGTGCAGACGTTGGCGGACCTTCTTTACCACTGCTGTGGTGTTGTGACTCCAAGAAAGGTCATCGGAGATCTGTACTCCCAGGAACTTGAACGTGTGGACCCTCTCCACACACACGCCTTCGATGCAGAGGGGGGGCGGCAGCGTCTTGTTCCTCCTGAAGTCGACGACAATCTCCTTTGTTTTAGCAGAGTTAAGGTGCAGTCTGTTGTCCTTGCACCAAGTTGTCAGTCTCCCTACCTCCTCTCTATAGGCTGTCTCGTCACCTTCCGAGATCAGACCGACCACTGTCGTGTCGTCAGCAAACTTGACGATGGTGTTGTTGCCGTGGGCCGGGCTGCAGTCGTAGGTGTAGAGGGCGTACAGGAGAGGGCTCAGCACGCATCCTTGGGGGGAACCGGTGCTCAGCATGAGGGTGGAGGACGTGTAGGGGCCGAGCAACACAGTCTGGGGTCTGTTGGTCAGAAAGTCCTTAATCCAGATGCGTGTGAGGGCAGGGAGGCCGAGAGTGTCCAGTTTGGCGACGAGGATGTCTGGGATGATCGTGTTGAATGCCGAGCTGTAGTCCACAAAGAGCATCCTTGCATAGCTCCGCTGTTGTTCCAGGTGGCACAGCACAACATGCAGAGCAGCCCTGGTTGAGTGTTTCACCTCGCTTTTTGTAAATTTTATGGAGTACAGTGAACCCTCGGTTATCGCGGTTAATGGGGACCGAGACCACCCGCGAAAACTGAAAATCCGCGAAGTAGCGGCGCACCTTCAAAAATGCTTAAAAAAAAAATACAATATATATAATAATATATAAATATATATATATATATATATATATATATATATATATATATATATATATATATATATACGGGGAGAGAGAGAGTGAAATTCATGTTATAACAAAAAAAACAAATTATTATTAAAACGTATTATTTTTTTATTCCCCAGCCATTCTTTTTGTATTTATTTAATTACTCAGACTTTTACCTGCTGGTACGCCGTCTGGTGTGCCCTGTGAAATGAAATGTGCCATTCTTTATTTATTTATTTATTTATTCATTTATTCATTCATAACTGACAGCTTCGCGCTCCGCTCGTGCCCGGGCGGAAGAGGTGCTCCAATTCGGCTTAACTGTGACACACGCCCACCCTCCTCCCCCGGAGCTTCCATTCGGTTAAACTTAGGGGCCGCTTGGCACCGCCCGTGCCCGGGGAAGGTGCTCCTCTTCGGCTTACTGTGACGCGAGCATGCCCGCCTCCTCCGGAGCTTCCATTCGGTTAAACTTAGGGGCCGCTTGGAACCGCCCGTGCCCGGCGAAGGTGCTCCTCTTCGGCTTACTGTAACGCGAGCATGCCCTCCTCCTCCGGAGCTTCCATTTGGTTAAACTTAGGGGCCGCTTGGAACCGCCCGTGCCCGGGGAAGGTGCTCCTCTTCGGCTTACTGTGACGCGAGCATGCCCTCCTCCTCCGGAGCTTCCATTCGGTTAAACTTAGGGGCCGCTTGGCACCGCCCGTGCCCGGGGAAGGTGCTCCTCTACGGCTTAACTGCCACGCACGCCGGCCGGAGCTCTGGTACGGTCCGAACCGCGCGAAACGTCGCCACCGATCGTGTCCGGGGGAACGTGCTCTTCTTCGTCCACTCTCCTCTTCGCCCACGCTCTTCTTCGGCGCACGCCGGCCGTCTAACCGCTCCAGCGCCCGTCGTGCCGCTCGGCGAAACTACAATGCCCCCGAATATTTTTTATACCCGCGAAGCACTGAACCCGCGAAAGGTGAACCGCGAAGTAGCGAGGGTTCACTGTATGTATAAGACCAAGACCTACAAAAAAGTCTCTTGGAGCAATGAGCTAGGTTTTACAGGAAGTCGGCCATTTTGAATTTACTTAAAAGGGGCGGGTCACCACAATGGACTTTGTGTAGAAATTATTATTGGGGCCCGAGCAGCGACCGCGGCGAGGTCCCTATTGTTTATGTAGAAATTATTATTAGGGCCCGAGCAGCGACCGCTACGAGGTCCCCATTGTTTTTGTGGAAATTATTATTATTATTATTATTAGGGCCCGAGCAGTGACCGCTGCGAGGTCCCTATTGTTTTTCTAGAAATTGTTATTAGGGCCCGAGCTGCGACGGCTGCGAGGTCCCTATTGTTTTTGTAGAAAATATTAATACTTTTATTATTATTATTATTATTAGGGCCTGAGCAGCGACCGCTGCGAAGTCCCTGTTGTTTTTGTAGAAATTATTATTATTATTATTTTTCCGATTGTTCGATTGCATTTTTGACCCCCGAAACATGCACAAAAATTCACCAAACTTGGCAGTCTCATCGGGCATGGCGAAAAATTTGATATTTTAACGTCTAATATGAACAGGAAGTGAGTTATGAATTTTTGAAAGTCCGACTTTTGCCCTTTTTTGCATGTTTACAGGGGTCATTCTTTTGCACCCTGATCCTAAAGGCTTCATCTGATTGCCTTAAAATTCTGTCTGTAGCATCTTAAGACCTGGGACAAACACTGGGGCTAAAATTTTTTGTTTCCGAAATACTATATGACGGGGGCGGGGCTTCGAAGTTTTCACTTAAGATTTCCTTCGCCGCAATGGACAAAATGCTTAATAACTCTCTTGCACATGCTGCTAAAAATCCAAAACTTCACATGTACATCAAGAGTCGGTACCTGAAGACATCTATATGTTTATATTCTGTTATACACCTTGCGCCAATCAATATCATTTTTTACATTTTGACGTCCTGCACGGTGCCCTTTTAACGAATCCGATTGAAAATTGGCTAGAAAAGACTCAAGACATTGATCTTACTCTATCCCTATTTTTGTAACTTTCCTTCGAAGGGCGTGGCTATTACGGTGCCGCAGAGTCTGATTATTCTCCGTGGCAACAAAAGTTCCTGCAAAATGATTCAGATGATCCATCTTCTCGAAATTTTTCACATTTGAGGATATTCAGGCCCTGAAGACGGCTGCCAACTTATTTTTGATCAGATGAGTGTTTCGGCCTTGAGGATGTCACAATACAAAAGTCTTTCGCCTTCTTCAGAGTGTCACATGATGGTGTCTTGTGGCCCGTCTTTATCAGCTGATGTTCCATGAGGGCGTGACTTACCTGTCACAAGAATGAAGGCAAGTCACGCCCCCCGCTGTCCGTTCACTCCGCCAAGATGCTGCTCCAGGTGGTAGAGAGGATGAAGGCTCCCTTGTCTCTGTTCATGGTTTTTATGCCTCGCTTGCAGATCTCAATGGCCTCTCTGATCCAGCGCTGTTGTTTGTTCTCTTCGGTGCGGATGACCCTGCCCTTCTCCCGGTCCATGATGTGGTTTTCCCTTTTGCAGTGGTCAGTGATTGCTGATTTGTAATGTTCATGTTGTGCTTGTTCTTTTACTGCTCTGATTTTTCATTTTTTTGACAGGTAAGTCACACCCTCATGGAACATCAGCTGATAAAGACGGGTCTCAAGACACCATCATGCGACACTCTGAAGAAGGCGAAAGACTCGCCGAAACATGTCAGGTAAAAAATTAACCTAAAACATAATTGTCTGCTTTTAATGAATCAGTCAAATATCAATAATAAGAAGACAAAATGAACCTAATACAAATAAATGAATGCTTAATAACGCCCCTGCACATGCTCCTAAAAATCCAAACCTTCACCTGTAAATAAAACGTCCCGACCTGAAGACATCTTAATGTTATTATTTTGTTATACACACAGCGCCGCCAAGTGGAATCAAAAATTTGTTTTTATTTTAATTTTCACGTACTGCACGGTGCCCTTTTGACGAATCCGACTGAAAATTAGTCAGAAAAGACTCAAGACAATGATCTTACTCTGTGCCGAATTTTGTGACGTTTTGGCAAAAGGCGTGGCTATTACGGTGCTGAAAAATCCGATTGTACTTTGTGGCAACAAAAGCTCCGGCAACATGACTCAGATGATCCTATCTTCTCGAAGTTGTACACATTTGAGGATACTTCAGCCCTGAAGACATCTACCAACTTATTTTTCATCGTAGTAGTAGCGCCACCAACTGGTAAAAGCTAATACAAGTTATTTTCTTGGATGTTTTTCTCCGTGCAACTCAACAAGGTCGCCCTCATATATGCTCGGATGACTGTTTCGGCCATGAGGATGTCACAATACGAAATTCATCCTTTTTCGTGAAAAGTTGTGGGAGTGGCATTGCACTGTTCGGCAATAAAACAACGCTGATTATGAGGTTCTAAATATGAACGACAACTCGTGAAACTTTACACACACATCAGGCAGAGCAAATTTATCAATATTTTATACGTTAGTTGTGCAGCTTTTTTGAAATGGCTCGCCATGGCCCTCGAGAAAAGTTAAAAAAAGAATAGAATAGAAATAGAAATCCCTTTATTGTCATTGTACTCAAGTGTGCAACGAGATTAGAGGGCTCCCCTCTCCAGTGCAATACAACAATAATACAGACAATATATAAATTAGATAAATAAATACGACAGTGCAATGGAATTCAGTACTGAATAGGGCATATAGAAACACATCACAATGCTGTTTTGCAAGGTTAGGGTGGTCTCGTGTGTGTGTGAGAGTTCAGTATGGAGATGGCTCTCGGAAAGAAACTGTTTCTCAGTCTATTGGTCCTTGATTTGATGCATCTGTAGCGCCTGCCAGAGGGCAACAGGTCGAACAGGTGTGAGTTTGGGTGGGTATTGTCTTTGACGATGTTGAGAGCCCTTCTGAGGCACCGGGCGGTGTAGATGTCCGACAGCGAGGGGAGAGGGCAGCCAATAATCCTTTGCGCTGTTTTGACTGTCCTCTGGAGCCTCACTCTGTCCGCCTCAGTGCAGCCGCTGTACCAGGTGGAGACACAGTACGTCAGCAGGCTCTCGATGGACGAGTGGTAGAAGGCCAGCAGCAGCTTCCTGTCCAGGTTGAATTTCCTGAGGACTCTCAGGAAGTGCAGACGTTGGCGGACCTTCTTTACCACTGCTGTGGTGTTGTGACTCCAAGAAAGGTCATCGGAGATCTGTACTCCCAGGAACTTGAACGTGTGGACCCTCTCCACACACACGCCTTCGATGCAGAGGGGGGGCGGCAGCGTCTTGTTCCTCCTGAAGTCGACGACAATCTCCTTTGTTTTAGCAGAGTTAAGGTGCAGTCTGTTGTCCTTGCACCAAGTTGTCAGTCTCCCTACCTCCTCTCTATAGGCTGTCTCGTCACCTTCCGAGATCAGACCGACCACTGTCGTGTCGTCAGCAAACTTGACGATGGTGTTGTTGCCGTGGGCCGGGCTGCAGTCGTAGGTGTAGAGGGCGTACAGGAGAGGGCTCAGCACGCATCCTTGGGGGGAACCGGTGCTCAGCATGAGGGTGGAGGACGTGTAGGGGCCGAGCAACACAGTCTGGGGTCTGTTGGTCAGAAAGTCCTTAATCCAGATGCGTGTGAGGGCAGGGAGGCCGAGAGTGTCCAGTTTGGCGACGAGGATGTCTGGGATGATCGTGTTGAATGCCGAGCTGTAGTCAACAAAGAGCATCCTTGCATAGCTCCGCTGTTGTTCCAGGTGGCCCAGCACAACATGCAGAGCAGCCCTGGTTGAGTGTTTCACCTCGCTTTTTGTAAATTTTATGGAGTACAGTGAACCCTCGGTTATCGCGGTTAATGGGGACCGAGACCACCCGCGAAAACTGAAAATCCGCGAAGTAGCGGCGCACCTTCAAAAATGCTTAAAAAAAAATACAATATATATAATAAATATATAATATATATATATATATATATATATATATATATATATATGTATATATATACGGGGAGAGAGAGAGTGAAATTCATGTTATAACAAAAAAAACAAATTATTATTAAAACGTATTATTTTTTTATTCCCCAGCCATTCTTTTTGTATTGATTTAATTACTCAGACTTTTACCTGCTGGTACGCCGTCTGGTGTGCCCTGTGAAATGAAAGGTGCCATTCTTTATTTATTTATTTATTTATTCATTTATTCATTCATAACTGACAGCTTCGCGCTCCGCTCGTGCCCGGGCGGAAGAGGTGCTCCAATTCGGCTTAACTGTGACACACGCCCACCCTCCTCCCCCGGAGCTTCCATTCGGTTAAACTTAGGGGCCGCTTGGCACCGCCCGTGCCCGGGGAAGGTGCTCCTCTTCGGCTTACTGTGTCGCGAGCATGCCCTCCTCCTCCGGAGCTTCCATTCGGTTAAACTTAGGGGCCGCTTGGAACCGCCCGTGCCCGGGGAAGGTGCTCCTCTTCGGCTTACTGTGACGCGAGCATGCCCTCCTCCTCCGGAGCTTCCATTCGGTTAAACTTAGGGGCCGCTTGGCACCGCCCGTGCCCGGGGAAGGTGCTCCTCTTCGGCTTAACTGCCACGCACGCCGGCCGGAGCTCTGGTACGGTCCGAACCGCGCGAAACGTCGCCACCGATCGTGTCCGGGGGAACGTGCTCTTCTTCGTCCACTCTTCTCTTCGCCCACGCTCTTCTTCGGCGCACGCCGGCCGTCTAACCGCTCCAGCGCCCCGTCGTGCCGCTCGGCGAAACTACAATGCCCCCGAATATTTTTTATACCCGCGAAGCACTGAACCCGCGAAAGGTGAACCGCGAAGTAGCGAGGGTTCACTGTATGTATAAGACCAAGACCTACAAAAAAGTCTCTTGGAGCAATGAGCTAGGTTTTACAGGAAGTCGGCCATTTTGAATTTATTAAAAGGGGGTGGGTCACCACAATGGACTTTGTGTAGAAATTATTATTGGGGCCCGAGCCGCGACCGCGGCGAGGTCCCTATTGTTTATGTAGAAATTATTATTAGGGCCCGAGCAGCGACCGCTACGAGGTCCCCATTGTTTTTGTGGAAATTTTTATTATTATTATTATTATTAGGGCCCGAGCAGTGACCGCTGCGAGGTCCCTATTGTTTTTCTAGAAATTGTTATTAGGGCCCGAGCTACGACGGCTGCGAGGTCCCTGTTGTTTTTGTAGAAATTATTATTATTATTATTTTTCCGATTGTACGATTGCATTTTTGACCCCCGAAACATGCACAAAAACTCACCAAACTTGGCAGTCTCATCGGGCATGGCGAGAAATTTGATATTTTAACGTCTAATATGAACAGGAAGTGAGTTATGAATTTTTGAAAGTCCGACTTTTGCCCTTTTTTGCATGTTTACAGGGGTCATTCTTTTGCACCCTGATCCTAAAGGCTTCATCTGATTGCCTTAAAATTCTGTCTGTAGCATCTTAAGACCTGGGACAAACACTGGGGCTAAAATCTTTTGTTTCCGAAATACTATATGACGGGGGCGGGGCTTCAAAGTTTTCACTTAAGATTTCCTTCGCCGCAATGGACAAAATGCTTAATAACTCTCCTGCACATGCTGCTAAAAATCCAAAACTTCACATATACATAAAGAGTCGGTACCTGAAGACATCTATATGTTTATATTCTGTTATACACCTTGCGCCAATCAATATCATTTTTTACATTTTGACGTACTGCACGGTGCCCTTTTAACGAATCCGATTGAAAATTGGCTAGAAAAGACTCAAGACATTGATCTTACTCTATCCCTATTTTTGTGACTTTCCTTCGAAGGGCGTGGCTATTGCGGTGCCGCAGAGTCTGATTATTCTCCGTGGCAACAAAAGTTCCTGCAAAATGATTCAGATGATCCATCTTCTCGAAATTTTTCACATTTGAGGATATTCAGGCCCTGAAGACGGCTGCCAACTTATTTTTGATCGCAGTGGTAGCGCCACCAACTGGTTAAAACAAATACAAATTATTTTCGTTGATGTTTTTCTCCGGGCAGGTTAACAAAATCTACCTTATATTTGCTCGGATGAGTGTTTAGGCCTTGAGGATGTCACAATACGAAAGTCTTTCGCCTTCTTCAGAGTGTCACATGATGGTGTCTTGTGACCCGTCTTTATCAGCTGATGTTCCATGAGGGCGTGACTTACCTGTCACAAGAATGAAGGCAAGTCACGCCCCCCGCTGTCCGTTCACTCCGCCAAGATGCTGCTCCAGGTGGTAGAGAGGATGAAGGCTCCCTTGTCTCTGTTCATGGTTTTTATGCCTCGCTTGCAGATCTCAATGGCCTCTCTGATCCAGCGCTGTTGTTTGTTCTCTTCGGTGCGGATGACCCTGCCCTTCTCCCGGTCCATGATGTGGTTTTCCCTTTTGCAGTGGTCAGTGATTGCTGATTTGTAATGTTCATGTTGTGCTTGTTCTTTTACTGCTATGATTTTTCATTTTTTTGACAGGTAATTCACACCCTCATGGAACATCAGCTGATAAAGACGGGTCTCAAGACACCATCATGCGACACTCTGAAGAAGGCGAAAGACTCGCCGAAACATGTCAGGTAAAAAATTTACCTAAAACATAATTGTCTGCTTTTAATGAATCTGTCAAATATCAATAATAAGAAGACAAAATGAACCTAATACAAATAAATGAATGCTTAATAACTCCCCTGCACATGCTCCTAAAAATCCAAACCTTCACCTGTAAATAAAATGTCCCGACCTGAAGACATCTTAATGTTATTATTTTGTTATACACACAGCGCCGCCAAGTGGAATAAAAAATTTGTTTTTATTTTAATTTTCACGTACTGCACGGTGCCCTTTTGACGAATCCGACTGAAAATTAGTCAGAAAAGACTCAAGACAATGATCTTACTCTCTGCCGAGTTTTGTGACGTTTTGGCAAAAGGCGTGGCTATTACGGTGCTGAAAAGTCCGATTGTACTTTGTGGCAACAAAAGCTCCGGCAACGTGACTGAGATGATCCTATCTTCTCGAAGTTGTACACATTTGAGGATACTTCAACCCTGAAGACATCTACCAACTTATTTTTCATCGTAGTAGTAGCGCCACCAACTGGTAAAAGCTAATACAAGTTATTTTCTTGGATGTTTTTCTCCGTGCAACTCAACAAGGTCGCCCTCATATATGCTCGGAGGACTGTTTCGTCCATGAGGATGTCACAATACGAAATTCATCCTTTTTCGTGAAAAGTTGTGGGAGTGGCATTGCACTGTCCGGCAATAAAACAACGCTGATTATGAGGTTCTAAATATGAACGACAACTCGTGAAACTTGACACACACATCAGGCAGAGCAAATTTATCAATATTTTATACGTTAGTTGTGCAGCTTTTTTTAAATGGCTCGCCATGGCCCTCGAGAAATGTTCAAAAAAGCAGCCCTGGTTGAGTGTTTCACCTCGCTTTTTGTAAATTTTATGGAGTACAGTGAACCCTCGGTTGTCGCGGTTAATGGGGACCGAGACCACCCGCGGAAACTGAAAATCCGCGAAGTAGCGGCGCACCTTCAAAAATGCTTAAAAAAAAATACAATATATATAATAAATATATATAGATATATATATAGATATATATTGATATATATATATATATATACAGAGAGAGAGAGAGAGTGAAATTCATGTTATAACAAAAAAAACAAATTATTATTAAAACGTATTATTTTTTTATTCCCCAGCCATTCTTTTTGTATTTATTTAATTACTCCGACTATTACCTGCTGGTACGCCGTCCGGTGTGCCCTGTGAAATGAAAGGTGGCATTCTTTATTTATTTATTTATTTATTCATTTATTCATTCATAACTGACAGCTTCGCGCTCCGTTCGTGCCCGGGCGGAAGAGGTGTTCCAATTCGGCTTAACTGTGACACACGCCCGCCCTCCTCCCCCGGAGCTTCCATTCGGTTAAACTTAGGGGCCGCTTGGCACCGCCCGTGCCCGGGGAAGGTGCTCCTCTTCGGCTTACTGTGACGCGAGCATGCCCGCCTCCTCCGGAGCTTCCATTCGGTTAAACTTAGGGGCCGCTTGGAACCGCCCGTGCCCGGCGAAGGTGCTCCTCTTCGGCTTACTGTGACGCGAGCATGCCCTCCTCCTCCGGAGCTTCCATTCGGTTAAACTTAGGGGCCGCTTGGCACCGCCCGTGCCCGGGGAAGGTGCTCCTCTACGGCTTAACTGCCACGCACGCCGGCCGGAGCTCTGGTACGGTCCGAACCGCGCGAAACGTCGCCACCGATCGTGTCCGGGGGAACGTGCTCTTCTTCGTCCACTCTCCTCTTCGCCCACGCTCTTCTTCGGCGCACGCCGGCCGTCTAACCGCTCCAGCGCCCGTCGTGCCGCTCGGCGAAACTACAATGCCCCCGAATATTTTTTATACCCGCGAAGCACTGAACCCGCGAAAGGTGAACCGCGAAGTAGCGAGGGTTCACTGTATGTATAAGACCAAGACCTACAAAAAAGTCTCTTGGAGCAATGAGCTAGGTTTTACAGGAAGTCGGCCATTTTGAATTTACTTAAAAGGGGCGGGTCACCACAATGGACTTTGTGTAGAAATTATTATTGGGGCCCGAGCAGCGACCGCGGCGAGGTCCCTATTGTTTATGTAGAAATTATTATTAGGGCCCGAGCAGCGACCGCTACGAGGTCCCCATTGTTTTTGTGGAAATTATTATTATTATTATTATTAGGGCCCGAGCAGTGACCGCTGCGAGGTCCCTATTGTTTTTCTAGAAATTGTTATTAGGGCCCGAGCTGCGACGGCTGCGAGGTCCCTATTGTTTTTGTAGAAAATATTAATACTTTTATTATTATTATTATTATTAGGGCCTGAGCAGCGACCGCTGCGAAGTCCCTGTTGTTTTTGTAGAAATTATTATTATTATTATTTTTCCGATTGTTCGATTGCATTTTTGACCCCCGAAACATGCACAAAAATTCACCAAACTTGGCAGTCTCATCGGGCATGGCGAAAAATTTGATATTTTAACGTCTAATATGAACAGGAAGTGAGTTATGAATTTTTGAAAGTCCGACTTTTGCCCTTTTTTGCATGTTTACAGGGGTCATTCTTTTGCACCCTGATCCTAAAGGCTTCATCTGATTGCCTTAAAATTCTGTCTGTAGCATCTTAAGACCTGGGACAAACACTGGGGCAAAAATTTTTTGTTTCCGAAATACTATATGACGGGGGCGGGGCTTCGAAGTTTTCACTTAAGATTTCCTTCGCCGCAATGGACAAAATGCTTAATAACTCTCTTGCACATGCTGCTAAAAATCCAAAACTTCACATGTACATCAAGAGTCGGTACCTGAAGACATCTATATGTTTATATTCTGTTATACACCTTGCGCCAATCAATATCATTTTTTACATTTTGACGTCCTGCACGGTGCCCTTTTAACGAATCCGATTGAAAATTGGCTCGAAAAGACTCAAGACGTTGATCTTACTCTATCCCTATTTTTGTGACTTTCCTTCGAAGGGCGTGGCTATTACGGTGCCGCAGAGTCTGATTATTCTCCGTGGCAACAAAAGTTCCTGCAAAATGATTCAGATGATCCATCTTCTCGAAATTTTTCACATTTGAGGATATTCAGGCCCTGAAGACGGCTGCCAACTTATTTTTGATCGGATGAGTGTTTAGGCCTTGAGGATGTCACAATACGAAAGTCTTTCGCCTTCTTCAGAGTGTCACATGATGGTGTCTTGTGGCCCGTCTTTATCAGCTGATGTTCCATGAGGGCGTGACTTACCTGTCACAAGAATGAAGGCAAGTCACGCCCCCCGCTGTCCGTTCACTCCGCCAAGATGCTGCTCCAGGTGGTAGAGAGGATGAAGGCTCCCTTGTCTCTGTTCATGGTTTTTATGCCTCGCTTGCAGATCTCAATGGCCTCTCTGATCCAGCGCTGTTGTTTGTTCTCTTCGGTGCGGATGACCCTGCCCTTCTCCCGGTCCATGATGTGGTTTTCCCTTTTGCAGTGGTCAGTGATTGCTGATTTGTAATGTTCATGTTGTGCTTGTTCTTTTACTGCTCTGATTTTTCATTTTTTTGACAGGTAAGTCACACCCTCATGGAACATCAGCTGATAAAGACGGGTCTCAAGACACCATCATGCGACACTCTGAAGAAGGCGAAAGACTCGCCGAAACATGTCAGGTAAAAAATTAACCTAAAACATAATTGTCTGCTTTTAATGAATCTGTCAAATATCAATAATAAGAAGACAAAATGAACCTAATACAAATAAATGAATGCTTAATAACGCCCCTGCACATGCTCCTAAAAATCCAAACCTTCACCTGTAAATAAAACGTCCCGACCTGAAGACATCTTAATGTTATTATTTTGTTATACACACAGCGCCGCCAAGTGGAATCAAAAATTTGTTTTTATTTTAATTTTCACGTACTGCACGGTGCCCTTTTGACGAATCCGACTGAAAATTAGTCAGAAAAGACTCAAGACAATGATCTTACTCTGTGCCGAATTTTGTGACGTTTTGGCAAAAGGCGTGGCTATTACGGTGCTGAAAAATCCGATTGTACTTTGTGGCAACAAAAGCTCCGGCAACATGACTCAGATGATCCTATCTTCTCGAAGTTGTACACATTTGAGGATACTTCAGCCCTGAAGACATCTACCAACTTATTTTTCATCGTAGTAGTAGCGCCACCAACTGGTAAAAGCTAATACAAGTTATTTTCTTGGATGTTTTTCTCCGTGCAACTCAACAAGGTCGCCCTCATATATGCTCGGATGACTGTTTCGGCCATGAGGATGTCACAATACGAAATTCATCCTTTTTCGTGAAAAGTTGTGGGAGTGGCATTGCACTGTTCGGCAATAAAACAACGCTGATTATGAGGTTCTAAATATGAACGACAACTCGTGAAACTTTACACACACATCAGGCAGAGCAAATTTATCAATATTTTATACGTTAGTTGTGCAGCTTTTTTGAAATGGCTCGCCATGGCCCTCGAGAAAAGTTAAAAAAAGAATAGAATAGAAATAGAAATCCCTTTATTGTCATTGTACTCAAGTGTGCAACGAGATTAGAGGGCTCCCCTCTCCAGTGCAATACAACAATAATACAGACAATATATAAATTAGATAAATAAATACGACAGTGCAATGGAATTCAGTACTGAATAGGGCATATAGAAACACATCACAATGCTGTTTTGCAAGGTTAGGGTGGTCTCGTGTGTGTGTGTGAGAGTTCAGTATGGAGATGGCTCTCGGAAAGAAACTGTTTCTCAGTCTATTGGTCCTTGATTTGATGCATCTGTAGCGCCTGCCAGAGGGCAACAGGTCGAACAGGTGTGAGTTTGGGTGGGTATTGTCTTTGACGATGTTGAGAGCCCTTCTGAGGCACCGGGCGGTGTAGATGTCCGACAGCGAGGGGAGAGGGCAGCCAATAATCCTTTGCGCTGTTTTGACTGTCCTCTGGAGCCTCACTCTGTCCGCCTCAGTGCAGCCGCTGTACCAGGTGGAGACACAGTACGTCAGCAGGCTCTCGATGGACGAGTGGTAGAAGGCCAGCAGCAGCTTCCTGTCCAGGTTGAATTTCCTGAGGACTCTCAGGAAGTGCAGACGTTGGCGGACCTTCTTTACCACTGCTGTGGTGTTGTGACTCCAAGAAAGGTCATCGGAGATCTGTACTCCCAGGAACTTGAACGTGTGGACCCTCTCCACACACACGCCTTCGATGCAGAGGGGGGGCGGCAGCGTCTTGTTCCTCCTGAAGTCGACGACAATCTCCTTTGTTTTAGCAGAGTTAAGGTGCAGTCTGTTGTCCTTGCACCAAGTTGTCAGTCTCCCTACCTCCTCTCTGTAGGCTGTCTCGTCACCTTCCGAGATCAGACCGACCACTGTCGTGTCGTCAGCAAACTTGACGATGGTGTTGTTGCCGTGGGCCGGGCTGCAGTCGTAGGTGTAGAGGGCGTACAGGAGAGGGCTCAGCACGCATCCTTGGGGGGAACCGGTGCTCAGCATGAGGGTGGAGGACGTGTAGGGGCCGAGCAACACAGTCTGGGGTCTGTTGGTCAGAAAGTCCTTAATCCAGATGCGTGTGAGGGCAGGGAGGCCGAGAGTGTCCAGTTTGGCGACGAGGATGTCTGGGATGATCGTGTTGAATGCCGAGCTGTAGTCCACAAAGAGCATCCTTGCATAGCTCCGCTGTTGTTCCAGGTGGCCCAGCACAACATGCAGAGCAGCCCTGGTTGAGTGTTTCACCTCGCTTTTTGTAAATTTTATGGAGTACAGTGAACCCTCGGTTATCGCGGTTAATGGGGACCGAGACCACCCGCGAAAACTGAAAATCCGCGAAGTAGCGGCGCACCTTCAAAAATGCTTAAAAAAAAAATACAATATATATAATATATATTTATAAATATATAAATATATATATATATAAATATAATATATAAATATAATATATAAATATATATATATATATATATATATATATATATATATATATATATACGGGGAGAGAGAGAGTGAAATTCATGTTATAACAAAAAAAACAAATTATTATTAAAACGTATTATTTTTTTATTCCCCAGCCATTCTTTTTGTATTGATTTAATTACTCAGACTTTTACCTGCTGGTACGCCGTCTGGTGTGCCCTGTGAAATGAAAGGTGCCATTCTTTATTTATTTATTTATTTATTCATTTATTCATTCATAACTGACAGCTTCGCGCTCCGCTCGTGCCCGGGCGGAAGAGGTGCTCCAATTCGGCTTAACTGTGACACACGCCCACCCTCCTCCCCCGGAGCTTCCATTCGGTTAAACTTAGGGGCCGCTTGGCACCGCCCGTGCCCGGGGAAGGTGCTCCTCTTCGGCTTACTGTGTCGCGAGCATGCCCTCCTCCTCCGGAGCTTCCATTCGGTTAAACTTAGGGGCCGCTTGGAACCGCCCGTGCCAGGGGAAGGTGCTCCTCTTCGGCTTACTGTGACGCGAGCATGCCCTCCTCCTCCGGAGCTTCCATTCGGTTAAACTTAGGGGCCGCTTGGCACCGCCCGTGCCCGGGGAAGGTGCTCCTCTACGGCTTAACTGCCACGCACGCCGGCCGGAGCTCGTACGGTCCGAACCGCGCGAAACGTCGCCACCGATCGTGTCCGGGGGAACGTGCTCTTCTTCGTCCACTCTTCTCTTCGCCCACGCTCTTCTTCGGCGCACGCCGGCCGTCTAACCGCTCCAGCGCCCCGTCGTGCCGCTCGGCGAAACTACAATGCCCCCGAATATTTTTTATACCCGCGAAGCACTGAACCCGCGAAAGGTGAACCGCGAAGTAGCGAGGGCTCACTGTATGTATAAGACCAAGACCTACAAAAAAGTCTCTTGGAGCAATGAGCTAGGTTTTACAGGAAGTCGGCCATTTTGAATTTATTAAAAGGGGGCGGGTCACCACAATGGACTTTGTGTAGAAATTATTATTGGGGCCCGAGCAGCGACCGCGGCGAGGTCCCTATTGTTTATGTAGAAATTATTATTAGGGCCCGAGCAGCGCCCGCTACGAGGTCCCCATTGTTTTTGTGGAAATTATTATTATTATTATTATTCGGGCCCGAGCAGTGACCGCTGCGAGGTCCCTATTGTTTTTCTAGAAATTGTTATTAGGGCCCGAGCTGCGACGGCTGCCACATTGTTTGCCCTGGTTGTTTCAGTTAATAAATTCCCTTCACGTTACTGACCTCTCTGCCTCCTCGCCTTTTGGGTCCACCTCCTCCTCGCCGACCGGCGAGTCCTGACAGAATGACCCGACCAAAGAAGGACCCAGCGAGAGGCTCACGGCGGCGTCATGGATATTCAGGCCCTGAAGACGGCTGCCAACTTATTTTTGATCGCAGTGGTAGCGCCACCAACTGGTTAAAACAAATACAAATTATTTTCGTTGATGTTTTTCTCCGGGCAGGTTCACAAAATCTACCTTATATTTGCTCGGATGAGTGTTTAGGCCTTGAGGATGTCACAATACGAAAGTCTTTCGCCTTCTTCAGAGTGTCACATGATGGTGTCTTGTGACCCGTCTTTATCAGCTGATGTTCCATGAGGGCGTGACTTACCTGTCACAAGAATGAAGGCAAGTCACGCCCCCCGCTGTCCGTTCACTCCGCCAAGATGCTGCTCTAGGTGGTAGAGAGGATGAAGGCTCCCTTGTCTCTGTTCATGGTTTTTATGCCTCGCTTGCAGATCTCAATGGCCTCTCTGATCCAGCGCTGTTGTTTGTTCTCTTCGGTGCGGATGACCCTGCCCTTCTCCCGGTCCATGATGTGGTTTTCCCTTTTGCAGTGGTCAGTGATTGCTGATTTGTAATGTTCATGTTGTTGTCCATGACGCCGCCGGACGGACAACCCCCCTCAGCCTGCCGACCAACCCCGTGTCCTTCAAGTAGGTTCCATTTTCCGCTCGACGTCTGTTTCTCCCCTTTTGCCCCCCGATTACAGCACCGATTACCAGCCTGTCATACCCCCTCACCTGATCATAGATTCGGATTACGAGGACGATTTTGAGCACCAAGCCCTTTCACCCCCTCACGGTTCGAGTAAGTCCGGTCACGAGTTTGATTTTGAGCACCTTGCCCCTCACATTTTTTCCGATCCAGATCACGACTATGATTTTGAATATATTGCCACTCTCTTAGTCGCTCAGCGCAACGCGGAGTTATTTTTGAGCCGTCACCTTCCTCCCCCCGAGCCATTTGAGTTTTTCGCGACCACCTCCCACTCCCCCTCGCGCGCTTCACGTCCCAAATCCCGGAAGTCACGGTCACGTCGCGCACATCGTTCACCATCAGTTTCAGCACCGGATCACGCTCCCCTGGCGTCTCCTAGCTCGCGTTCACCAGCCCCCGCAGTCACGGTCCCTCAGGTCTCCCGTTTTCCTGATTCCCTATGGCGGCAGGCTGACAGGGATCAGGGCCCCCGGTTCGGCTGTGCCCGGATCGACTGCTGCGCCCGGCCCGCTGTCGCCTCCACGCCTGCAGCAGTGACCAATGCAGCTCCCGCTGCACGGACCCCGCCGCCTCCATGCGAGCCGCAGCCTCCAGAGTCCCGTGCCGACTCCTCGAAGGCGGCCGAGCCCCGTTCCGGCTCCCCGCCAGCTGCTGAGCCCTGTCCCGGCTCCCCGCCAGCTGCTGAGCCCAGTCCCGGCTCCCCGCCAGCTGCTGAGCCCTGTCCCGGCTCCCCGCCAGCTGCTGAGCCCTGTCCCGGCTCCCCGCCAGCTGCTGAGCCCTGTCCCGGCTCCCCGCCAGCTGCTGAGCCCAGTCCCGGCTCCCCGCCAGCTGCTGAGCCCAGTCCCGGCTCCCCGCCAGCTGCTGAGCCCAGTCCCGGCTCCCCGCCAGCTGCTGAGCCCAGTCCCGGCTCCCCGCCAGCTGCTGAGCCCAGTCCCGGCTCCCCGCCAGCTGCTGAGCCCAGTCCCGGCTCCCCGCCAGCTGCTGAGCCCAGTCCCGGCTCCCCGCCAGCTGCTGAGCCGTGTCCCGGCTCCCCGTCAGCGGCCGAGCCCCGTCCCGGGGCCCCAATGGCGATCCCAGCTCCCGATCCAGCGGAGCACGCTGTGCGCCCGAACCAAGTTCACGTTCAGGCGGAGCACATCCTGCCCCCGACCCAAGTTCACGTTCACGCGGAGCCCGTCCGGCGTCCGTCCCTAGTTCACGTTCAGGCGGAGCACGCTGTGCGTCCGTCCCAAGCTCACGTTCAGGCGGAGCACGCTGTGCGTCCGTCCCAAGCTCACGTTCAGGCGGAGCACGTTGTGCGTCCGTCCCAAGTCCACGTTCAGGGGAAGCACACCCTGCTTCCGACCCAGGTTCACGTTCAGGAGGAGCACGCTGCGCGTCCGTCCCAAGCTCACGTTCCGGCGGAGCACGTTGTGCGTCCGTCCCAAGCCCATGTTCCGGTGGGGCACGCCTTGCCTCCGCTCCAAGCTCACGTTTTGGCAGAACACGGCCCGCAGCCGTCACTCCCGGTCCCTGCACCCGTGGTGGACGACGAGCAGTCGCCTGCCGTATCGGTCCCAGCGGCGCCTGATGAAGCGCCGCCGCTCCCGGTCCCGGTGCCTGCGATGGACGACGGTCCGCCGCCGAGTCACGCCTCAGCCTCGGCGACGCACGACGACCCACCATCGCACCCCGCTCTGGCCTCGGCAGCATCCGACGACCCGTCGCCACTGCTCGCCTTGGCTCCGGCACAACGCTCGACGACCCACGGCCGCTCCTGGTTTCTGCCTCGGCGGTGGACGGCGACCCACCGCCGCTCCACATTCTTGTCTCGGCAGGGGTCGACGACCAGCCGCCGCTCCCGGTTCCGGTGCCCGCGATGGACGACGGTCCGCCGCCGCGTCACGCCTCAGTCTCGGCGACGCACGAGGACCCACCACCGCGCCCCGCTCTGGCCGCGGCAGCATCCGACGACCCGTCGCCACTGCTCGCCTTGGCCCCGGCGGCGCTCGACGGCCCGCGGCCGCTCTTGGTTCCTGCCTCGGCGGTGGACGACGACCCACCGCCGCTCCATGTTCTTGTCTCGGCAGGGATCGACGACCAGCCGTCGCTCCGCGTTCCTGTGTAGGCGGGGTTCAACGATGGGCCGCCGCCCCACGTTCCGGTCTCGGCGGTGTTCGACGACCAGCCGCCGCTCCACGTTCCTGACGCGGCGGGGTTCGACGACCAGCCGTCGCTCCACGTTCCGGTCTCGGCGACGCTCGACGACCAGCCGCCGCTCCACGCTCCCGCCTCGGCGGGGCTCGACGACCAGCCGCCGCTCCACGCTCCCGCCTCGGCGGGGCTCGACGACCAGCCGCCGCTCCACGTTCTGGTCTCGGCGACGCTCGACGACCAGCCGCCGCTCCACGCTCCCGCCTCGGCGGGGCTCGACGACCAGCCGCCGCTCCACGTTCCTGTCTCGGCGACGCTCGACGACCAGCCGCCGCTCCGCGTTCCTGACTCGGCGGGGTTCGACGACCAGCCGCCGCTCCACGTTCCTGACTCGGCGGGGCTCGACGACCAGCCGCCGCTCCGCGTTCCTGACTCGGCGGGGCTCGACGACCAGCCGCCGCTCCGCGTTCCTGTCTCGGCGGGGCTCGACGACCAGCCGCCGCTCCACGTTCCTGTCTCGGCGGGGCTCGACGACCAGCCGCCGCTCCGCGTTCCTGTCTCGGCGGGGCTCGACGACCAGCCGCCGCTCCACGTTCCTGTCTCGGCGGGGCTCGACGACCAGCCGCCGCTCCACGTTCCTGTCTCGGCGGGGCTCGACAATCTGCCGCCGCTCCACGTTCCTGTCTCGGCAGGGTTCAACGACCAGCCGCCGCGCCACGTTCCTGACTCGGCGACGTTCCATGGCCTGCCGCCGCTCCTCGCCCCAGCTCCATCAGCGGACTTCATGTGGCGTTCGGGTCGTTCCGGACGTCCGCCTGAATGGCCCCAATGGGACGCACTGGCCTGGCCACCCTCACGGCCCCCTGAAGGGTCACGAAAAGACTCGCTGGTCTGGCCTCCCGGGAATCCGCCAGACCGGTCTCGATCACGGGTCGTTGACCCACCTCCCGACCCCTTCCGCCCACCCTCGTTCTTAGACATGGTTTTCCTTTTCTTTTCTTTTCCTTTTTTTTGGGACGTCTGGAATCCGTCCCTTGAGGGGGGGGTACTGTCATGATCCGCGTCGGGCATGACAGCCTTTTGTTATTGTTTTCATATGCATGCGGTTTTTGTTATTGTTTTTGTTGTTATTTTCTCCCCTCCTTCCTGCCATGTGCCTTTTCCTGTCTGTTTTGATCAGCTGAGCAGGGGCGTTTCCCCTCAGCACCTCGCCCTCACCAGCCACGCACCTGCTCCTCATCAACGATCACACACCTGCTCCCCATCTGCTCCCCTGATTACCGGACTACTTAAGCCTTCCATGCTCTCAACCCAGTGTCGGGTCATTGCCGAAAATCACGGACAGCCACGACCACCTTTGTTCACGTTCTGCTCCTTGTTCATGTTCATGCTCTGGTTCCCCTCTTCGTTCCCGTCTTTCAGTGTTGTTCCTCGCCCTGCCTCCCAGTCTGGTCACGTTAAGTTTGTCTTTTGTTATTTTTCACCCTGCCACATTGTTTGCCCTGGTTGTTTCAGTTAATAAATTCCCTTCACGTTACTGACCTCTCTGCCTCCTCGCCTTTTGGGTCCACCTCCTCCTCGCCGACCGGCGAGTCCTGACAGTGCTTGTTCTTTTACTGCTCTGATTTTTCATTTTTTTGACAGGTAAGTCACACCCACATGGAACATCAGCTGATAAAGACGGGTCTCAAGACACCATCATGCGACACTCTGAAGAAGGCGAAAGACTCGCCGAAACATGTCAGGTAAAAAATTAACCTAAAACATAATTGTCTGCTTTTAATGAATCAGTCAAATATCAATAATAAGAAGACAAAATGAACCTAATACAAATAAATGAATGCTTAATAACGCCCCTGCACATGCTCCTAAAAATCCAAACCTTCACCTGTAAATAAAACGTCCCGACCTGAAGACATCTTAATGTTATTATTTTGTTATACACACAGCGCCGCCAAGTGGAATCAAAAATGTGTTTTTATTTTAATTTTCACGTACTGCATGGTGCCCTTTTGACGAATCCGACTGAAAATTAGTCAGAAAAGACTCAAGACAATGATCTTACTCTCTGCCGAATTTTGTGACGTTTTGGCAAAAGGCGTGGCTATTACGGTGCTGAAAAGTCCGATTGTACTTTGTGGCAACAAAAGCTCCGGCAACATGACTCAGATGATCCTATCTTCTCGAAGTTGTACACATTTGAGGATACTTCAGCCCTGAAGACATCTACCAACTTATTTTTCATCGTAGTAGTAGCGCCACCAACTGGTAAAAGCTAATACAAGTTATTTTCTTGGATGTTTTTCTCCGTGCAACTCAACAAGGTCGCCCTCATATATGCTCGGATGACTGTTTCGGCCATGAGGATGTCACAATACGAAATTCATCCTTTTTCGTGAAAAGTTGTGGGAGTGGCATTGCACTGTTCGGCAATAAAACAACGCTGATTATGAGGTTCTAAATATGAACGACAACTCGTGAAACTTTACACACACATCAGGCAGAGCAAATTTATCAATATTTTATACGTTAGTTGTGCAGCTTTTTTGAAATGGCTCGCCATGGCCCTCGAGAAAAGTTAAAAAAAGAATAGAATAGAAATAGAAATCCCTTTATTGTCATTGTACTCAAGTGTGCAACGAGATTAGAGGGCTCCCCTCTCCAGTGCAATACAACAATAATACAGACAATATATAAATTAGATAAATAAATAAGACAGTGCAATGGAATTCAGTACTGAATAGGGCATATAGAAACACATCACAATGCTGTTTTGCAAGGTTAGGGTGGTCTCGTGTGTGTGTGAGTGTTCAGTATGGAGATGGCTCTCGGAAAGAAACTGTTTCTCAGTCTATTGGTCCTTGATTTGATGCATCTGTAGCGCCTGCCAGAGGGCAACCGGTCGAACAGGTGTGAGTTTGGGTGTATGTATATATATGTATATATATATATATATATATGTATATATATGTATATATGTATATATATATATATATGTATATATATGTATGTATATATATATATATATGTATATATATATATATGTATATATATATATATGTATATATATATATATATGTATGTGTATATATATATATATGTATGTATATATATATATATATATGTATGTATATATATGTATATATATGTATGTATATATATGTATGTATATATATATATATATGTATATATATATATGTATATATATATATATGTATATATATGTATGTATATATATATGTATGTATATATATATATATATATGTATATATATATATATGTATATATATGTATGTATATATATATGTATATATATATATATATGTATATATATATATGTATATATATATGTGTATATATATGTATATATATATATGTATATATATGTATATATATATGTGTATATATATGTATATATATATGTGTATATATATGTATATATATACGGGGAGAGAGAGAGAGAGAGAGAGTGAAATTCATGTTATAACAAAAAAAACAAATTATTATTAAAACGTATTATTTTTTTATTCCCCAGCCATTCTTTTTGTATTTATTTAATTACTCCGACTTTTACCTGCTGGTACGCCGTCCGGTGTTCCCTGTGAAATGAAAGGTGGCATTCTTTATTTATTTATTTATTTATTCATTTATTCATTCATAACTGACAGCTTCGCGCTCCGTTCGTGCCCGGGCGGAAGAGGTGTTCCAATTCGGCTTAACTGTGACACACGCCCGCCCTCCTCCCCCGGAGCTTCCATTCGGTTAAACTTAGGGGCCGCTTGGCACCGCCCGTGCCCGGGGAAGGTGCTCCTCTTCGGCTTACTGTGACGCGAGCATGCCCGCCTCCTCCGGAGCTTCCATTCGGTTAAACTTAGGGGCCGCTTGGAACCGCCCGTGCCCGGCGAAGGTGCTCCTCTTCGGCTTACTGTGACGCGAGCATGCCCTCCTCCTCCGGAGCTTCCATTTGGTTAAACTTAGGGGCCGCTTGGAACCGCCCGTGCCCGGGGAAGGTGCTCCTCTTCGGCTTACTGTGACGCGAGCATGCCCTCCTCCTCCAGAGCTTCCATTCGGTTAAACTTAGGGGCCGCTTGGCACCGCCCGTGCCCGGGGACGGTGCTCCTCTACGGCTTAACTGCCACGCACGCCGGCCGGAGCCCTGGTACGGTCCGAACCGCGCGAAACGTCGCCACCGATCGTGTCCGGGGGAACGTGCTCTTCTTCGTCCACTCTCCTCTTCGCCCACGCTCTTCTTCGGCGCACGCCGGCCGTCTAACCGCTCCAGCGCCCGTCGTGCCGCTCGGCGAAACTACAATGCCCCCGAATATTTTTTATACCCGCGAAGCACTGAACCCGCGAAAGGTGAACCGCGAAGTAGCGAGGGTTCGCTGTATGTATAAGACCAAGACCTACAAAAAAGTCTCTTGGAGCAATGAGCTAGGTTTTACAGGAAGTCGGCCATTTTCAATTTACTTAAAAGGGGCGGGTCACCACAATGGACTTTGTGTAGAAATTATTATTGGGGCCCGAGCAGCGACCGCGGCGAGGTCCCTATTGTTTATGTAGAAATTATTATTAGGGCCCGAGCAGCAACCGCTACGAGGTCCCCATTGTTTTTGTGGAAATTATTATTATTATTATTATTAGGGCCCGAGCAGTGACCGCTGCGAGGTCCCTATCGTTTTTCTAGAAATTGTTATTAGGGCCCGAGCTGCGACGGCTGCGAGGTCCCTATTGTTTTTGTAGAAAATATTATTACTTTTATTATTATTATTATTATTATTATTAGGGCCTGAGCAGCGACCGCTGCGAAGTCGCTATTGTTTTTGTTGAAATTATTATTATTATTATTTTTCCGATTGTTCGATCGCATTTTTGACCCCCGAAACATGCACAAAAACTCACCAAACTTGGCAGTCTCATCGGGCATGGCGAAAAATTTGATATTTTAACGTCTAATATGAACAGGAAGTGAGTTATGAATTTTTGAAAGTCCGACTTTTGCCCTTTTTTGCATGTTTACATGGGTCATTCTTTTGCACCCTGATCCTAAAGGCTTCATCTGATTGCCTTAAAATTCTGTCTGTAGCATCTTAAGACCTGGGACAAACACTGGGGCTAAAATCTTTTGTTTCCGAAATACTATATGACGGGGGCGGGGCTTCGAAGTTTTCACTTAAGATTTCCTTCGCCGCAATGGACAAAATGCTTAATAACTCTCATGCACATGCTAAAAATCCAAAACTTCACATGTACATAAAGAGTCGGTACCTGAAGACATCTATATGTTTATATTCTGTTATACACCTTGCGCCAATCAATATCATTTTTTACATTTTGACGTACTGCACGGTGCCCTTTTAACGAATCCGATTGAAAATTGGCTAGAAAAGACTCAAGACATTGATCTTACGCTATCCCTATTTTTGTGACTTTCCTTCGAAGGGCGTGGCTCTTGCGGTGCCGCAGAGTCTGATTATTCTCCGTGGCAACAAAAGTTCCTGCAAAATGATTCAGATGATCCATCTTCTCGAAATTTTTCACATTTGAGGATATTCAGGCCCTGAAGACGGCTGCCAACTTATTTTTGATCGCAGTGGTAGCGCCACCAACTGGTTAAAACAAATACAAATTATTTTCGTTGATGTTTTTCTCCGGGCAGGTTCACAAAATCTACCTTATATTTGCTCGGATGAGTGTTTAGGCCTTGAGGATGTCACAATACGAAAGTCTTTCGCCTTCTTCAGAGTGTCACATGATGGTGTATTGTGACCCGTCTTTATCAGCTGATGTTCAATGAGGGCGTGACTTACCTGTCACAAGAATGAAGGCAAGTCACACCCCCCGCTGTCCGTTCACTCCGCCAAGATGCTGCTCCAGGTGGTAGAGAGGATGAAGGCTCCCTTGTCTCTGTTCATGGTTTTTATGCCTCGCTTGCAGATCTCAATGGCCTCTCTGATCCAGCGCTGTTGTTTGTTCTCTTCGGTGCGGATGACCCTGCCCTTCTCCCGGTCCATGATGTGGTTTTCCCTTTTGCAGTGGTCAGTGATTGCTGATTTGTAATGTTCATGTTGTGCTTATTCTTTTACTGCTCTGATTTTTAATTTTTTTGACAGGTAAGTCACACCCTCATGGAACATCAGCTGATAAAGACGGGTCTCAAGACACCATTATGCGACACTCTGAAGAAGGCGAAAGACTCGCCGAAACATGTCAGGTAAAAAATTTACCTAAAACATAATTGTCTGCTTTTAATGAATCAGTCAAATATCAATAATAAGAAGACAAAATGAACCTAATACAAATAAATGAATGCTTAATAACTCCCCTGCACATGCTCCTAAAAATCCAAACCTTCACCTGTAAATAAAATGTCCCGACCTGAAGACATCTTAATGTTATTATTTTGTTATACACACAGCGCCGCCAAGTGGAATCAAAAATTTGTTTTATTTTAATTTTCACGTACTGCACGGTGCCCTTTTGACGAATCCGACTGAAAATTAGTCAGAAAAGACTCAAGACAATGATCTTACTCTCTGCCGAGTTTGTGACGTTTTGGCAAAAGGCGTGGCTATTACGGTGCTGAAAAGTCCGATTGTACTTTGTGGCAACAAAAGCTCCGGCAACATGACTCAGATGATCCTATCTTCTCGAAGTTGTACACATTTGAGGATACTTCAGCCCTGAAGACATCTACCAACTTATTTTTCATCGTAGTAGTAGCGCCACCAACTGGTAAAAGCTAATACAAGTTATTTTCTTGGATGTTTTTCTCCGTGCAACTCAACAAGGTCGCCCTCATATATGCTCGGAGGACTGTTTCGGCCATGAGGATGTCACAATACGAAATTCATCCTTTTTCGTGAAAAGTTGTGGGAGTGGCATTGCACGGTTCGGCAATAAAACAACGCTGATTATGAGGTTCTAAATATGAACGACAACTCGTGAAACTTGACACACACATCAGGCAGAGCAAATTTATCAATATTTTATACGTTAGTTGTGCAGCTTTTTTGAAATGGCTCGCCATGGCCCTCGAGAAATGTTCAAAAAAGCAGCCCTGGTTGAGTGTTTCACCTCGCTTTTTGTAAATTTTATGGAGTACAGTGAACCCTCGGTTATCGCGGTTAATGGGGACCGAGACCACCCGCGAAAACTGAAAATCTGCGAAGTAGCGGCGCACCTTCAAAAATGCTTAAAAAAAATATACAATATATATAATAAATATATAAATATTTATATTTATATATATATATATATATATACGGGGAGAGAGAGAGAGAGAGAGAGTGAAATTCATGTTATAACAAAAAAACCAAATTATTATTAAAACGTATTATTTTTTTATTCCCCAGCCATTCTTTTTGTATTTATTTAATTACTCCGACTTTAACCTGATGGTACGCCGTCCGGTGTGCCCTGTGAAAAAAAGGTGGCATTCTTTATTTATTTATTCTTTCATAACGGACAGCCTCGCGCTCCGCTCGTGCCCGGGCGCAAGAGGTGCTCCAATTCGGCTTAACTGTGACACACGCCCGACCTCCTCCGGAACTTCCATTCGGTTAAACTTAGGGGCCGCTTGGCACCGCCCGTGCCCGGGGAAGGTGCTCCTCTTCGGCTTACTGTGACGCGAGCATGCCCTCCTCCTCCGGAGCTTCCATTCAGTTAAACGTAGGGGCCGCTTGGAACCGCCCGTGCCCGGGGAAGGTGCTCCTCTTCGGCTTACTGTGACGCGAGCATGCCCTCCTCCTCCGGAGCTTCCATTCGGTTAAACTTCGGGGCCGCTTGGAACCGCCCGTGCCCGGGGAAGGTGCTCCTCTTCGGCTTACTGTGACGCGAGCATGCCCTCCTCCTCCGGAGCTTCCATTTGGTTAAACTTAGGGGCCGCTTGGCACCGCCCGTGCCCGGGGAAGTGTTAAAGAAATTTAAGTTTGTATGTTCATCTGTTAGTTTTGTTGTTTAGTTTGTCATCTTAGCAAGTTTCAAACTATAACTAATCTTACAGGCCCCCTTTGTTGCACATGCATTCGTATCTTTCTGGCCTCTAATTAAACCTTCGACAGCTACGGGTGCCAGGTACGGCCTCATCGCGAATGTGACTCCCCAACGCCAGAACCCTTTTCTGTAAACACCTCCCTTGGGGTGTTGATGACCTCTTTAACCCTTCGTAGATAATGTTGGGGCCCGAGGCCTCTTAAGGCTGTAACTTATGCATTTAGGGAGGTCCAACACAAGGCTTGGTATTTCTAAAGCAACAATATCGTCATGGCCATAAAATAAGTTCAACATGTTAAGCCTTGTGAAAATACACTACACAGGTCAAATGAAGTTCAGAGTGAACATGCTCCCTTTTGCTGTTAGAATAAGCAGAAGTATGAACAAAAGGTGTCTTGTAAGCTGAAACCGTTAGAATAGGCAGGAAGAGGGTGGGCAAGTGGGATGGAGTCAAATGTCAAGTTTTCCATTCTGTATGTATTGCATATTCAAATTGCTTATGCTGATGCAAATAAAAACCATGTGTGCAGTCGAACACGCTGGCTTCGCCTCGGAGTTCGAGGGCTGCCCCGCGCGGAAATGACAGACAATCTTGGCTGGTTGATTCATTTGTTCAGGCTTGTTTTGATAGAAACATCCTTAACAGGAAGGTGCTCCTCTACGGCTTAACTGCCACGCACGCCGGCCGGAGCTCTGGTACGGTCCGAACCGCGCGAAACGTCGCCACCGATCGTGTCCGGGGGAACGTGCTCTTCTTCGTCCACTCTCCTCTTCGCCCACGCTCTTCTTCGGCGCACGCCGGCCGTCTAACCGCTCCAGCGCCCTGTCGTGCCGCTCGGCGAAACTACAATGCCCCCGAATATTTTTTAGACCCGCGAAGCACTGAACCCACGAAAGGTGAACCGCGAAGTAGCGAGGGTTCACTGTATGTATAAGACCAAGACCTACAAAAAAGTCTCTTGGAGCAATGAGCTAGGTTTTACAGGAAGTCGGCCACTTTGAATTTACTTAAAAGGGGGCGGGTCACCACAATGGACTTTGTGTAGAAATTATTATTGGGGCCCGAACAGCGACCGCGGCAAGGTCCCTATTGTTTTTGTAGAAATTATTATTAGGGCCCGAGCAGCGACCGCTACGAGGTCCCCATTGTTTTTGTGGAAATCATTATTATTTTTATTATTATTATTAGGGCCCGAGCAGTGGCCGCTGCGATGTCCCTATTGTTTTTCTAGAAATTGTTATTAGGGCCCGAGCTGCGACGGCGGCGAGGTCCCTATTGTTTTTGTAGAAATTATTATTAGGGCCCGAGCAGCAACCGCTACGAGGTCCCCATTAACCGCGATAACCGAGGGTTCACTGTATTACTCTTACTCGATCTTGGCGCCGCTTTTGACACTTGATCATAACATATTATTAAAACGCCTTGAAACTTGTGTTGGCATTTCAGGTTCAGCGCTTTCTTGGATTAATTCGTATCTGTCGGAGACGACGCACCGTGTAATTCATGGCAATGCGTCTTCTGATCTTTGTAAGATCACACGCGGAGTTCCGCAGGGATTGGTACTAGATGCTACCGCTTGGTGATATTATACGGAAATATCACATTAGTTTTCATTGTTATGCTGATGATACGCAATTATACATGCCGTTGGATATAACGAATCCGTGTGATTGCTATAAATTAGAGGCATGCCTTGCCGAAATTAAACTATGAATGTCTTTCAATTTTTTGCGTCTTAACTCAGATAAAACCGAGATGCTGATCATTGGACCAGCGCGTCATCTGTACCTTTTTCAAAGACACCACTATGAGTATCGATAAATTGCCCAAAAGGATTCAACAAAAAATCTCGGTCTTATATTTGACACAACTATGTCGTTTCAAATGCACATTAAAAATATTACCGTATTTTTGGACCCATAAGGCGCACTTTAAAGTCCGGAAAGCCGTCCAAAAAAGCCAGGGCGCCCTTTGAGGTGGAGCGCCCATTGCGTCGACCAAGTGCGCCGCTGGGCTGACGGCGAACATCAACTGCCTGCACACCGCTTATATAGAGAGAAGGCGGGTGTGGCTTACGACAAGCAGGGGGGCGTGAGAGGGGATCGATGGGTGTGGACAACAGGCGGACGTGAGAGGGGAGATGGGTGTGAATGACAACAGGCGGGAGAGGGGAGACAAAACAACACAAAGGCACGCCCCCAGTGCAAAGCAGCGCGATGCCCCTATCGTCGCTGTTGGTCTGTGACTCCATGCGTGCCCATCTGACAGCCGCTGTGAAAAGTCAAGTCACGCATATGAACTCAGAGCTTGCCATCATCCCGGGAGGCTTGACAAAGGAACTCCAACCACTCGACTTAAGTATAAACAGAGCGTTCAAAGTGAAGTTGCGTGCTGCGTGGGAGCGATGGATGGCGGAGGGCGAACACAGCTTCACAAAGGCTGGGAGACAGCGAAGAGCAAGTTATGCCACAATTTGCGAGTGGATTGTAGCTGCTTGGACGAACGTGTCTGCTAGCTCTATTGCAAGAGCTTTCGCGAAAGCCGGCATTACATCCGGGGAGACGCTCAGCAGCGACACAGACTCGGACAATGACGAGAGGGAACCTGGCGTGTTTGAGGGAGAATTTGCCCAACTATTTCTGTCTGATACGGAAGACGATGATTTTGAAGGATTTGTGGATGACTGATAACTCTTAATGTGAGTACCTTGTTAAATAAAATACAACCAAACGCAGTTTTGCTCCTGTTGCCGTTTTTTCAAAACAGCTAGCCATGCTATCGTCTGTTTTAGTGTGCATGCATGTAAACTAAGGTAATGTATGGTAGGCTGGGAGGCAGAATTTTGCTGGGCCTACACTTTTATGCTTTTCAGTTGATTTGGGATGATAGTTTTAGTTTTGATGTAACACCGTGACCGCACATCGTTTGTTGACAAGTGACTTGCTCACACCGGCATTGTGTCGGCATCCCACCTGAGGGGCTGCGCCGCAGCGAGACGGCGAAGCAGCGAGATGGCGAGGCAGACTGATAATGACTCGTGTTGTTTATCTTGGATACAGAAGACAAGGACTTGGTGCATTTTTGGATGAGGACAACTTCAGCACGTTGTTAAAAGCTAAAATAAAGTACCACTGAACTCCCGCTGCCATTTTAAAAACACGCTAGCGCGACTGAGCAGCCAGCGAGACTGCTCGATTGGTCGGTTGTGTTAGCGCCCGATGAGTCGGCGCGTTCTATCTATGTAACAAATACAGAAATAGCGCCCCCAACAGGTGTTGCGCCCTTTGACACGGCGCGTCTTTTGAGTCCAAAAATACGGTACTAGAACTGCATTTGTTCATCTGCGTAACATTGCTAAAATTCGCCCAATTCTATCAACCTGTGATGCAAAAATCTTAATCCATGCGTTTGTTACGTCTCGCCTCGACTATTGTAACGTTTTGCTCTCGGGTCTCCCCATGTCTAGTATTAAAAGTTAGTTCAAAATGCAGCAGCTAGACTCTTGACTAGAACGAGAAAGTTTGATCATATTACCCCGATACTTGCCAATTTGAATTGGCTTCCGGTCCACTTGAGATGTGATTTTAAAGTTCTGCTACTTGCCTATAAAATATTGCATGGCTTAGCACCTTCCTATCTCGTTGACCTCGTGGTACCATATGTTCCGTCCCGAAACCTTCGCTCACAAAATGCTGGTCTTTTAGTGATCCCGCGAGCCAAAAAGAAGTCCACAGGTTCTAGAGCGTTCTCTATTCGGGCACCAATGCTTTGGAATGTACTACCCTCAGGTATTAGAGGCGCCACCTCAGTAGAAATGTTCAAAACACTATTAAAGACGCATTTATACTCTTGTGCATTTAGTTGAACTATTTGTTGGCCTGTTTACTGACGCTTTTTCTCTTATCTTCTCTTTTCTGCCCCCTTTTCCCCGGCTGGGGGATTAGGTGACGGTCACCCACTAGGAAGTTTAAGGCATTGACAAACTGGGCATGCACCTGTTCCAGTGATGTCGTCTTCCTGCAGCGCGACATTTATTTATATACTTTAGCATCTAATTTAATTATTTGTTGGCCTGTTTACTGCGGCTTCTCCTCTTTTCTGCCCCCTCTTCCCCTGCTTGGGAATTAGGTGATGGTGACCTGCTATGAAGATTACGGCACTGACCAACCGGGGAGGGACCTTCTCTGCCGAAGTAGTCTTCATGCAGCACCTCTTCTGATTTCCCTATATTTCAGCACTTCGTTGAACTACTTGTTGGCCTGTTTACTATTTCTGTTCTTTTTTTTCTGTTCCCAATTCCACGGCTTGGGAATTAGGTGATGGTGATTCACTTGGAAGTGGCTGTTCTGAATTTACCCCAAACTGACTATTTCAAGATCAAAGGCTCAACCTCGGATATGCTGCCATGGCGATTACGGTCCTGGATGAGGACCCACTCCACTAAAGTCATCTTCCTGCAGCACTTCATTTAATTGACTCTCACATTATCTCATCTAACATTGTATAGCATCATTGTATGTGTCAAATGTTGCCCACTTGGCATCCAAAGCAGCCTGGTCATCCTGGAAGGGGGTTTCCCCCCCATCTGTGGTCCCTTCTCAAGTTTTCTCACTTTTCCCCCAATGGGGTTTTGAGTTTTTCCTTGCCCTCCTGGGGGTTAAGATCAGTGGATGTTGATTGTGGTTATGTAAAGCCCTTTGAGACTGTCTGTGATTAAGGGCTATACACATAAAATTGACTTGACTCGACTTGGACCAGAATAGAAGTGGATGAGGGAAAAAGGGAGGGGCGGTGTTGACTGATATTGTGCAGATGGAAGTAGGCTGACCGGGTTGTGTTATTATGCTTATGGAAAGATAGAGTGCTGTCAAGGATGACACCCAGACTCTTGACCTGAGGGGATGGGAAAACAATGGAGGGGCCAACTGGAATGGGAAAACTGCCAACTTTGGATTGTATTGATTTTGTACTGAAAAGAATAACTTCTGTTTTGTCGCTGTTAAGCCTCATGAAATTATTAGAAAACCAGTCATTGATTTCAGATAGACAGGAGGTGACGGAGGTGGGAGGGAGTGATATGCTGGGTTTGCAGGAGAACTAGAGCTGGGTGTCATCCGCGAAGCAATGGAAAGCGATATTGAATTTTCGGAAAATGCTGCCAAGGGGAAGGAGGTATATGATAAATAATAGGGGGGCCAGGACCGAGCCTTGGGGCAAACCTGAGGTGACTGGGAGGGACTTTGATGAGAAATATTTAAGCTGGATGAACTGAGTGCGGTCTTTGAAGTATGAATGGAACCAGTTGAGGGCGGTGTGGGTGATGCCGATGGAAGAAAGTCTTTTGAGAAGGATGGTGTGTGAGATGGTGTCAAAGGCCGCAGTCAGGTTAAGAAGGATGACAATGGAGAATGAATCTGAGTCAGCTGCAATGAGGAGAGCAGAGGTGACCTTGAGTAGAGTTGATTCAGTGCTGTGAAGTGCACGGAAACCGGACTGAAAGGGTTATTGCAGGTGAGATGAGAGTGGAGTTGAGTGGCGACTACATTATCTAGGACTTTTGAAATGAATGGTAGGTAGGAAATAGGGCGGAGGTTCAGGAAATAGTACTGAGCGGCTTTTTCTTAATCTCATGAGAAAATGTACTTGGGCAAGCACAGTCGAAAAGAGTCGTGCGTTATCTCAGCCCAGCCTCACATTCTTCCCCCGGCACGGGTCTACGTCCAAGGGAAGGTCCTCTCCAGATTAATCATTGTCTGGATGGTTGATTCCCAGCTGGTCCCCAAGACTGGTATTCCACGGCTGGCCTTCTCCGGCGGGCAGTCTCTCCGTCTCTTCTGCTGGTATTCCCCTGTAATCTTGTCAGTGTGCATGTATGTGTGCTCCAAAATCAAATTATGTCTTTCAGAATGTGTTTTTGCAATGGCGTCCCCTTGAACCCTCCAATCAATCAATCAAATTTTATTTATAAGAGCACTTTTCATACATAAAATGCGGCTCAAAGTGCTGTACAATAAAAACATCCAAATTACAACGAAAAACTAAAACCCATTCCACCCACTCAACATAAACACAAGACACATCCACATACACGCCTGAACTCGCACACACACAGAACACTCGCATTCACACAACTTAATAAACCATCTTAGTAGAAAGACAGGGTAAGGCACAGAGAAACCATATGAGAAAATGTACCCAGGGTAGGTCATCCGCGCTGAGAGGGATGACGGCTCACGCCCACAGGGAGCTGCGCCAACACACAGACCCCTAGCCCAGACTGACCGGGGTAGACCCTACACATAGTGCAGAGGGCCCCGGTCCGCCGGGCCTAAGGAGCCTCCGGGATGAAGCCCCCTGTGAGAAGGCCAGCCACACCTCCCAGCGCGGAGGCCCCCCTTGAGGAAACACTGGAGCTAAAATATATAAAAGAAAATGATAATGCTAAACAAAAAAGAAGCTAAAAATTAAAGGACAATAATATAAAAAGACGAAGCTAAAATATATAAGAAAAATTATGATACTAAAAGACAGAGAAGAAGCTAAAAATTAAAAGACAATAATATAAAACGACGCAGCTAAAATATATAAGAAAAATGATGATACTAAAAGACAAAGAAGCTAAAAAAAATTAAAGACAATGATAATATATAAAATGACAATCCTGAATTAAAAGACTAAGATAAATTATTTAAAAGCCAAACAAAAAAGGTGAGTCTTGAGCAGGGGTGGGCAATTATTTTTTCCATGGGGCCACATAAGAAACATTAAATATTGTGGAGGGCCGGGCCAAAAGGCTGAACTCAATTCTGCATAATATTAATTGTATTTCTTTTTTAAAAAGCAGTAAATAGCACTGTTTTGACAAGCTGGCATTAAAGTTAAGCAATGAAACTAAATACCAAATAAACTGAAAAAATGAGGTTGCCTTACAAAAATGTATTCATTCAAATTTCTCAACACAATGGTAGACATAATATTAACATTTTTTACTATTTGTGACTCATATTAGTAAACATATTCTGTCACATTCACTTCAAAACACATTTTGAGTTCCATATACTGTTGGATAGTTGTGTAAAGGTTCTGAGCATTTTAAAGACATCACAATATTGTCTTTTTGCACCAAACATTAAGCAAGATACAACATATTGACTGTCACTGAACTGTGATTTTGAGAAAAAGTGTCCCAGTTCATTGTTATCTGGTGCCGTTTTTATATTTCTCTGCATGTTTCGTCTGGTAATGCCGACTCAAATTGTAGTCCTTCAACACGGCGATCTGCTCCCCGCAAACTAAACACACAGCTTTACCTCTAACTTCAGTAAATAAATACTTCGCTGTCCAATTTTTGTTGAAAATTCTACATTCGGCATCTACCTTTCTTTTTGTAGCCTGAGCGGACATTTTTGAGGACGAACGTTGTCTTGTTGTGATTCAATCGCGCGCATGTCTTGATAAACGCATTACGTCATTATGTGCGACGCACATTGTGCGGGAATAAAAAAAAAAAACAATTTCAGAATAAAAGCAGTGCAGCTTTCGCCCATGAATGAGGTGAAATTAAAAAGTATGTTTATTTTGAAATTTCCAATTAACCTTCCACTCGCGGTCAGAGTCAACCAAAGGTATGTGGCCCGGGCCATACAATGCCCAGGTCTGTCATACGGGCCAGTCAGTGCCACCCGGCGGGCTGGATGTGGCCCGCGGGCCGTGCAATGCCCAGGTCTGGTCTTGAGCCTCCTTTTAAAAATATCAACAGTCTCTGCGGACCTGATGTCCTCCGGCAGGCTATTCCATCGACGAGGACCAGAATGGCTGAATGCAGCCTCGCCATGTGTTCCAGTCCTCACCCGAGGAATAATTAACAGGCCGGTGCCAGAGGACCTCAGGGTCCGCGAGGATGGCCCAAGACCGTTAAGGCATTTAAAAACTAATTGAAGAACCTTAAAATCAATCCTGAAACACACGGGGAGCCAATGCAGCGATTTTAAAACTAAATCCAGTGCCCAATTTGGTATGTTTGCATCTCTATGTCCTATGTGGAGAATGTGCTTTGTCATATTTGTCCATGAAGTGCTGTCTGGCTTGTCATCAGTTTGTAATGTGCAGACTGAATATGTATGATGTGAATGTGAGTGTAGGTCATGAAAATACTATGTTCACACATTTATAAACTAAGTAATATAACTTTAGCATGTGAAAATAATATCATAAATCAGTAAAGACCATGACTACAATCAGTCATTCCTATGCGTAGTAGAATTAGAATTAGAATTAGAAATCCCTTTATTGTCATTGTACTCAAGTGTGCAACGAGATTAGAAGGCTCCCCTCTCCAGTGCAATACAACAATAAGACAGACAAATATATAAATTAGATTAATAAATAAGAGAGTGCAATGGAATTTAGTACAGAATAGGGTATATAAAAACACATCACGATGCTGTTCTGCAAGGTAAGGGTGTTCTCGTGTGTGTGTGAGAGTTCAGAATGGAGATGGCTCTCGGAAAGCAACTGTTTCTCAGTCTATTGGTCCTCGATTTGATGCATCTGTAGCGCCTGCCAGAGGGCAACAGGTCGAACAGGTGTGAGTTTGGGTGGGTATTGTCTTTGACGATGTTGAGAGCCCTTCTGAGGCACCGGGCGGTGTAGATGTCCGACAGTGAGGGGAGAGGGCAGCCAATAATCCTTTGCGCTGTTTTGACTGTCCTCTGGAGCCTCACTCTGTCGGCCTCAGTGCAGCCGCTGTACCAGGTGGAGACACAGTACGTCAACAGGCTCTCAATGGACGAGTGGTAGAAGGCTAGCAGCAGCTTCCTGTCCAGGTTGAATTTCCTGAGGACTCTCAGGAAGTGCAGACGCTGGTGGACCTTCTTTACCACTGCTGTGGTGTTGTGAGTCCAAGAAAGGTCGTCGGAGATCTGTACTCCCAGGAACTTGAACGTGTGGACCCTCTCCACACACACGCCTTCGATGCAGAGGGGGGGCGGCACCGTCTTGTTCCTCCTGAAGTCGACGACAATCTCCTTTGTTTTTGCAGTGTTAAGGTGCAGTCTGTTGTCCTTGCACCAAGCTGTCAGTCTCTTTACCTCCTCTCTGTAGGCTGTCTCGTCACCTTCCGAGATCAGACCGACCACTGTCGCGTCGTCAGCAAACTTGACGATGGTGTTGTTGCCATGGGCCGGGCTGCAGTCGTAGGTGTAGAGGGCGTATAGGAGAGGGCTCAGCACGCATCCTTGAGGGGAACCGGTGCTCAGCATGCAGGTGGAGGACGTGTAGGGGCCGAGCAACACAGTCTGGGGTCTGTTGGTCAGAAAGTCCTTAATCCAGATGCGTGTGAGGGCAGGGAGGCCGAGAATGTCAAGTTTGGCGACGTGGATGTCTGGGATGATTGTGTTGAATGCCAAGCTGTAGTCCACAAAGAGCATCCTTGCATAGCTCTGCTGTTGTTCCAGGTGGCCCAGCACAACATGCAGAGCAGTGTTGATGGCGTCCTCAGTGGATCTGTTAGCCCAGTATGCAAACTGGTAGGGGTCCAGAGTGGGAGGAAGGCAGTCCCTGATGTGCTGGAGAACCAGCCTCTCGAAGCACTTCATGATGACTGGTGTGAGAGCAACAGGACGGTAGTCATTCAGGTGGACGGCTGGTGACTTTTTGGGGACAGGAATAATGATGGAAGTTTTCAAGCAGGAGGGGATGACTGCTTGAGCCAGGGAGCGGTTGAAGATCCTGCAGAATACATGTGACAGTTGGTGGGCACATGTTTTGAGGACCTTGCCTGGTATTCCGTCGGGTCCAGTAGCTTTCCTGGGGTTAACAGCCAGGAGCGCGCGCCTCACATCGTGTTCCTCTACGGTGAGTGGGGGGGAGTTGGAGCATGAAGTGCGGGGGTGTGACGGTTGGGGCGAGTCAAAGCGAGCAAAGAAGCAGTTAAGCTCCTCTGCCAGCGATGCACTCGGGTCTGCAGAGGTCGTGCTGCTGCCACGGAAGTTGGTGATGCTCCGTAGACCCTGCCACACCTCCCGTGGTCTGTTACTGGCAAGGTGGGCCTCCAGCCTCCCCTTGTAGGTTGCCTTGGCTAGCTTGATGCCTTTGCTCAGGTCAGCACGAGCCACCCTGTACTGGGCTTTGTCGCCTGACCTGAAGGCAGCGTCACGGGCCTTGAGGAGAGAGCGAACCCTGCTGGACATCCAGGGCTTCGCATTTGGGAAGGTCCGTATAGTCCTGTGTAGGGACACAGTTTCCATGCAGAACTTGATGTAGTCCACTACACAATGTGTGTAGACATCAAGGTCCTGATGATCAAAGAGGCCCCAGTTTGTGTCTTGAAAGCAGTCCTGTAATTCACTCATGGCGCCGTCACGCCAGGTTTTCACAGTCTTTGTGGTGGGCCTGAATCTGCGCCTGAGAGGGATGTATGCAGGTGCGAGCTGCAAGGACAGGTGGTCTGACTGGCCGAGGGGGGCGAGTGGGAGGGCCCTGTATGCGTGCTTGATGTTCGAGTACACATGGTCGAGAGTGTTGTCTCCCCTCGTTGGGCACTTGACATGCTGGTGAAACTCTGGGAGTACAGTCTTTAAATTGGCCTTATTAAAGTCTCCCGCTACTACGTGAACGCCATCAGGGTGAGCCCACTGATGTTTATTGATGACGCACGCGAGTAGCGAGAGCGCCGTGCTAGTGCTAGCGTCGGGAGGGATGTAAACAGCTGTGACAATCACGACCGTTAGCTCCCTCGGGAGAAAATAAGGCCGGCATTTAACGGACATGAACTCGATGTCGGGGGAAGAGTGCTTCTCGACGATCGTGCTATCGCCGCACCAGTTCTCATGCACGTAAACACAGAGCCACCCCGCCCCGTCTCTTACCGGTGTCCCTTGTCCGATCCGCGCGATGTAGCGAGCGCCCGGCCAGCTGGATGCTAGCATCGGGGACGTCTGCGTGCAGCCAGGATTCCGTGACGACGATCACACTGCTGTCTCGCACATAGCGGTTTCCCAGGATTTGTAATCCCAGGTCGTCGATTTTGTGGACCACGGATCTGGCGTTGGTGAGGTACAGACTCGGCAGTGGTTGCCTATGGGGCTGCCGTCGCAGCCGTTGCAAGACACCGGACCTGCAGCCCCGCTTCTGCTTCCTCTCTCTGCGTCGCCTGCGCCGCCTCCCGGTCCCGATGACAAGCCACGGTGAGCCGGGCAGCCTCGCCAGTTCGTCCGGAATTTTGCGATCATAGCATATTCAGTAAATATAAACCTGCTAAATTAAATAATTGACATTCTGTCCCATAAATGTTTAAAATGCCGGTAATTGCCATACAATCCTTCAAGGGTCGACGAGCGATGTTCGGGAGGAGGAGCAGTGGTGGTGGTGCGTTTCCCTCGGGCATGTGTCGGTAAATCCAGCGGAGTTCAGCGGCAGTGGATTGAAGTTGTCCTGACACAGGTTGATGACATGACAGGAACAGGCAGAAGTGCGAGAAGCAGACTGGCCTGCGGGTCCACATGGCAGACAGGTGCTAACTTTGATAGGTAAGCTAAACTTTAGCCACAGTAGACGCGTCAGCGACTATGCAATCGGTGGGTGGCATTCATGAGAATCGGGATCGCTCAACATACAGATAATAATAAATAAAATCACTGTAACTGGAGGGATTGTAAACTGCTAAAGCAGGTACAACAAGCGGATCCAAAAAATTTCTGAGAGTTACCGGTGAGCAGTGGCAGCCAAACGTGCCAGCGTCCACTCAACCGGGAGTTGATTCAATATTCACAATATTTTATTATTTTGTCGTACAGTTGTTTAAAAATGGCTCGCTATCGCCCCCTAGAAAAAAAAAAACAACAAAAAAAAACAGCCCCATATCTCTGTTTCACCAAACTGAAAATTTGATGAAGTGTGTACAAAGCCAAGACCTAATAAAAAGTCTCATGGAGCCGTATGCTAAATTGAACAGGAAGTCGGCCATTCTAAATTTATCAGAATCCGAAATCCTTTTATTGTCATTGTACAGTGTGCAACAAGATTAGGGAGCTCCCCTCTCCAGTGCAATACAACAATAATTTAATCAAATATATAAATTAGATAAATAAGAGAATAAATATTGTGATGGAAAATAGTATGAAATTGGAGAAATACAACACAATACGTCGCTGTTCAGCAAGGTAAGGGTGGTCGTGTGTGTGTGCATGTGTGTGAGAGTTCAGAATGGTGATGGCTCTCGGAAAGAAAATGTTTTTCAGTCTATTAGTCTTTGATTTGATGCACCTGTAGTGCCTGCCAACAAATTTACTTCAAACATTGACGAGGCTTTGAAAACAAAAGCTGCTCTAACTTTAACTACAAGCAAATTCCTCTTGAAGATTCCTCACGTTATTTCTCGGAAATATTTCACATTTCCAACGTGCCAGTACCCCAACGTTGTCCGGGTGGCGAGGGCTCTTTATAGCTGCTCGCAGCTCTAGTTTTTAATTAATTTTTTTAAATCAATGGTGATGACAGTGAAATATGTCTTGTCTGGTATCATGATAGCTGGAGGATATTTTGTCATGATATTTTAGTCAGGCCTGATAACAGTGATGTATGCTGATTTAAGGCTACTTTTATTTTGAAATGCCGTATCACATTTTGGTGGGACCGCATTTGATGGACAACTGGGGTTGTCTAGTGTCCCCCAAAATGGTTCTGATATCACGATAGCTCGAGGGTATTTTGAAATGATTATTTTAAAATCAGTGTTGATGACAATGAAATGTGCATATTTCAGGTGGGTTTTTTTTTTATTGTGAAATTACACATCAGATTTTGATGGGACCATTTTTGATGAACAGCTGGGGTCGTCTAGTGTCCAACAAAATTAGTCTGGTATTACGACAGCTCCAGCTCTTTTATTTTAAAATGCCTCCTTACATTTTGATGGGACTACTTTTGGTGGAAAGCTGTGTTGTCTTGTGTCCTCCAAACCTGGTTTGGTATTACCATAGCTAGAGGATATTTTTTAATGAAATTTTAAAGTCAGGCATGATGACAGTGAAATGTGCAGATTTCAGGCAACTTTTAGTTTGAAATTACAAATTAGATTTCGATGGGACCACTTTTTATGGACAGCTGGGGTAGTCTCGTGTCCCACAAAACTGGTCTGGTATCACGATAGCTCGAGCTATTTTTTTTTTAACTCAGTGGTGATGACCGTGAAATAAGCGAATTTCAGGCTACTTTTATTTTGAAGTGCCACATCACATTTTGATGTGACCACTTTTGGTGGACAGCTGGTGTGGTCTAGTATCCCCAATCCTGGTTTGGTATCACGATAGTTTGAGGATATTTTTTAAAGATTTTTCTTTTAAATCAGTGTTGATCACAGTGCATATTTCAGGTGATTTTTTTATTTTTAAATGCCACATCAAATTTTGAAGTGACCACTTTTTGTGGACAACTGGGGTGGTCTGGTGTCCCGCAGAACTTGTCTGGTATCACGATAGCTTGAGGATTTTGTAATGATTTTAATTTTTTTAATCATTGGTGACGACAGACAAATAAGCAAATTTTCACGCTTTTATTTTTAAATATCCCATCAGATTTTGATGGGACCACATTTGTTTTTACGGTTCCGTCACCACGCGAGTGGCTACCTGCTAAAGCAGCACGGCTCACTATTTGAGCCTTTTTCGCGTGTTTTTTCCTTTACCCAGTTTTATTTATTTTACCTCATCGCAGCAATGGACATCCAAATTGCGGTGGTTTTATTGCTGCTGGGGGCTGTTTTTTGCGTGATCGTGTCCGGAGATGTCACTGGGAGCTACGGATCAATCGTTTACACAAGAGATCAGCTGTTAGCACTTCGTGCTAACCCCGTGCCGACTCCCGGAGCGAGACCCGATATCCCCCACGAGTTGAGGAGGAAGAGACGGGGGATGTCGCGCGGGGGCGAAACGCCAGGCAAAGAGGAGGCGTGACCACCCCGTCCTCCTGTCCGTTTTTATGGGAAATGTTAGATACCTTCCCAAGAAAATGGACGCGGCACGAGAGGAACTTCCAATGAGCTAGCTTGCTGATGTTCACGGATTCATGGCTAACAGACCTAACGCCGGACACCGTCGTGGAATTTGACGGCTTCCAAATACTACTTGCGGACAGGACACTGGAAAGCGGTAAGAGGAAAGAGGAGGGCTGGCTGTGTTTGTTAATGATAGATAGTGTAACCCTAGGCACATCACAGCTAAGGAGCAACTTTCCAGTCGGGACAATGAGCTGCTAGCTGTTAGCATGCGTCCATACTTGACAAGCATCGCGAGTTAACAAGGACGTGCACGTAACAGGTGCGTGAGTAAACTGCTTAAAACTTTGATCGTCATTCAGCTGACCTACAAATTGAGACGCTACAGTCAGTTTGACGTTTTTGTTTGCTTGATTGTGGATTGACATGGAGGAACAAGACAGTGGAAAGCGGACATTAAAAATGACGGAGAAAAGCTGTAGAAGATCACAAGCCTAAACGGATGCAGGCACGCAGGTGCAAATTTGCTCAATTGACCTCCATGCAACGTCAAATTGAACAATTGATGGAGGATGATGCAAATGTTGACGCTGTAAAAAACTGAGCTTCGTGTTTGCTTTAGCGGCATGGAGCAAGAATTTGTGGACCTCAATTCCGGTGTGCAAAATTTAAAGACTGAAGAGGATTTTGCCGATGACCAAAATAACTGGTTTGATCCAAAAAATGTAATTAATGGAAATGTGAGCAATGGAAGAAGGACGTTTTGAAACGTGCAGAGGAAGGATGCAATAAACAAATATCACCTGATGATAGTAGATCTGCATCAACTAACTACACCCATAGAAGTAGAAGTAAAGAATCTAACAGACAGAAGCTCACTTCTGTCAACGTCTTCAATTAAATTAAAGGCTCAAATGGAACGAGCATGTTTAAAGGCAAAGGCTGCTGATTTACAACAAAGGTTGGCACTTGAGCAAGAAGAAGCTGCAATTAAGGCAAAGAAGCAAATGCATGCAATGCAAACGGCACTCCCTGAGTCTGATGCTAAATTGGATGTCTTGAGAAGATATGAAAATACCCAGGAGGATGGTATCCACATTCCTGATGAGTGTGTTACAATTTAAACAAGGAAAAACATTCAATTACCATCACAGCCTATCAGAGCAACAAGCAGTGTTGACCTGAAATGCTCCCACTTCGACTATTCCAATGGCTAGATTTCCACATCAGACAGAAAGTAGAGAACAACAGGGACATGTGCTTGATGGCCTTTGCCAAGCAATCTCACAGCAAGCCAGTGTCGCAGAATACTTAGCAAAGAGTCAAAAAGCATCGCTACTTCCCGAACTTTCCATTCCTACGTTTAAAGGCGACCCTCTGCATTATAAAACCTGTATAGGTGCCATTGAACATGGGATTGAAGGCCGTACAAGTGATAACCGTGATCATCTTCAATTTTAGCTGCAGTATACTAGTGAACAACCACATGAGTTGGTGAAGAGCTGCATCCATATGGAACCTCTGACAGGATATACCAAAGCAAAACAAATCTTGAAGGAGTTTTATGGTGATGACTTCATGATAGCAGAAGCATATTTAAAGGAAGCCATGGATTGGCCAACAATCAAGTCTGAAGATGGTGTTGCACTTCAGTCTTTCACATTATTCCTTATGGGCTGTTTGAACATAATGGCAGATGTTAATTACATGGAGGACTTGGACAACATGGCTAATATAAAGGCATTGGCAAACAAACTTCCATACAGACTTATAGAATCTTGGAGAAAATTTGCCTGCAATCTCCAAGAAAGAACAAATAGAAGAGTGAAGTTTAAGGATTTTGTTGACTTTGTTGACAAGCACGAAAGATTCTATAAAACAGAAAACAAAATCACAACACACAGAAACACCAAAATCAAAGAAAGTCTTCACAACAGTCATTGTGCCCGCCAAGATGGAAAACAACAAAACCACCACGCCAAAGGCAGAACCTGTTTCAGTGGATGCTATTGCCAAACCATGTGCTAATTGTAATGGAGAGCAACAGTCTCACAATTTGTAAGGAATTTAGGAGAAAGCATCACAAGGATAAGATTGACTTCTTGAGGAGCAAGGGTCTGTGTTTTGCATGTTTGATGCACGGTCGCATTAGCAGTTGCTGGAAACAAAAGCTTCAATGTCAAGAATGCTCTAGACTGCATCCTACAGCACTACACATTGTCCATAAACTTCTGCAAAGAAACAGCCTAAGACGATTGTGAATAGCAGTACCTATTAAGCGCCCTCGTACAAACAACAGAAACCTGGGGTGTCACTGGGGCCTGTAAATAGGACTGCATCCTTTCAATAATTCCGGGATGGGTCAAGGCACAAAAAGGAACCAAGACAGTGACGACTTACTGTCCGGTTTAAAAATGCCCTGACGCCTTTTTTTAGACTGAAATAACTTACTAAAGTTTTCGTTTTGTGCCATTCAGAATGGGAGAGGGAGCCAGGAGGCGAAACAGCCGTCTTGCCAGTTCAATCCCGCACACCCTCTGACTCTCACCCTCCGTTCTGCCTTTTTATTGAAACTAACTCATCAATAACTAATCACCAGAAGACAGAAAAGCATCAACAACTAATCACCAAGAGACAGAAAACATCAATAACTCACGGTATAAAGGTCAGTTTAACTAAAGCATCAATAACTAATCACCAGGGACTCCAGCAGGCAGAAAATCATAACCCAAGGTCAGTTTAACTAAACACATCTTCAGGATACGGTGTCTGTGTGTGTGTGTGTTAAAATAACAAGTAAGTGTCTCTGTGTGTGTTAAACATTAATGAGTGTATAAAAACATGATTATGAATACACAAACTGATTACCTATCCTCAGCCCATCTTACATTTCCCCCCTGTTGTGGATTTAAAAATCATGTCCTTACGGCTTTAAGACAGATCATCATAATGAAATCATACAACAGTGTGATCATCAGTGGAGGAGCGAAAACCTCACATTAGGGAAAAATTCCCCTCCTCCCTTCCGGCGTAGAATGAGATCCTCATAATTTGATGACCATCAGGGAATAAAACTTGTCCCTGGGGTGACTTGGTGGAGGCCCTTGCCTCGTTGTAGGAGAGGACAGCCGTCCTTACCTCCCGGATCTTCGTGTATGGTGTGTGTGTGTGTGCACGTGTGTGGACAGGGGCAAGAAGTCCATGTGTTTTTACGTTTTAGTGTCCAGTTTGAGTTCGTCATTCTCAACATTAATCAGGTTGTAACGGTACATTTGGGCAACAAACCTACGATTAACCATCATCTTTGTCATAAAAATAATGCAACATGAACAGACTAAACATAACAAAATGAAAACTATAATTATCCCTATATATTGTTTTTTTAAATTCTTCATAGTGGTCATAACATCAATAATTGTTTCATTTTTATTAAAAATTTAAATGCAGTAATGTACTCCAATCAAGGCTGATATTCCTTTGTTATGTACGTCATTAATTTCCAAACAATATCTAATCTTTTTGTTCTGTGGCTTCAACATATTTATCATCTCATCAATATTAGCACCACAGAGTACTGAGTTTCGAGATCCTCACAATAGTCGTTCTCAAAATGATATATTTTTTTATCAATTTAGCTTTGTTAAGGTAAGATATTTTATTGACAATCTAACATTAATATGCAAAGAACATGTACATTAGTACGAAATGTAAAAAAAAATTGTGGTGGGGGGGGTGCGAATTGTTTTCTTCTTGGTAGGGGGGGCATGACAGGAAATAATTGAGAACCACTGGTCTAGTCACACACCAGCTCGGGTTCATTCCCTACCAGAGAAATGACATTCCATGTCCCCAGAGCTAGGCGCTTTATGTTGCCGGGGATTGGACTGCCTTTGACTGCCTCCTAGCTCAAAGGAAACCCAAATTCTTTGGTCCCGCCCACTGGTAGTGAGCCGAAGCCCTTGTATTAAATAATAAATAAATACATAAAATAAAAAAATTAATAAATTTAAAAAACGGACCGATCCACTGCTTGGGTTAGTTTGACCCACCTTGAGATCCGTTCCCACTCAGTGACAGTGTCTACAAGCCACTGCCACCAGGCCAGTGAACCGACGTCCAGGCAGTGACAAAAAACGTGATCAAATTACATTGCTCATCATAAGGTGTTTGTGAGACGCTCTTTGTATGTTTCCTCAATTAAGACCTGTTTTCCATTGGTGTATTTGAAAAAAGTGGTGAACCTGTTAAATTCACTACAAAACGTTAAGAAGATGAAAGTAATGTTTGAAGGAATATTATTTTTCTATCGACATGCCGGCGGGCGGGCACAGATAGAGAGTGATAAAGCAGCACCACCCGCGCGGGGCGTGCTGACGAAAAGGCAAGCGCTCCTCCTCTCATCGCGTCCTTATTAAGACAGAAAAAAGACGCTGTTGAATTTGACCTATTCGCAGTTCGAGCAGGTGCTTAACGCTGGAGAATATCACCACTTCGAAGTTCGAACTGCTGTTGAAACGGAGAGGTAAGTGTTTTTCGTTTGTTTTTATTCAAAACATGCCTCGAGTGCATTTGTTCATGGTTAGAGATAGTTGTGTGGAAAACACTATACAAAGTAGCACCATGGATGTGGGCCTACAACACTGGCCTAGCAAACATGTGCTCCTACATCGACATAATTGACGAGCTCCAGTTAAGCATTGAATAATTATAAAACGTCATGGTGCTTTTACTCATTTAAAGAACTAAACCGACGCGTATTTTCATCCGGTGGTCAGGTTTGCATTGAATGTGAGCACGAGGGACGCTAGCTTGTTGCGTTAGCTTTGCGGAGCTAACAGCTTGCACTTTTGTTATAGAACAACAGAATGCAAGTACCATGATAATTTCTGTCATTAATTTTTGTGTAAGACACGATGTTCACTGGTTAATTACATGATTCTTAAAGCAAAGGTTACTGTGAATGCAATTTTGGTAAGATTTTTGTAGTCACACTGCATAAATCTGTCTGTCTGTTGTTTAAACTTCAATATAAACTATTATGGTTGAAATCATTAATTGGGATGGAGGGATTGATATTTTTTTAATTTATAATTTATTTTTCTTACACTGATATTGTTAAAACTCCATTTAGCCTATAGTATTAATAATTCTCAACACAAAACTGTCTTTTTTCTTTATAGAATAAACAATGCCTTCCCTGAGATGCAGGAAGTCCCCAAAGCAGGATACTATTGAACATGCAGTCAAGGGTCTGGACAAGACTGCAGAGTTAGAAGCGAAGTATATAAACTCATTTAAAGGTATGATGTTAACGCTTTTGCTAAGATATATTATTGTTTTCTGATAACCAAGCTGACATCGTTTTTTAAGTGGTTATTTTACATTAAGAGTGTCTTGACCTTTTCTTTTGTCAGTTTCAAGTTATTTCAGTGAGCGTGAAACCTGATGGTAGGAGTTCTACCTAAATTAAGGCTGTACTTGATGACGCCCTCCGGCATTTTTATACCACAATAGACCAGTGAACAAGTCCGATATTGATAGTCTAGTGTAAAGCACGTTATACGTCACAGAGATCACGTGACGCGATCCAATATGACTGTGTATACAGTGTATGTCATTGTTATGAAACTAAATAATCTTAAAGTTTTTTTTTTACGTAACCAGGTGCCATTGACATTTGTACTTTCAGTCCTAATACATACTGGCTAATGCAATGCTGGAAAATGAATTTTGGCTGGTCTGTTCCTTTAAAATCATAAAGAAGGGCTCTGCTCTATCCCTCACAAGAAGCAATGTTTCAAACCACCCTACATTAGTATAGTGGCCCAAATGAATATGATGACTCCTTATTTGTGTGCTTAAAAATATGACGAAGCTATCTTGATTTCCCTGTTAACTAGGTCGAGGAGTATTTACCAAGGCCCCTTTCAGGAAAGACGACTTTATTCTTTATTATGGAGTACAGAGGAAAATTGATAGATTCTGATAAATCTCAACGCAGGAAGATGGATGGAAGAGGCACTGTCTTTTTGTTTGACTTCCGCCGGCAAGAAAAAACTTGGAGGTGAGGCAAAGATTGAGATGTTATCTTATTTTTGTTTTTATTTAAAAAAATAAACACATACTCATCCCATAAGTGTTAGGGGAAAAATCATTCTCTAAGCAAAAATGTATACCGTATTTTCGCACCCAAAAGACGCGCCGTGTCAAAGGGCGCAACACCTGTTGAGGCCGCTATTTCTGTCTTTGTAACATATACTGGACGCACCGCCTGACAAGACGATAGCACAGCTGCTGTTAGCATAGCATGAACTTGGCAGAGCTGCCCACACTGACACAGCCGATAGCAGCCTACTATGCCCCAATAACATGAGCAATCACCCCATTGTTGCAGCAGACGCCAAGTCTCTATTGACAATAGCTGACAATGGCTCAGGCCAATATTAGGTGCATTGGCAATAGCCTACAAAGCAACGTCAGGGGAGGGACTTGGCTGCTCACCACACTCCTTAGAGTCACGGTTTCAAAAAAAAATAAAAAACTCATCATACAAGCAAACAATGAAACATAGAAATAAGATTAACACAAACATGTATCTCTCATGCCATCAATATACCCAAAAAAAATGAAAATAATACAAAAGCCACTCAGCCTTAGCTAATTCAAGCAATGCATTCTGGGAGCAGAGACCCACAATCCCATAGCTGTTTAGAGAGATTTGCATGGCTGTTTAAAGAGATGTGCTGTTATGCTTTGGACTTTTTGTCTGTTGTCTAAACCTGGGACGTTTCTTGCTTGCAATAACATAAATGATAAGACAGACTAAAACATTGTGGACAGCTGCCCTTTGTCCAGCTTTTTCCAACACCATCACCCAAACATTATAGTCAGATGGTGTATTTGTCACGGTCGATTGTAAGCATGGACAACTCACTCTTTGCCCAGCAGGGTGTGCTAACATGCACTTCCAACAGCTCGTTGATGACAAGGGCTGATGGACGTGAGTGGTACTTTGTCCATTTAATGGACGCATCGACTGACAAGCTTTGTTTGCTTATGACTGCGAAAATACGGTAATTACTTTTATTCATGCGTTGAATCTGTACAAATGAAAATATAGACCATGAAGTCTCAAAGACAAGCTGTTAATAGGGTCTGATTCCAATAGAAATTTCTTGTATGATTTGATTTAGAAGATTTAAAAATTGTGGATTTCCTATTTTTATGTTTTGTGTACACAAGATTGTCTCAAAGATTAATTTCTGACATTGATTGAATAATTGTTTTTTTTTTTTTTTAAATCTATTTTAAGTGTTGATGCCGCTCAAGAAGATGGCAGTCTGGGAAGACTGGTTAATGATGACCACATGCACCCCAACTGTAAAATGAAGAAGAAGACAACAGAGGACAGACCACACCTCTGTCTGTTTGCGCTCCGAGACATTGATGTTGGCGAAGAAATAACTTAAGACTATGGACCAGCTGGCCTTGGAGAACACAGGTTTGTAAGATGCATCTTTAAGTACAATAACAGAGCCCACTTGTGGTGTTCTGGTGATGTAGTTTCCAATTAGTTTGGCAATCTAATAAATGTATGTTGAGGTTTCTATGGAAGTTGAACATGCTGACTGACTGGGGGAGTTCTCCATTGTCCACTATCTGTAATTCAAATTTGTGGGTCTGAGTCAAAGTTTGGCTCTTCAGGAACAACGAACTGGTCAGGGAGTGACAGTATTACAAAGTTCTGCGTTACTCTTTTCTGGGCGGTGGCCCTGTTAGGCCATCATATGCCATATTGCAAATATCCCCATTGTGGGACTAATTAAGGACATCTTTATGTTGTGGTTTCCCTACCAGAACCAGCACCAACCCTGTATATTCATGATATAAAACACTGTTTCAATTTGATATTTAGCCTTTCTATACTGTAAAAATAGAAGACCCCAGGCTTTCCTGCGCCCCCTTGCCCAATTGGTGGTGTTCAGGAGACAACCTGGGACTGAAATATCAGTCACAACCAGTGTTGTTTTCGTCACTGATGACTATGACGAAAATACTTCGTTAACGCCCCTTTTTTAATGACGATGACAAGCTAAACGAGGTTCTTTTATGACGAAAACATGACGTGATGTACATGAATTTTTTTCGTTGACGAGACAAAATTGTTAGCATGTGGTTCATAAATTATTTTATGTTGCTTTTAGTGAAATAAAGCCACAACAGTTGCCCAACAAAATGTTTTGCTTCTCTGCTTATTTTGGAGCAGTGAGCATTGATTCCACTGTTGCCACTTTTTTCTGTTTGTAATGAAGAATCCTTTGTAGTCCATCCAAAAGTCTTTGTTATTGGGTGGAAACCTTGAATGCCTTGTTTTAACTCAAATGGACTTAAACCCATCCATCCATCCATCCGTTATCTGTACCGCTTCTCCTCACTAGGGTCGCGGGGGGTGTTGGAGCCGATCCCAGCTGTCTTCGGCAGTAGGCGAGGTACACCCTTGAATTGGTGTCCAGCCAATCGCAGGGCATACATAGACGAACAACCATCCACGCTCACACTCATGCCTAGGGGCAATTAGAGTGTCCAAGCAACTTGCCATGCATGTTTTAAGAATATGGGAGGAAACCGAATTACCCAGAGGAAACCCACGCAGGAAGGCCGGAGCCAGAATCGTACCTACGACCTCAATATTGTGAGGCCATCCTGCTAACCAGTTGGGCCACCGTGCCGCTTGGACTAAAACCTTTGTGAATAAATTGACGAAAACTAGGGTAAAACTTTTTTTGCGTTTCCGTCGATTAAAACTGGACTAAAACCCTTTTTTTAGTTTTCGTTGACTAAAACTGGACTAAAACTATAACGAATTGGGATGACTAAATGTGATGTAAACAAATCAGCACTTTGTCCAAATGACTTGGACAAAATCTAAAATGCCTGCCAAAAACAACACTGGTCACAACACGCGTCTACAGAAGATTAATTGGCATGGGCGAAATTAATTAGTTTTATTTCATTCATGAGCTTATGTTTTGTTTTGGGTGGCTAAGGCTTAAAATGTGTAAAAATCTTATCCAACCTCAAATATAATTAATTCAATAAATTTATGATGCTACTAAAACATCGAAGCAGCCTCCTCCAGGCTTTACAGACTCAGAAATGGAGGTATGCGTATCGTGTACTCATCCTGTCGTGTCTCGAGATGTTAAAATTGCAGTTAGATAGACGTGTGCTGATTAGACAAGACTTCTAATATATCTGGTGTCACAGGATATTTGTCAGTGAATGTGTATGTCTGGTTTGAGGCTCACTCAGCTTTTTCTTGTGTTGTGGGGTCCAGTTGAGTTGAATTGCGTGTCAGGTATGTTGGCCATCTGACACCCAACTGTCAGGTTTGTGTTTGTGGGGACCCCGTAGAGCCATTTTTATTGTTGACATAAATCATAGCTAATCATCTTTTCCTTCATTATCATATGAAATACAGTTAGGAGTTGTATGTGCCTTTACTATGTTATAATCTTAGAACCTACCAGCCACTACAGGTGTCCGACAAGAAGACTTTTGGCTGTCCTGTGCTCCATTGCGCCCCTGGTGGCGTTCAAAAGACAACCTGTGACTGAAATATCAGTCACAACATATCTCTACTGAAGATTAATTGTCATGCGCTAAAGTAATTGGTTTTGTTTCATTCGTGAACTTGTTAGTTTTTGTTTTGGGTGGCCAAAGCCTAAAATGTGTAAAATTCTGATCCATTTTCTTTTTTTAATTCATTAAATTAATATTCAACTTGTTCATTAGGATGGAGGACAACCGACAATGACTGAATCGGCTGAGGTTGATGCCACCAGAACATCGAAGCAGCCTTCTCAAGTTTTGACAGACTCTGAAAAGGAGGTATGCGTATCATGTGGTCATCCTGTCGTGTCTTGAGATGTTAAAATTACAGTTAGATAGACCTGTGCTGGTTGGACAAGTTTTCTAATATATCTGGACATAAATCGTAGCTAATAATATTTTCCCTCATCATCATATGATATACAGTTATGCCTAGTATATGTCTTTACTATGTTACAATCTAAGAACCTACCAGCCACTACAGTTCTCTCATTGGGAGACTTAAGCTTTCGTCAGGTTGTCGACTGCTGCATTGCCCTCTTATTGGCTTTAAGTACACAACCTGTAACTGAATTATCTGTCAGAACAGAACCTATGTGTCTACAGCAGGTGATTTGGCATGTGGATTCTTCAGATTTTTAGAAAATAGGTAAAATTGTGATCAAAAGTTTAAAATGTCTAAAATTCTGGTATAGTTTGCAATAGTATATCTATTAAATCATTTCAAAACTTCTTAACAAGGATGGAGAACATTGGCTGTGACCGAATTGGTTGAGGTTTAGATTACCAGGACCATTGAGCAGCCTCCTCGGGATCTACAAATTTAGGAATGAAGATATGCATCCCATGTTACAATCCTGTTATGGCCCGAGGTTTTGAAGTTGCAGTTACATATTGGGCTGGGCGATATGGCTGATAAGTACATAGCGATATAAGTATTTCATATGGGTCCATCGATACACATTGAATTCTTTTTTTATATTATTTTATTTATTATCGTTTTTATTTTCCAATATTTTCACTGCCCTGTTAAAAAAACATTTAATGTAGTTTTCCTCCCGGGAGCTTTTTGTTACGGTCAATTAATTTTGTTATTACATTATTTTGTCATATCATTCATCAATATTTTAGTTTTTTTTTTTTTTCAAATAGAATTAAGACCTTTTTCTGTGCAGATTCCTCTGGGGATTAAGTATTTAATGGGTTCTCAATTTTCTCTTGGACTCTGATGCAACCCAGTCTCCTCCCTTGGACAAAAAATATGGGCTGAATCTTCCTTGGAATAACGACACAGATTCTGACGAATCATTGTCAAATCCTGCCCCTGAACTTTGCGCCTCAGACCCAGACCATATTACTATCCCAAGGCTCAGGAGGACCAAAAGTATACAGGTAAACAACCCATATAGATTTCAGGGAATCTTACAAGCAAATTGCATATATTTTATTGGTCTCCTGCCTTCTATCCTTTATATTTCGTTGTTGTTGTTTTTTAGATTAAAAAAACAGGCTGACTTTGGAATGGATAAGCATTATTACTCCAACTCAGATGACAGTGGAGATGAATATATTCCGGATACAAGTGAGGCCTCTGATTCAGACGGAAGTGAATCTTTGAAAATTGTGGACCCTCTCTTGAAGTCTAAGAATGCCTTCAGAGATTTTTCTCCCACACCACGAATCTCAAAAGCCACCTCAACGCAGGTTGTTAATCAAGGGCGTTCACCCGTTCGGAGGAGTAGCAGCACTGGTGTGATTCTTGAATTCTATGGCTCTTCAAATATTTGTGCAGTTTAACACAAATCATCCAAAATAGAATTCAAGCACATCTGTGACAGAAATTCAAATTCAGAAGTCAAAGAGAGAGAACAAAAAAAAAAATCTAATGCTGCGCTTCTTCCGAAGACATATACTGTAAACATTAAATGTATGTTAGGACAATCTTGAAAAAAGTATTAGAACACCCTTTACTTTTATTTCTTGTTAATTTTATTAACCAAAATATGTCCATTTTTATTACAGATTAATGAATACAAAATTAAAACTCTAATCAGCTACTTTTTAATCGTTATATTTGTATAAACAAATGTTATACATCTGTGTGTTAACTTATACAAGAAATGACGGAAAAGCAAGGGTGGTTTAGTATTTTTTTATCGTATATAGTCTGTATAATATCTTTAACCTATGCTGATGCTGTTTAATACTGATTTAAATAATAATAATAATGTCATAATCTGTTGGTTTTACATGAACAAAACCTTTCAAGCACTTTTTAAAATTCTAAATACTACCTCTTGTCAGTAAGTTGGTTCACAGCACTGCCTTGGAGTGAAAGTGTGTAGTGCTGAGACAGTCGGTATGTGCTGAGTCGTCTGACGTTTGTGTGACTGGTACCCAGGAAGGTAGCAAAACCAGGCAGTGTGTATGTCGTACCCAGGAAGGCAGAGAAACCAAGCAATATGTATGTGGTACCCACGAAGGCAGAGAAACTAAGCAGTGTGTATGTGGTACCCGGGAAGGTAGCAAAACCAGGGAGTGTGCATAGATACAGACCCCAAAAGTGATTAAAACCAAATAAAGTCCCCAGAAGATCATCTGTAGTCAGGTGAAGGACCCTGTACTTTGTTCAACTCATTTACTCCCTTAGACGTACAAAGACGTCTTTTAATGCAATGGCGCCCTCTACCAAAGACGTATAAGTACGTTTCCTGTCTTTTTTACGTCATAGTGTACATAAGGGTCTGATGCAACCTCTGACTGAGAATCAGCCTTGTCCGCATTGTGAATCATGTAAAAATCACCCAGCAGGGGGCAGAGGTGCAAAAGATCCGCCTTGAATCTGCGCCAGAGGTACAAATGGGGGGCGGGATCCTGGGGTAGACTTATAAGTGTGGAGAGCAGCGTGGGTAGCAGCAGCATCGGCAGCACTAGCAGCAGTCGCATTAGTAGCGTTAGCAATGAAATCCTCCAAGCAAATGACGATCGAGGAATGCGTTTTTGTAAAAAAAAGCTTCCTAAAAGCATCAAGGCGATGGAGACGCTTTGGTTGAGAGGATGACGCTTCGTCGTCGTCACAACAAACAGGCGTCTAAAGAGGGTGCGCGTGCCTTGCGGCCTGCATCGCCTGCCTTCGGACAATAGCCAAAGCAGCTGAGAGTCCTCACCAGATCCCCCCGAACGAGGAGGTAAGCGCTCGCAAGTTACCATTGAACATGTGGTTTTACCCCTCATGCTTTTATTGTACATATCATGCATCTTGCGGGCAGAAAATGTCGCATAAATGTGCAGTTAGACGCGAGCGTATCTCCTCCCCGACGAGGAAACAACAATACTGAATGGTGTGGTAATCATGCATACTTTCTAAAATTCACAGATTGTGCATCCCGCGGCAAGAAAGTTCCTCCTCGTCTTGTTGGTGTAAAGAAAGGTAAATTATAATATGAAACTTCACACGCCAGCAATAAAATGCAGCAATAAATATATATTTCCAATTGTTTATATTTCTGTAATTTACAGGTTGTGCATCAGGAAGCAGTGGTTCCGGATGGCGTCACACTGGATGGCAACCGAGGAAAATCGACTTTACAGCAACCCCTGGACCACTGAATGCCGCTGCCCATTTGGAGTCTGAGGAGCCAGCTGATTTCCTGCAGCTGTTTCTCACGGATGAGCTTCTGCAGCACATCGCGGATGCCAGCAATCACTTCCCAGACAATTATTTTCACACAAACCCCAGTGGACAAACACAAGCTCGCCTATTTTCCACGGACCAGCAAAGCCAGACCACAACGAAAGTGTCGGGTCTGTTTGCGCAAAGGCAAACGGAGTGAAACAAGAATGTGGTGTGAACTATGTTGTGTGCCCTTGCATCAAGGCAACTGTTTTATTTTATATCACACAAAAAAAAAGTATGTATGACACTGATGTATTTCATTTTTGTACATAGTTCAACAGTTCAGTCGTTTAGTGTTATGTGCAAATAAATTTATTTTATCAAAAACATATTTTTTGTGCTTTTTTTTGTTATTTTATAGAAGGCATGCATTATTTAGATGTTAGAGGTGTCATAAAAGCCATAAATAATAGTGTCAAAGTTCAAATTATGGTCAAAATGCATCAGTTTACAAAAAGCTCATTTTCTCAGTTTTTTCCCCAGGGATTGGAGTTTTCATGAAATTTAGCTATTTTCAAATGCCGATTGTTCAAGAATGGAAAAAGATAGGAACAAACATTTTTTTTCTGTTGAAAGAAGAGAGTCTCATCTTTCTTCGGGTGTGCTCCATGTCTATATAGCATTAGAATACAATATTCTGTGGGCCTTGCAATATTAGTCAAAACCCAGGAAAACTCTGGGATTGAGTGGGTTGCTCCAGTGAAAATGGCTGGTATTTAATGAGTTAAGACTGGTTAGGACATCCGGCTCGCAGTCCCAAGGTGCAGGGTTCGATCCCGGGACCCAGCTTTCCTGTGTGGAGGTTGCATTTGTGAGTGAGTTTGAGCGCAGATGGTTGTTCGTCTTTGCGTGCCCTGCGATT